>NC_047085.1:111182732-111485762 GCF_902459505.1 Geotrypetes seraphini
ACTTTAAAAAATGTTGACAAGAGTCTACCCGGTGCTCACGACCAAAACACTGAAGACATCAATTGTGTGGATCAGTGACTAATATGGCCCTATTACACCGAGAACATTTCTTGAAGCCAGAAGGTTTTATTATCGAGGGAAAAAACATCGATGCGAGATTGAAGGAATCAATTTTTCCTCCGAAGGTCGAGTGATTTCACGACCGAAAGTGTCAACAGCGCTGGTGGGAAAACCAGCTGAATTAGGGCTGAAGGCCCAAAAACAAAAAAGTAAAAAAATTTCAGAGTCCAAGAAAATAAAGTAATATCAAAGAATAAGAAATTAATGAAGAAAATCAATACAAAAAAGGAAATAAAGTAGCTCAACTGGAGAGACTCCAACGTCACGTCATCTTAATTCCACGGAAAACTAAGAACTGATGGTCCTGCGAGCCAACATCAGGTGGGAAGGTGCTCGTGCATGTGCAGTATAAGTAGTCTTGAAATCGGACTCTGTAGATGTCACCCATCTGTGAGAATATGCTACTTGCTTGTCCTGGGATAATAGGCTTTTCATGAATTGAACTATCAAGGTATGCACAGATAAAGGCTTCTTGTTGAGGAGTGAGTGGAATGCACTGATAGCACTGAGATGAACTCTTGAGTTGGTTTTTAAACCAGAATTAGATAAAGAAGGTAGTCTAATATTGATGGAAGTGAGCAGGTGACAAATTCTAGAGAATGCAATGCACACCAGGAAGAAAATCATGTCCACTTAAAGCAGTAACAGTGCTGAGTAGAAAGTTTTCTAGAGGCTTCTATGACAGCAGATACTGCAACCAAGAGGCAACATGAGTTTACAGTACATGTTTAGAGAAACTATGCTGTTAGAGTTAATGAGTGTGGGGCTGGAGATGAAGGATAGATCCCTCGTTCTGAGTGAGTAGTGTTAGAAACAGTTGCAGTTTCCATGGTTTCTTGGCTGTGAGCTCTAGGAGTGGAAATCAAATCTGATGCGATAGAGGCGTCATTAGAGTCATGGTGCCCCAATCCTAGTGAAATTTGAGAAGTTTTCCCTATGAAAGGGATTGGAGGAAATGTGTAAAATGGAAGTCATTCATTGTACCGAGGGGGAAGTGAAGAGATTTATGTCCATTTTCCTCCAATGAGAGAAGATCTGACACAAAACAGACATGTTGAGAGACCATTCGTGAGACTGAAGTCTGCTGAGTCTGTAAGCCAGAATACTGTTTCCCCGCTAAATAAACCTCTCTGAGAAGTATTCCACGAGCAGATGCCCAAGTTCAAATGTTTATTGCTTCTATACAAAGGGTGTGAGTTCTTGTAGAACATAGCAACTTGGTTGTCTGTACGAACAAACTCTACCTGTTGAAGCAGATGGTCCTAAAATGCCTTGAGAGCATTTCCAAGTGCCCATAACTTGAGACTAATGTGTATGGTTTGTTCGTGGTGAGATATGCCCTGAGACCATCTAGATGAGCCCCCCCCCCCTCAAACCTATCATATAAGCATCTATGGCTAAATTTTTTTGATGCTAAGGAGGATGGAAAAGCAGACCTTGTATTAAAGAGTTGAAGAGTGTGCCGTAGGTCCATGGTTACATGTATTGGAGCAGAGAGAGATCCCGTGGCTTGGAACCACTGCGTTGATAAAGCTCACTGTGGGATCCTGAAGTGAAGGCATGCAAACTGGGTCACATGAATTGTCTATGCCACAGTTCTTCAACTGCCGGTCCGCGGACCGGTGTCAGTCCACAGAAATTACTCTCGGTCCGCGCAGGACCGGCAAGATCGAGGAGCTGTAGTTCGCGTTGGCCCAGAGAGATAACGGGGAGCCTACGACAGCCATGCTTTCTCCCCTCCCAGCGGCTCTCCTTACTTACAAGCGCAGCGATTCAGGAAGGAAGCCTTGGAGCTTTTGCTGAGTCAGCCGCCTCTGATGATGCAACTTCCACTTTCCTCAGAGGTGGTGCGACCCAACAAAGTACCCGAGGCTGCCTTACTGAATCGCAGCGCTGGCAAGTAAGGAGTTGCTGGGAGGGGAGAAAGCTGCTGGGCATGGAAAAAAAGGAACAGCTGCTACTGGACCTGGAGAGGGAGAAGGAAAGATGCTGCTGGGAAGGGAGGAGGGAAAGGAGTCTGGGAAGCTGCTGGGCAAGGGGAAAAAAGGGACAGCTGCTACTGGACCTGGAGAGGGAGGAGAGATGCTGCTGGGAGGGGAGGAGGGATAGGAAAGGGAAGAGAGTTACTGCTGGACAGGGGGAGGAGGGAAGGGAGAAGAAAAAAGGAAGGAAACATTTCTCTGCTAACCCCCTTTCCAGCATCAATGTCTCTCTACTTTCTCATTCCTCTCTCTCCCCTTTCCTCATCTGATCTCTCCATTCCACACTGACCCCTCTTCCCCTCCTGTAATCTCCCTGCCAGCTGATTCCTTCTCCCTTCCCTCCTCCCTCTATCTAACATTAACTCTCTTCCCATCCCTTTCCCTCCTCCCCTCCCAGCAGCATCTCTCCTTCTTCTCCCCTCCCTCCTCCCTCTATCCAACATTAACTCTCTTCCCATTCCTTTCCCTCCTCCCCTCCCAGCAGCATCTCTCCTTCTAACTCCCTCCAAGTCCAGTAACAGCTCTCCCTTTATCCAGCAGCTTCCCAGCCTCCTATAGTGGCTTCCTCCCCTTCCAGCAGCTCTGAGTACTTACCTGCAGGAAGTTGCCGGTAAATCACTGCCCTGGCAAGTAGGAGAGCTGGTGGGAGGGGAGACAGCCACTGTAAAGGCTCCCCAGGATCTTGCTCGCACACGCTGACCCTCTCCCTCCGCCTGAACCTGTATCTGCAGCTCTCTCCATTCTACTTGCAAATTCTCCGCAGCCCTCTTCAGCAACTCGGCAGGGGCGGTGATCAAGACAGGTTGCCAACATCGGGACCTTCACTCTCTGAGTCCCGCCTATTTTGTTTTAACTTCCTGTTTCCTCAAAGTTGAAGCGAGTCGTATCAATAGTCTCTGCTTGGCCGGTATGACTAGACTCAATACCTTAGTGGTCTGAGACATCATCTGGGAAGCTGGTGACTTCTTAGCTGGCTTACCTGACAGAGCAATAGCCTATGACACCGGCATGGAAGGAGGTACCTCAAACGATGGTGATTTCTTCAACGTTGATGGTTTGGACGGTGTCAATGGTACCTGTGAGCCCTCCATGAATAAGGCGGCTTTTAATAGAACTCTTCTGTAGTGTCGAACAGTGCATACAAGACTCCACGTGATGGTCTGGGCCAAGGCACTGAATACACCACTTATGTGGGTCTGTTAAATTGTGCGCTGGCACATGTCACACTTTTTGAAACCAGTCAACGGACAGAACACGGAAGGGAAAATCGCCTCACCCATTGAAAGTCGAAGGATAAGGCGAAAACGAAGGCCCCGCTGTAAGAAAAACCAGCAAAGAAAAAGTAAAAGAAAAAAGTAATTTATTCTTTTTTTACGTTTTATTAAGAATATAAGATAAAGAATAAAAGAAAAGACAAAAAAACATGCAAGCGGGAAGGCAAAAAAAAAATCCGCAGAATGTTTCACACATGACTTCGTAGCACCACGGATAACTGAGAATTGAGGAGCCGCATACCTACGTCGGGCGGGAAGGCACTCACGCATGTGCGGTTAGTCGCGAACTTTCTAAAGTTCTTACAGTGCAAGAGAGCTTTAGCAGCTGTCCATACCAGGGCTCCATGGATGATATCACCCACATGTGAGAATATGCTGCCTGCTTGTCCTGGGATAACCTGTTTACAGCGCTGCCTATGCTGACAGGCTGCCGCTGCTGCTTCAGGTAAGTGAGGGGGATCCAGGAGGCCAGACCCATGTGGAAGGAGAGGGGGGGCAGACCTGGGGTGGAGGTGGACCAGAAGTGTGTGCTTGGAGAGGTCCCAGTAGGTCCAGGGAGATAGATGTTATGGATGCTGGACCCATACATGTGTGTGGGGAGAAAGTAACCCAGACCAGAAAAGAGGGTGGGAAGGGAAGAACAGATTCTGGACCTACAAGTGGGGTGGGGGGATGATAGAGGGAGAGTGAGGTAGGAAGAGAGACAAAATTATTTTTAGAGTAACTCTCAAGCAACCAGAAACTGCAGTTATCTGGCATCTACCAATTCCCATGGGTGCCGGATAATAGTTTACTGTACTAATGCTAGTGTAGCTACTGACCAAACATCCAGCCTTATATATCATCTAATTATGTGAGCAACTGAATTTCCATCAGAACTCCTGGTTTTTAAATGTGCTTGCAGTCCTCTTAACAGATCCAGTTACTATCTAGTACAACTTTTGTTTAAACACCTTTTCTTCCAGGTTCTCCAGCCTGCCAGACACATCTTGCTACATATTTCAACTTGGACTTTTAGCTATGACCACCATACCATATCCCCACTAAATCCATTACCCAAATTCTCCACTCCCTTCATGAATGTCTTACTACCAAATTTACTAACTAATAGGACAGCTACCACATTTAGTAAGTTGGAATCTACTATTCTCCAAGGAACTGCCCTAGTTCTGACTTTATTTTGGTACATTTAATGTAATTCAAAATGGCATAAAAAGTAGGACTACAAATGCATTATATTGTCAGTACAGGAGTGACCAAAAATATGCATGAGCATTGATTAAAATTTAATATCTTAGTTCACATATTAGCATGACATGCATGGGGTATATCCTCCAAGAAAATCCATCCTCTGATGGTAGTTCTTACAAATAATAACCTACAAAAAAGGGCTCACAACTATATTCCAAATTACAAATGGAATTACTCTACTGACCCATAAACTAATAGGTTTTTTTCAACCCTGAAGCACTCGCTCCTTGCATAGCCCTGTGATTTGTCTTGGGGGCGACGTGGCTTGATACTTGGTTTTTCCTCTGAGTCACTTTCCAGATCAGAAAATTCCATCAGCTCATCCTCCTTCACAGCACTGTAGAGTCTGGTCTGCTTTCTTACCCGTGGTGTGTCAATAACCAGGTTATTCTGCATAGGATAATGAAATAGTTCATAATCTTTCCCGTTTGTAAAAAAAATAAAAATAAACCTCCCTCCCAAATGCACACACATCCCACATCAAATAAATAGTAAAGGAGCTTTTAATGCTGTCCTCACCCTGCCATTTAAAGCATCAATGTCCAACTCTGCCTTCTTAGCCCACTTTTGCCAGAAATTTGGGTCATCCAGGGAAATGTCAGTTCTGTTTCCAGATGAAACAAAGCTGGCCTGGAAAATGGGAAAACAAAAAGCCACGAGTCAAATTCATCCCCTTTTTATTATAGAATACACAATATTATAGAATACACTATGCATTTTAAACATTTCTCCCATGGTTACTATTGCATTGCAGAATGCATATGTCATCAAGAACATAATGCAAGGATACAGGAAAAATGTATCAACTTAAAAGGAGACTCACACCAAAAACAAATAGGGGCCACTGCAAGTAGAAGAGAGTCTACCAATGACATCTATAAGGAGCTGGAGGAATACAATACTAGAAAATCACAACTTCCTCTTGCCCGTGAACACTGTGGCTGTTACAACTGTTTTGGCCCAGTGTTTCCTGCAGCTTTGTTCCTGATATCTGGAGGGTGACTGCAGCAGCTTGCTGCAGTTGGTGGGTCACCACTGACAGGTGGTTACCCTTGGAAATTTCTTTAGGAGCACCTGAGGGCAATTAAGAGCATGTCTGGGTGTGAGATATCTGCTGGAACAGATACTCAAGAGCATGCCTTGCTTTTTTTTGTAGGAGAATTCACTATGTAAGTTTGGCACATGGTTTTATTTTTGGTTGTGGAAGATTGCTTTATTAATTGCTCACTGATATGAAATTCTCAGCAAGTTCCAACAAACATACAGTATATGATCAAGCTATATAAAATGCAAGACAGCCTTCTCAAAAATGCATTTTCTTTCTTCCTTTTTTTTGTTTTTTGTAAAATCAAGAAAAGCAAACATTAAAGTGATAGAAACAACACATTCCATTTATTTTGGTCTATAACTTCCTGTTTTTCTATGAAAGTGAGCAAGTGTTGGAGACAAGAATGTAATCTGTTGTATTTAATCATACACACGTTTATTTTTTACATTGCAAATGATTTAAATTACAAATGTTAAATGTTAAGGTAAAAATGTTTGAAATGCTTTAAATTAAGGAAGATTCATTGTGGCTTCTGTCTGCCATATTTGAATCTCTTTGGTATCCATATCCTTTCTAAGACATGCCAGACATACTGGTAACTCACACACAGAAAACAGCAACCCTAAACAAAATTCTCACAGAAACAAAGATGCAGCAGCCTTTAAATTTCATTACTAAGTTCATGTAGGATATCAAATTATTGCCTATGTTTTCTCCTTTGCTTTGTGCTACATGTTTAAATTCTGCTATCCAGTGCATTATATTATGATCCCAAGTGCATCATATCATGAGGTACAGTTGTAGTCAAGCATGCAAGAAATTACAGTATCTTCAACATTTCTATAGCACATCAAGCACAAATACAAGCCAGTTTGCATGTTACCTTAGCAAAAGTTGAACCCTTCCCTTCAGACTCTATAGTAATGGTGTGAGTCCGTCTTAGAAGAATCTGATCAATGTCCTCTTCACAAAATTTGGACCCTTCATCTTCTTCATCCATAAGAGCACCATAGGCTCCTTTTCGTAGAAGATCTTCTATTTCTTTCTTGGAAAGCTGCTGTACCTTACAAACACAGAACCCCCAACCCCAAAAAAATTACTATCAAACACATTAAAAAAATAAATACAAATTTAAAAAAAACATGGAGAAGGAAGAGATTTTCCAAGGCTGATAATTTTATCAATTTTGAGATTTATGAAAGAGTACACACACTATTTTTACAGCCAAAATATAAACTAAAGAGAGGACAATAGATTTTTGGGGGCTGAGGGAGAGAGAAGGAACAATTTTCTTTATTCTATGAAATCTAATACTGACAGCATAAGAACATAAGAAGTTGCCTCCGCTGAGGCAGACCAGAGGTCCATCTTGCCCAGCGGTCCGCTCCCGCGGCGGCCCATCAGGCCTAATTGCCTGAACAGTGTCCCTGACTAATTTTATAACTGCCTCTAATCCTCTAATCTTATCCCTATAACCTACCTCTACTCCTATCTGTACCCCTCAATCTCTTTGTCTTCCAGATACCTATCCAAACCTTCTTTGAAGCCCTGTAGCATGCTCCTGCTTATTACATCTTCCGGTAACGCGTTCCATGTCTTTCATTTTATTGTGTATTTTTTTCAGTAATCACTATTTTCACAAGGAACTGCCATAAGTTTTCCTTTCTAATACATTCGTTTCACTTCCATTGCTCAAGTGCCACCAACAGTTCAAGTTTTAAGGATATCCCTAATGAATGGAAAATTTTCTTGCCTGCCACCTTCATGGTATTCAAATCTCTCTTGTGCATATTCATTATTGATATCCTGGAAATCTAACCTATTGGCAGCCCTCAAAGGACTGTGAGTGAAGACCAGGATCTAGCAAGTAGTTCATATGTGGACATCATTTTTTATAGCCAATCCAATAAATTAATATCCACAATTGAGAGCCAATTGTCTTTTCTTTCTTTCTTTTTTTTCTGGAAGAGGGCACTAAGTGAGTAGGAAAGATTTTCTCTCTAATGCTGTAATCATCAAGGCTTGCTGTAAGTACCGCAGGTACACTCTTGAATAGAGCTGTTCAATCATTACATTATGAAGCAATTTCAAACCTTACACTAATGTTAAAAGGGAGCACTTTTCCCTTTGAAACTGCTCATACACATGCTAATTTGGTTTTATTTGCAGAATACTAGCTCTGTATAAGCTTATATTCTTTTGAAACTGCAAGAATATTTGCATCAAGTGGTAATCACGTAGCAATCCTACTCACAGAAAGCTTATTCTGTATGTCTTCGGCTTCTGTGGTAGATGGAGACGCGGGATCAGAGTCGTCCTGCAAGTCAGAATCCTGTAACAATGAGGGAAACCGGTGCTTGGAGCGGTACCGTTCTGGTATCGGGGTCTCGGAGTGTTTCCTTTTACGAGAGACCTTACCAGAATTAACAGTCATCCTGTCTGAGTGTCTGGATGAAGAGATGTGATGCTGGGCAGATGGAGACCAGTATCAAGAAGAACGATGCTTCGATGCCAGGGTTGCAGAACTGGATCGGCGTGTGCCTTCCTTGTGTCGCACCGATGGATTATCGACGGTGCCTGTGGTCGGTGCCATGATATGCTCAGGCTGGACCAACACCAGAAAAGTCAGCGTCGGGAGCAATAGGTGGAACTGGTCCCTGAGATCCTCTCAAAGCAAAGCATCAAGCTTTTTCTTCAGAGTAAGCAATGGTACTGGAGGCTTCGTCGCTGGTACCTTAGGTGCTGTGACACGTTCCAGCGAAGATGATGCCGATGTTGAGGTACTCCTTGATA
Organism: Geotrypetes seraphini; assembly: GCF_902459505.1. Lineage (NCBI taxonomy): Eukaryota > Metazoa > Chordata > Amphibia > Gymnophiona > Dermophiidae > Geotrypetes > Geotrypetes seraphini. The sequence continues at coordinate 111,191,201 of NC_047085.1, forward strand.
AAGGAATTGGTCACTTCCGGGACTTGTGCAAGGTCAGCATGACTTGGCTCGATGCCTTTGTGACCTGCGTCCCTTATAGAAGGGAAAGGCTTCTTAGCTGGCTTACCCAAGGGTATGGTGTATTGCCTCTACCGGTGTCGAAGTCTTTGGTGTCAGCGCCTTCAATATCGACGGTGTCGATGCAGGCTCTCCTTCCATGACGACACCAAAAAGCTTCTCCTGTTGCAAAATGCGATTTTTAATAGTCCTCTTTTGCAAGGATGAGCAGTGCTTGCATGTTTACACACGATATTCGGGACCCAAACACTACAGGCACCAGCTGTGAGGGTCCATTAGTGAAATAGCGCAGGCACAGCGACCGCACCTTTAGAGACCCATCATCGGGCAGGACATGGATGGGAATACAGCCTCAGCGAGATTGAACTCGTTGACTGAGGAGGACGAGTTGGCCCCGCAGGGCCAAAACATGCAGATGGCAAAAAGAAATGAACTTTAAAAAAAAAAAAAAACTTTTATTTTAAAATGAAAAGGAAAAAAAATGAAAGAAATTATGACAGGAAAAATCCAAAACCGCGAGAGTGGGAAGGCAAAAAAGGATCAACAGCTGTTGAAACACGACTTCTTAGTTCCACGGAAACTAAGAAACTGAGGGACCATGCACCTACGTCAGGCAGGAAGGCACTCACGTATGCACGGTGCGGGTTATCGCGAACTTTCTGAAAGTCTTAAAATGGCGATGCACTTTTTTTTTTTCAGTTCAAATGTTTTAGCATTTTTAAAGTGTCTGTATCGGGGCTCTGTTGGTGACGTCACCCACATGTGAGAATATGATGCCTGCTTGTCCTAGGATAATACAACTAATGGCATTACAATAGGCAGATACCAACTTTAATTTTGGTGGCACCAAGCCCTTGAGTAATTTGTCTATTTTTTTTTGTTTGTTTGTTTGTTTCTAAAGGCAGCCTAAAACTGAAAGAAATTGACCTAAGAGGCTGGAGTTGGATTCTAATACTCAAAGAAATTTTGAAAGATTGACTAGCCAAACTTGCTGTCAACGTATGAAGCTCTGTTCCATTCAGTAGTGGGATATGAATGAAAGAACTGATGTCCATGTTGAAACTCTGCAAATCTCCATGGAAGGTTGCCTCATGATGGGGGGCGGAGGGCAGGAAACAGATGCCTTGACTGGGAGATGGGACCTGGGTTGTGAGGAGAAAATAAACATAGGATGGTCACTAGAGAGAGATGCTTTGGGTGGGTGAGAGAAGCAGGCATTCGGTGGGCAGGTAGAAGAGTGAGAGAACAGCAGACAGGATGGATAGGTGGGAGGTGAAGGTTCAGAAGTGAACAAAGAGGTGCCAGAAAAAAGGAAGAGATGCTGGAAATAGAGAATAGAAAAACAAAGAAGGAAGATGGTGACCATGGATGAAGGGGATAAATTGTGACAGTGGTGGGGAGAGAAGGAAAGAAATGGTGAACCATGGATGGAGGGAAGTGAAAAGATGAGGCCCATGGAGGGGAGGGGAGATGGCACATGGACCGAATGGTATACATCCCAGAGTGCTAACAGAATTGAAAAATAAACTTGCAGAGCTATTGTTAGTAATTTTTCTTTGAAAACCAGCATAGTACCGGAAGATTGGAGGGCGGTGAACATGATGCTGATTTTTAAAAAAGGTTCTAGAGGTGATCTGGGAAATTATAGACCAGTGAGTCTGACGTCGGTGCCGGGCAAAATGGAATAGACCATAGGCAGCAGAATGTTTTTTTGTTGGGGGGGGGGGGGTCTGCAAGCTCCGCCCCAGACCCCGCCCCCATATTAGTACTATTGTAATTGTAATACCATTTTTTCCATTCATTTTTCAAATATACACACACAATATAATCTTATTAACAATACATAATGGTTAACCACAAAATTAAACTATGCAAAGCACATTGTATGTTTCTCAACATTCATTCCTACCAGAACACCTGGCCTTTGTCACACATGCAGAACACAGATAATCCCTATGCAAATAGAGGATCACAAACTAAAAGTACTAATATATACAAATAAAACCCTAAGATGCAAGACTGCATGCAGTACAACCCCCAGAGAAATAGAAACAAATGCATTTCTTCCTGAACAGTGCAAAATATAGACAGATGTAATTTTTCAAAACTGACACAATTCAATCACTAAATTGAAAATACAATCATTTTCCTTACCTTTGTTGCCTGGTGATTTTGTTTTTTAAACCATCTTTCTCAGTCTCTGGCGGCACTTCCTTCTGTCTTTGCTCTTAACTGTGTATCCAGGGCCACCTTATCCATTTGCTATTTTTCTCTCCTTCACTTTCTGCCAAACATCCATCTTGAGCATTAACTTTTAACATTCAACTTTCTTCCATTTTTCTGCTTTCTTCTCAAAATCTACTCTTCCATGCCTTCCCTTCCATTATATCCATGTGTACCATCTCCTTCCTCTTTCTTTTCCACTACTCACATCTATCCATAAGAAGCATTTCTTCTTATCTCTTCCCTGTCACACCCATTACAGTGCACCATCTCCTCCCTCTGTCTCCTCTTCCCCTCCATCCCTATGCACCATCTCATCCCTCTCCCATGGTCAGACATCTCTGTAGTCCACCTTCCCCCCCTCCTTACCATAGCCTGGAATTTCTCTCATCTCCCATAGTCTGGCATCTCTCTCTCCTTCCCTCTCTCTTCCAGAGGTCTAACATCTCTCTCCTCTCTGCGGTCTGGCATCTCTCTCTCTCTCCTTCCCATTCCAGTGGTCTGACATCTCTCCCTTCTTTGGGTCATCTCTCCTCCCTCTTAGTGTAACATTTCTCCCTCCCTCTTCTCCACCATTATGTCAACAATTCTCCCTCTTTCCTCCATATACATCATCTCTCTTTCCCTTTCCCTCTCACGCCACACACCTATGTACAACACTTCTCCGTTCCTTCCCCCCCACCCCTACCTGCAGCATTTATTTCTCTCCTTTCCCACTACTCTACCTGTGCAGCATCTCTCTTTTCCTCCTTTCCTAACCCCCCGGCCCGTGCATTTGTCCTTCCCAACCCTCTCCCAGTACGTGCAGTATCTGTCTTTCCCAACCCCCTGAGCATCCTTCCTGCCTTCCCAATGCCTTCCACCCTATACCCAGCCTCTCCCTGCCAGGCTCTGCACCCAACCCCCTCCTCCCTCCCTCCCTTGTCAGGCCCTGAACCCAGCCCCCCTCCCTCCCCATCAGGCACTGCATCCAGTCCTCTTCCCTCCCCTGTCATGCTCTTCACCCAGCCCCCTTCCTTCCCTCCCTCCTTGCTTCCCTCCCTCCCCTGTCAGACTCTGCACCTAGACCTCTGTCAGACTTCACATAGCCTCCTTCCTTACTTCCCTCCCAACCCCTGTCAGGCTCTTCACCCAGCCCCCTCCTTCCTTCCCTCACATCCCCTGTCAGGCTCTTCACCCAGCCCCATTCCATCCTTCCCTCCCAACTCCTGTCAGGTTCTGCACCTAGCCCCCTGTCAATCTTCACCCAGCCCCCTTCCCTCCTAACCCCTGTCAGGCTCTTCACCCAGCCGCCTTCCTCCCCTCCCTCCCCTGTCAGACTCTGCACTCAGCCCCCTGTCAGACTATACCCAGCCCCCTTCCTAACTTCCCTCCCAACCCCTATCAGGCTCTTCACTCAGCCCCCTGTCAGGCTCTTTACCCAGCCCCCTTCTTTCCTTCCCTCACATCCCGTCAGGCTCTTCACCCAGCCCCCTTCCATCCTTCCCTCCCTCCCTTGTCAGGCCCTGCACTTAGCCCCCCTCCCTCCCCATCAGGTACTACATCCAGTCCTCTTCCCTCCCCTGTCATGCTCTTCACCCAGCCCCCTTCCTTCCTTCCCTCCCAACCCCTATCAGGCTCTTCACTCAGCCCCCTGTCAGGCTCTTTACCCAGCCCCCTTCTTTACTTCCCTCACGTCCCGTCAGGCTCTTCACTAAGCCCCCTTCCATCCTTCCCTCCCTCCCTTGTCAGGCCCTGCACTTAGCCCCCCTCCCTCCCCATCAGGTACTACATCCAGTCCTCTTCCCTCCCCTGTCAGACTTCACCCAGCCCCCTTCCCTCCCTCCCTCCTAACCCCCTGTCAGGCTCTTCACCCAGTCCCCTTCCTTTCCTCCCTCCCCTGTCAAACTCTGCACCCAGCCCCCTGTCAGACTTCACCCAGCCCCCTTCCTTCCTTCCCTCCCAACTCCTGTCAGGCTCTTCACCCAGCTCCCTTCCTTCCTCGCCTCACATCCCCTGTCAGGCTCTTCACCCAGCCCCCTTCCATCCTTCACTCCCAACCCCTGTCAGGCTCTGCACCCAGCTCCCTTCCCTCCCAAACTCTGTCAGGCTCTTCACCCAGCTCCCTTCCTTCCTTCCCTCCCAACCCCTGTTAGGTTCTTCACCCAGTCCCCTTCCTTCTCAGGCTCTGCAGTGTACCCTGCCCCATCCTCCTACCTCCTCCTAGTCGGTGGCAGCTGATTTCTTCTACTGCTGAGTGGCAACCAGCAGGAGCATGCTTTGGCACTGCCTGCTCGGCGCTCAGCGGCTTCTTTGATTGGTTCACGAGAATTCATGGGAGCCAATCAATCAAAGAAGCCGCTGAGTGCCGAGCAGGCAGCACCAAAGCACACTCATGCTGGTTGCCATTCAGTGGCAGAAGAAATCAGCTGCCATCATCTGGGTTAGCAGCAGACAGGAGCGTGGATCAAATTTTTGGGGAGACCATGGCCCCTGTGCCCACCCACCCCGTTCCAGCGCCTATGGTAGAGATTATTATAAAGATCAAAATGACAGAACATATACATAAGCATGGATTAATGAGAGAAAGCCAATATGGTTTTAGAAGGGAAATCTTGCCTCACCAGTCTACTGCATTTCTTTGAAGGGGTGAATGAACATGTGGATAAAGGTGAACTCGTTGATATTATGTATGTGGATTTTCAAAAGCCATTTGACAAAGTATCTCATGAAAGATTTCTGATGAAATTAGAAAGTCATGGGATAGGAGGTAATGTTCTGTTATGGATTAAGAACTGGTTGAAAGACAGGAAACAGAGTGGGTTTACATAGTCAATATTCTCAGTGGAGAAGGGTACATAGGGGGTTCCCCAGGGGTCTGTGTTGGAGTGCTGGTATATGAGCCCTCAAAAGACGTTATAACAAGTCTTTCCGGTTTAGCCGGCAGTTGATCACATGCTCATAAATTAATACCGACTATAGCAAATGGTGACAGCCCAGTGATCACCTTAACAGCCCATCATTAAACAGATTTATTTTCATTGACTTTTACTACAGAATAATGTCCGTTAAATTTATAATGTTTTACGCAGGTTTCAAGCTTTTACATCAGTAAGCATTCATATCTATTTGATCATTTTTATTTTTCTAATTTTGTTTATACCATTTGTTTATTTAGATTTTGATTGTTTCACCATAAGGTATGTTGGAATATGCTTTTTTCATTTTTACAATCTTCTCTTTTTCCTTCAAAATGTTGTCTAAGAGCTTTTTATGTACATTTTTAATGTATAGAGGTTATTTGAAAACACAGTGCTTTGTATTGCGGATAAGGTATTAACACCTCAATCCATAGACTTTTGAAAAAAATGTTAGGATTTGATTTGGCTTTCTTTCTCCAGAACTCCAAATGTGATATTCACTTTTTATACTAGAACACATGTAGCATGTAATAATTATTCATTACAATATGTTTTTTGCATTATTAGTTTTAGTTTATTACATTATGGTTTGCACAATAATGGTACATTCATAAGACTTCTATGTTCATATCTCAAAGGTACCATGGTTTTATTAAGGTTTTCCCATATGTTACAATGTACTAAGTATGTAACCATTATTAAACATAGGATGTTTTGTGGTTACAATATTGCAATATAAGTTCATTTGTTTGACACTGTTTTTGATTAAAAATCAATAAAGAATTTAAAAAAAAAATAAGTTCATGCTTATCATTTTATGTCTTACAATTTCCATGTGCCCATTTTTCAACATGAGTTGTGACTAAAATTATGCTTTTCCTGTAGCAACATGTGTCATGTGTTTTCATAACCATTTTCAAATTTATTCAAGTATTAGACAATTGTTTTATGCTACAGGTATATCCCCCCATGGGTATTTGTTCCCCTCTTGCCTTCTCCCTTTTCACCCCTCTTCTCTCCCCTTCCCCTTTTTCTCTTTTCCCCTCCTTCCACTTCCACTCCTCCATACCCCACCTCTCCCCCATATCCATTCCCGACCATCCACCCTACCCACCCTTCCCTATACCTCTCCCCATTCACTTCCCCTTCCCCTCCTCCACCTCTTTTTTCCATATCTTTCCCAACTTCTTCTGATGAGATGTTTATAATTATTTTATTCTTTAAACATATGTAGTCTTTTTAAATCTTGGTATATATATATTTAATATATTAATATGATGTTTTTGATGTTTTATATAAACGATGTCTCATTATTTTAATATTTTATTATAATTTTTAATTTTGTAATTATATATGGGTTTTAAAAAATTATTTTATGTTATTTTATTATTTATTTTATTAATTTATTTATTTAAATTATTTATTTTATTAATTATTTTTTGTATACTCTCAGCTGAAATTATATGTACTGGCCCTGCTGGATTTGGTTGACATGAGACACTGGTTGTATTGACTTATAAATAATACTATCTTCCCGCTTATTAACTGTAATATGTACAACTAGTCTGTTTCATGTTTAAGTTATCTTTTGTATATTTGCATATATGTATATTTGCATATTTATAATAATTATTTGTATACTTTGTATATTTATTGTGAAAAATGTAATTAAAAAAAAAAAATTATTTTATGTTGTAGACCCTGAGGCAGGCCTCATGGCCGAAACATTTCTGTGTCGGGTCTTGAGTGAATAAAAGGATTGAGTACCATAGGTCGCCTCTTTTGTTTTTCTTTATAGAGCAGACTCCAACACTAGAGACTGATGTTGCAAGCTGAGGATTATCAAAACCAGGACAAGTCTGTATTCTATAGAGTCTAGTTTATCGGGAGCCACTCGGATGGTAAGAGGTGTCTCTCAGTTTCTAAAGAGATCATCTTTCATGAATGTATGAAGAGAACTCTGATGCACTCTTTAGGCCATTCCTCATAGTCTTAAGAGTTCCATTAACTCTGCACAGAGCTCCTCCTCAGACTCCATCCTAAAAGGGAGAGCCTGATCAATCTGGCATATAGAACTTGTGAAAAAGTAGCTTTCAGCTGAAGATCTACGACATGGAGGAGGTGGAGAAGGATCATATGGCATAGTAACAAATATAGTAAATGACAGCAGATAAAGACATGTACGGTCCATCCAGTCTGCCCTATAATTACATGCATTATAATTTCATATTGAATTGTCTTTTTTCTTTGTTTCCTCTGGGCCACAGTCCTTAGAAGTCCACCCAGTACTGTCCTGAGGTTCTAACTACTGAAGCTATTGCTGAAGCTCACTCGAGCCTATCCAAATCATTTACTTTGCAGGATTCAGACCTTGAAAATTTGCCCATTCATATTCTAGTTAGACATCCTCTGTATTCATCCCACGCTTTTTTGAATTTCGTTACCATATTCCTCTCCACCTCCCTTGGGAGAGCATTCCAGGTATCTACCACCCTCTCCATGAAAAATAATTTTCTAACATTACTCCTAAGTCTACCACCCCTCAACCTCAATTTATGTTCTCTAGTTTTACCAATTTTCTTTCTCAAGAAAAGATTTGGACTTATATTAATACCTTTCAAATATGTAAATATCTATCATATCACCCTTGTTCCTCCTCTCCTCCTAGAGTATACGTGTTGAGGTTCTCTAGTCTCTTCTCATACCATTTTCATAGCTTTCCACTGGACTGCTTCAAGTCTTCTTATATCCTGTGGCTTTCAAAACTGAACAAAATACTCCAAGTGGGGCCTCACCAATGACCTGTACAGGGTTATCAACACCTCCTTTCTTCTGCTGGTTAAACATCTCTCTATGTAACCTAGCATCCTCCTGGCTACAGCTACCACCTTGTCACACTACTTTGTCGCCTTCAGATCCTCAGACACTATCACCCCAAGGTTCCTTGCCCTGTCCATGCATATCAGCCTTTCATCTCCCAGCTGTAGTAGGATTTATGGTTCACTCAGCAGTTTTATAAACACGTTACGTCTCTGTTAAGTTGTCTAGGGAAAACCATAACCTCTTATCCAGGTCCAAATATCATGGTCTATTTATACGACACAAAACCCAGGCTAATGAGAAATATCTTTATTATGAAAATAGAAAAATATAATTCACAAGCCAGCTGCAAAATCTAAATATTGTTCACAAAATATCTGATTACACAAATGAAACTCAGTACCTAATTATCACAATCTAATCGTTAGACAATTAAGTATTTTTACTTGTTAAACACACACTACACAATTCCTTATAATAAAAATCCCTGATTAGCAACTGATTATATTATCACCAATGGAGCTTTTCAACCCTTATCCTTTATCACAAGTGATCCTTATCTAACCCAGCTGTTAAGAGTGTAAATTCCGTAATCTCACCTTAGGATCAGCCGCTCAGGCGAAATTAGGTGGAAGGGAAAACTTCTTGGTAGCTTTGGAAGACGTCAGGAATCTTGTTGTTAAGGGTACACGTGTTGACAATCCTTGATGAGGCTATAAATCATCCGCAAACAAGTCCCGTTCCGTGCTGAGTTCAGAGCCGTTTTAAAAGTCTGAATTTCTCTCTCTTAGGCAGAGATTCACAGGAGGTAACTTACAGGTCTAATTATTGAAAGAAAAAGTTTACATATAGAACATCTGTGAGAAGATCTGAGCTTCCTCGCACCTTATCACAGACTAACTAATTAATTAATTAGCCCTCTTTCTTGTATCTCATCAGATGACCTCCTCGGACCAATCCAGAAACAAAACTTGGATGAATAGCCTTTCTGTGGAAAGTATCATATAGGTTGGTAGACCCAGGGCCGTTAGACAGATAAGAACAGGATAATTTCTTCAAGATTCACACTGTCCCATTATGAAAGCACAGATAGATGTCCTTGCATAGCAACATTCTGGTACATACCCATAATGCATCAGGCAGAAACAGCAAAGCTGTGTACTTCTTTCTTCATGCTGGAAAAATCTCTTGTTCAGCAGAAAGATATCTTGAGAATGGTTCAGGCTGTGATGACATCAGAGAGGCCTAACCCACAGGTGTGAATACGGAAATATCCGTACACAGCACATAAACCTCCCTCAGATTTCTGCTCCCCAAATGCATCACTCTGCACTTCTTTGCATTGAATTTTAGTTGCCAGACCATTCTTCCAACTTTTGCAGATCCTTTTTCATGTTTTCCACTCTCTCCGGGGTGTCCACTGTAAGATTCAACTGAAGAGAAACCAGGAAGGTCATGATGGGAACGTGGTGAGAGATCGGAATCAGTTTCATTGAAGTATTTTCTTGTAGCAGTCAAGAGTTGACCGTGAGTCAAGAGTTGAAAATGTGTCAAGGGGAATCATGCTCTCTGGATGATGCAGCATGCATCCAGCATCTCTAGGGTGTTGATGCTCAACATTGAGGAGTCTTGGAGCATTTCACGGATCACTTCAATAAATCCTCATACTGGGCTAAGGCTTGTGCAGAGGACTCAGGAGCCTGGGTATGTTGTGACTGCAGTAGCCCTGCAAGCTCTTGCTGAAGCAACGCTCAAAGCTGCTACTATATCAATGGCACCAGTACCAATGTATGCTTGTGACAGAATATTTATAAGCTCTTATTTAAATTAACAATTTTTTCCAATCTTCTAGAAAATGGAATAAAATGTACTATAGATGGTATATAAACTATATAAGATCTATGGAACTGATTCTGAGCTATGCTGGCGCCAATGTGGCCACAAGGGAAACTTCAGACATATGTGGTAGTCCTGTCCGGTTATAAAAATTTATTGGCAGAAAGTAGGGCAACTTCTGGTTACCATAACACAGAAACATTGAATGCCCCAGTGCCTGTATATTCAGTAGAAGAGCATAAATTGGCAGCCTTATTTACAGCAGTGCACCTGGTACTCGCAACTAATTGGAAGTGCAAAGAGGAGCCTGATCTGCAATAGATATGTAATAAAATGGACTATTTGCAGCTAATGTCCAAATTGACTGCCATGAGATGTAGCGCATTATGAATATACCATAAAACCTGGGACGTATATATCACCTGGATAGGTGCAGGACCACTGATCTGTGGAACGATATTGCTAAATGGGCTTAATATCATTTGCTTATGGTTTTATCTCTGATTGGGAGAAGGAGGGTTAATATGCTCTGCGTGTGTTGGTCTTATTTCAGTATGATAAGATGTAATTGGTCACTGATATTCTTATTAAGCTGACCAACTTAAGCAAGCATTTTCAATAAACTTTTGGAAATTTAAAAAAAAGAGAAGGCGCTTGTGACACTGAGTGTCAAGGCATTGGGGACCTTGATGTCCGAGGCATACCTCTGAGCAGACATTAGCTGGAAGAATAGCAAGTGATTCTCTCTGCAGTAACACTTTGACTGCATCAAGGTAGTCGAAAACTGGGAAGATGCCAAGGCAGGTCTGGTAGTAGACATGCTTGTGTTTCCTAGCTTGCTTGCACTGTATCGACTCGGTACAATGACAGTCAGTGCAGGCATTGATGTTGGTATCACTTGCACGTCAGGTTCAGAATCCCCAGCCGTGGTCGATGTTCCCAATGTGGTACCAAAGTACTCTTTGAATTGTAGCTTGCAGGCCTTGAGTGATGAGAGCAGAGGGTGCAAGAAATGTCTTGACACTCAGGACCAAGACAAGGAACACACCAGTTGTGTAGATCAGTGCCTGAAATGGTCCTGTTGCACCAAGTGCACATCTTGAAACAATTAGGCGCTTTTGACATCGAGTTAAACCGCCAACAGAAAGTCAAAGGCCTCAAGCAGAACTCAAACCAAAAATGATCCGATGTTCCTGGAACGGAAAAGGCTTGAAGGAGCCTAAAAACAAATAAATCAAAAAAACTTGAGAAAACTCCAACTAGAAGTGAAAAAACTGAAAGAAAACAAAAAAAGAAAAAGTTGACACCCAAAAAAGGCAAAATTTGACACACTGAGAACTCTGAAACGCAGCTTATCAGCTTTGTGCAAAAACTAACTGCAGGTCCTGCAAGCTGACATCAGGTGAGAAGGCACCATTCATGTGTGTGGTATAGGCAATCCTTAAAACTGAAAGTAACCATACACATTTGGACTGTATGTACCAGGTTCCTTGAATGACATCACCCATATGTGAGAATATATATCTGTTTGTCCTTGGAGAAATAGCTATATCCCAGGGCAGAAGCTCAAGAAAAACATGCCATGAATTGTTCTTTTTATTCTCACCCCATTTGTAGCATTCTCTCTTCCACTCATGGACTGCAGCACAGCTTTATCCAGACCAAGCTTTAAGCTAGCCTTGTCAAACATTTCCCTTTCATAAGAATTCCTGGTTATCAGCCTGTAGATTTTCACTGCTTTGCTCTGTCCTATTCTATGACATCGAGCTTGAGCCTACAAACAGATATCACAAATGTAAAAATCACCTACGTAGAAAATCTATTGTACCTACAACTGGGAGGTTGGGGGGAGAAGACAAACAGGAATTCTGGCTTCTAGTACTGTTATCATATTAAGTTACATAGAAATCTTAGCTGAAAAGATTTTCAAAAATCATACATTAAATTATATCCTAGAATTTAGGCTTCTGGGACACCAAACACTAAAACTCTTCTCAAATTTTCTCAGAATTTAGCTTAACAGTAAAGCATGAAGCAAAACAGGAAAAAAAAGTTTACCTGAAGGTCATTTTGGGGGTTCCAATCTGAATCAAAGATAATGCAGGTATCAGCAGCAGTAAGATTAATGCCCAAGCCTCCCGCCCTTGTACATAGTAGGAAGACAAATCTATCCGAATCTGGTCTTGAGAATCTGTCAATAGCTGCCTGACGAAGATTGCCCCTTACTCTGCCATCAATGCGTTCATATGGGTACCTGAAATAAAGGACCATGACAACAGGCATTGACACCACTTTGCAAGATACATTTCACAGGCTTCCAAAATTTACCCACTATTTCTCTCCTCTAAAAGCACGTCCATGCCACCAGGGGAGCCCCAGCAAAATGATGGATTTACCTAACCACAGGTCAAAGAACAGAAACAAATTTTAACCTACATTTACAAAACACATAAAGCATGAGCAGAACTGAATTCCTCCTACCTTTCTGTTTTACGGAAAGCAAAGATGCAAATGGAAGAAAAATAGCTGACACGGTAAAACGGGGAGACAAGACATTTTTTAGATATATTAGTGATAGGAAGAAGTGCAAAAGTGGCATTGTGAGACTCAAAAGTGAAGGGGAGGAATATGTAGAAGCTGATAAAGAAAAGGCTGAATTGCTTAACAAATATTTCTGTTCTGTGTTCACGGCTGAAGCGCCAAGAGTGGGATCTCAGAAGACAAACGTGAATAAGGATGGAGGAGTAATTTTATTTATTTATTTATTTAAAAATTTATATACCATTCAAAACTAAACGGGTTACATAATTTACATACACAGTATTTAAAATGAAGACATAATAAAAGCAAATACATGATAAAATAGACGTGTAATAAAATAAATATACATACAATAGACCCTGATCGATTTTCAGAGGGTTGTGTTCGTGTGCAGCTAGCTAAAATAAAGGTAGACAAAGCAATGGGGCCGGATGGTGTACATCTGAGGGTGCTGAAGAACTTAGGGAAGTTCTAGTAGCTCTGCTGACTGACTTTTTCAATGAGTCTCTAGAGTCGGGGGTGGTACCTGAGGATTGGAGAAGGCCGGATGTGGTCCCTCTTCACAAAAGTGGAAGTAAGGAAGAAGTAGGGAATTATAGGCCGGTAAGTCTGACTTCTGTGGTAAGCAAATTAATGGAATCGCTTTTAAAACAGAGAATGGCCAAGTTTCTGGAATCCTGAGGATTACAGGACTGGAGGCAACATGGATTCACTAGCGGTAGGTCTTGCCAGGCAGGCAAATGGAACGATTGGCTTAGTAACATTATCACGCTCTCCTCATCCTACTTTAATTTTAGAAAACTGGTAAAAACGAGTTTGTTCAATCGATTTGTAAACTAAGATTCTATACTGCTCTGCTTATTCAACCAGTAACCCTAAAAACTATATAGTTTTCCAATTCTTTCATTATGTAAGATTGTATTGTTGACTTTGATTGTAACCTCTTCGCTGATTGTCCAGCGCTTCTTGCTGCAAATCGCCTCGAACTTCCATGGCTTTGGTGGTATATAAAAATAAAATTATTATTATTATTATTATCAGACAAATCTGATCAATTTCTTTGACTGGGTGACCAGAGAATTGGATAGAGGATGTGCGCTAGAAAGTTCTGTTCTTGGGCCTGTTCTTTTTAACATTTTTATAAATGATACTGCTGAAGGGTTGTCCAGTAAGTTTTGCCTCTTTGTGGATGATACCAAAATCTGAAATAGAGTAGATACCCAGGATGGTGTGAATAACATAAAGAAAGACCTGGCGAAGCTAGAAGAATGGTCTAAAATTTGGCAGCTAAAATTTAATGATAAGAAATGCAAGGTCATGCATTTGGGCTGCAAAAACCAGAGGGAACGGTACAGTTTAGGGGGTGGAGAACATATGAGCACGATGGAAGAGAGGAACTTGGGTGTGATTGTATGTGATGATCTTAAGATGGCTAAACAGGTTGAAAAAGTGACAGTGCAAACTAGAAGGATGCTAGGTTGCATATGGCTAGTAGGAAAAAGGAGGTATTGATGCCTCTGTATAAGACTCTGTTGAGAACTCTTTTAGAATATTGTGTACAATTCTGGAGGCCGCACTTTCAAAAAGATATAAAAAGGATGGAGTCGGCCCACAGGAAGGCTACTAAAATAGTGTGTGTTCTTCTTGATAAGTCGTATGGGGACAGACTTTAAGATCTCAATCTGTATACTTTGGAGGAAAGGCGGGAGAGGAGAGATATGATAGAGTTGTTTAAATACCTACATAATATAAATGTGCATGAGTCAAGTGTCTTTCATTTGAAAGGAAACTGCAATGAGAGGGCATAGGATGAAGTTAAGAGGTGATAGATTCTGGAGTAATCTGAGGAAATACTTTTTACGGAAAGGGTGGTAGATGCTTATAACAGTCTCCCGGAAGAGGTGGTAGAAATAGAGACTGTGTCTGAATTCAAGAGGGCCTGGAATAGGCACTTGGGATCTCTCAGAGAGAGAAAGAGATAATGATTACTGTGGTTGGCCAGACTAGACGGACCATTTGGCCTTTATCTGCCATCATGTTTCTATGTTTTCACTCCAAGGAAGTGAATCCCTTTACTGGTTCCATGAAAAACTACAGATGTCTATATGACTTATCTACTTGATCTTCCATCTTTATAGCCACACTCCACCAGGAAAAATGTATACATAAATGGGAGGTGATTCTATAAACATTGGCCAAATTTGGGCACTAAAATGCAGGATGCCGAGTATGAATTCTATATCATCTGGTCACACAGATTCCATTATAGAACAGAGCATAAGCTGGCATTTGATTTGCTAATATTTAGGTGCTATTAATTATGCCAGGGGTACCTAACCATTGGGCCATGGGTGTGCTGAACCGGGCTGCACAGAAATTTTTATTTTATTTATATTACAGGCAGTCCCCGGGTTTTGACTGGCTCCCTCCTCCCAGCTGTACTTCTATTCACAAAATCACAAGCAGCGGCTGTTGGCCATGTGTAGGAACTGCGGCCATGGCTTTGTGAAGAGAAGTGTGGCTGGAACGAGGGAGCCAGCCAGAACAGGTAAAACACATATGGGAGGGAGGCATGAACTTGGGACACAGAATAGAAGGAGGGAAGAATGAAGAGGAACATGTTCAGACATGAGCGGTGAGGTGCATTGGGACACAGAAGGGAGGGATCACAAACTTTGGACACAGGATGGAAAAAAGGAAGGCAGAAGGGAGTGGGCATGAACTTGAGAAACAGAATGGAGGGGAGCATGAACTTGGGACATAGGATGGAAGAATGGAGGGAGGGAAAGAGATGCTGAGGTGGGGGGAGGGAATAGAAAGGGAGAATTGTTGGGCATGAGTGTCTGAGTGAGAGGGAAAAAGATGGGGAAATGAAGAAAGAAAAATTTTGGGGCATAGGACTGTAGTTGCAGGGAAACATGCTCAGGGCTCCCACTGATTCTGCATTATGGTAAGTTTTATTAATATATTGTACATATTACAATATAATAATAAAGTGCATAATATAAAATATAATAATTACATTTACATTATATATGTAATAATTAGATTATAGATTATGCATTTTATTATGTGCTTTAATTTCACACACACACACACACCCCCACGGTCCATGCAAAAACTGTTTTGCATGAAACCGGTCCCTGGTGCAATAAAGGTTGGGGACCACTGACTTATGTCATGTAAAAGACAAGCATAAACGTTAGGCATGTAATTTATAAAATAATGCAAGTTGCACACTAAAGTGCAACATTTATGTGCTGTGTGGGACCTATCCACATGCCACCCTCATGTACACCCCTTTGCAGTTGCGTGCTAAGCTTGTAGTATACCTCTTAGCACCCATTTGGCACTTACAATTATATTTGTAACATTTATACACTAAGTGTCCGCATGTTATAATCTTAGCATGCAAACAGTGCTTACATTTAGGTGCTAAGATTATAGAATTAAGGCGATACTGTTACACAGATACCTCCTGGGCCATGACATTTCTATTTGCCAACCTACTACTGGTGACAGATTTCACCAGTAGTGGGGTGGCAACAAGAAATGTCACACTCATTCAATCATAAATGATTGGCCAGTCCAATGGTCTCACCTCCTCCACAGCCTATTAAGTATGAAGGAGTAGCAGGGCACTTGAAGTGCTTATTGTTTCTCCCTCCTATAGCTCATTATCA
Source organism: Geotrypetes seraphini (assembly GCF_902459505.1). Lineage (NCBI taxonomy): Eukaryota > Metazoa > Chordata > Amphibia > Gymnophiona > Dermophiidae > Geotrypetes > Geotrypetes seraphini. Next base: position 111,207,261 of record NC_047085.1, read on the forward strand.
CCATGGTCTTTGCTCAAGAGCAGGGGTGTCAAACTCAATCACATAAAGGGCCGAAATCTGAAAAAAAGGCTAAGTCGGGGGCCAAATTTTTAATTAAGATACTTAGGGGTCCTTTTATTAAGGTATGCTAACCGATTTAGCGCACGGTAAATGTGCACCTTAATAAAAGGACCCCTAAGTGACTAAGGCTTAGTCTTAGCAGAAATATAGGGTTACGTCTCCCACCCCACACGGCTCTGTGATGTAAACAAAATAAATATTGTAATCACAAAACAGAAAATAAAATTATTTTTTCTACCTTTTGTAGGTCCCAGGCTCTGGTTGTCTTCTGATAACTCGCTTGCCAGGGTCTCCTGCCCATTTGTCGTTTTCTTCTTTCTCCGTGCTAACCATCCATCTTCCATTTCTGTCCTCCCCTTCCGTTTCCCTTCCCTCCCTCGGAGATCTGGCATCCTTCCTTTTTTCGTGTCCATATCCACAGCTGCAGCAATGGACCCTCACCATCCCCAGATCCACCATCTGTCCTTTTCTCAACTACCCTTTCATCCAGCATCTCTCCCTCCTTCCCCACCACCCCAGGGTCCACTATCTCTCCGTTTCTCTTCCCAACTACTCTCCTATTCAGTATCTCTATTCCCCCCTCCACACCATCCCTTGTGTCCAACTTCTCTCCCTTTCTGTTTCTTCCCTCCCTCCCTCCATCCCTTTGCCCACCATCTCTCTCTCTCTCTCCTCTGCTTTATTTCTTACCCACCCCACCCTCCACTCAGTCCAGCATACGCACATATGGACCCCTCCTTCTCTCCCTCCAGGTACTTCTACACTAGGGCCTGCCCCCGTCCTGAAGGCCTGCATGTTTTCCTCCCTTCTTCTTCCTGGTCTCACCTTTAAGTTTGGCCCGCCATTCCTACCCTCCCTCCATCCCAGCTTCCTGATCTCCTCTGACCCGCCGGCACGAACCACTGCCACTGCTACTCTTCACTCGCGTCTGCCTTCGCCTGGTTTCCTCTTCAAAGCAGCCTGCTGAGGATTGCTGGCCAGTTGTAGCGAATCTCGCAGGCCGCTGTCGTCCTCGGTAGCACGTTCCCTCTGATGTGGTCCCGCCCCTCCTCTGACGTACGGGATCACGTCAGAGGGAACGTGCTACCAAGGTCAACAGTGGCCTGCAAGGTTAGCTAGAGCCGGCCAGCGATCCTCAGCAGGCTGCTTTGAAGAGGAGATCAGGCGAAGGCAGACGTGAGTGAAGAGCAGCAGCGGCAGCGGTTCGTGCTGGCAGGCCAGATTTAGTATAAAGTTGAAAATGTCTGGCGGGCCAATTTTTAACACACCGTGGGCTAGATTTGGCCCACGGGTCATAGTTTGACATGTCTGCTCAAGAGCAAGGAAACAGAGGGGCAGCCAGCAGACTTGTGTCTTCCAGAGAACTGAAGGAGAAGACAAACCCAAAGGAAAGTGGAATGAAGGACATATATCTGGGGCTCTGTGCCACTGCAGGCAGGATAAGCTGGAACAGAAGGAAAAGTGAAGAACATAAGTAGATAGGAAAAAGAAGCTACCTTTCTTTCTTTGGGACATCTAACTGCATATTGAGATGTCGGGCATACCATGTATCTAGAAACACTATAGAATTATATGTTTCTTTTCTATTATTTCCTTCATGTATAAACAAAGGTATGAAAGAACATCCTTGCATAGCCAGTAAAATATTTCCTTCTGCAAGCTAATACAGAAAGAAGCACATGAATTGGTGCTAGAAATAATGGTGCTGGGTCCGCTTGATAACAGTGATCATAACATGATCAGATTTTATATAATTCCTGGAATAAATCCACACAAGAAATGCAATACAATAGCATTTAACTTTAAAAAAGGAGACTATGATAACATGAGAACAATGGTTTTAAAAAAAACAACAACCTTAGAAGAGAAGCTGCAAAAGTCAAAAATTTATATCAGGTGTGGATGTTATTCAAAAATACCATCTTGGAAGCCCAGTCTAGATATAATTCATGTATTAAAAAAGGAAGAATGAACACCAAATGGTAGCCGGCATGGTTAATGAGTGAGGTGAAGGAAGCTATTAGAGCTAAAAAGAGAATCCTTCAAAAAGTGGAAGAAGGACCTGACTGAAAATAATTGTACACTGCACAAGGAATGTCAAGTCAAATACAAGGCGAAGAAACCTTGAAAAGAAGATTGCACTGGAAGCAAAAACACAACAAAAATATTTTAAAAGTATATTAAAAATAAAAAGTTGGGAAAAGAATCAGTTGAACCACTAGACGATCGAGGGGTAAAATGGGCTCTCAGGGAAGATAAGGTCATAGTGGACAGATTAAATTAATTCTTTGCTTTGGTGTGCGCCGAGGAAGATATGGGGGAGATACTAGGGCCAGAAAGGTATTCAATGATGATCCAGAGAAACTCAAACAAATCTCTAACATTGGAAGACATAATGAGCCAATTTCACAAACTGAACAGTAGCAAATCACCTGAATCGGATGGTATATATCCCAGAGTGCTGATAGAATTGAAAAGTGAGCTTGCAGAGCTATTGTTAGTAATTTATAATTTATCCTTAAAATCCAGCATAGCATTGGAAGACTGGAGGGTGGCTAACATGACACAGTTTTAAAAAGGGTTCCAGAGGTAATCTGGGAAATTATAATCAGTGAATGACATCAGTGCTAGGCAAAATGATAGACTATTATAAAGAACAAAATGACAGAACATATACATGAGCATGAATTAATTAGAGAAAGCCAGCATGGATTTAGTCTAGGGGAATTTTGCCTCACCAATCTGCTGAATTTCATTGAAGAGGTGAATGAACATGTGGACAAAGGTGAGCCGGTTTATATTGTTTATTTGGATTTTCAAAAGGCATTTGACAAAGTACATCATGAAACACTTCTGAGGAAATTAGAACATCGTGGAATAGGAGGTAATGTCCTATTAATGATTAAGAATTGGTTGAAAGACAGGAAACAGAGTATGTTTAAGTGGTCAATATTCTCAATGGAGAAGGGTACCATATATAGTCAAATATAAACCGATCCAAATATAAATCAAGGTAACATTTCCACACCCCCAAACCCCCCCCCAAAAAAAAACAAAAACAAAAAAAGGTTGACTCAAATATAAACAGAGATTAGAAATTTGGGTATGTGTCATTTGTCAGGGATCATGCCATAATCAGTAATTTTTCAGCTGGGTCGTTTTGAGTCCAAAAAAATTGAAAGAGAGCTACCAAATATCTTCCAACTTGGGGCCACGACACCAACCAAGGATTCTGGACTTTTATCCCCATTAGAACCTGGCCTCAACCACATATGCAGAAAACAGAGAAAAAACACCCCTCTTCAAATATGAAACCCACAAAGAACATTAATGTACACAAACGAAACCCTAAATGCCAGATTCTGCATACATTACACCAAAAGAAAAGAAATGCATTTATTCCAGAAAAGTCCAAATATAAAAACAGATGTAAATTTTCAAAATTGACATATTTCAATCACTAAGTTCAAAATAACATTTTTCCTACCTTTATCTGGTGATTTTATTTTTCTGATCATCTTGTTCCATCTGTGCTCTTAACTCTGTTTCCAAGGTCTCCCCTTATGCACATCCATCCATCTTTGGCACTGATTTTCATATTCTGTTTTCTTCCATTTTTCTGCCTCCATCCCAGATCTATCTCTCTTTCCAACTCTTACCCTCCATCTCTCTCCTCTCTCCCCCTTTCATCCGTCCACGTGTACCATCTCTTTCCTGGTTTCTCTTCTCTCTAACTTCCATCCGTCCATGTGCACCATCTCTTTCCTCTTCTTCCACTTCCCTCCATTCATGTGCATCATCTATTCCCTCCATCCGTGTGCCATTTCCTTTCTCTTTCTTCTTGCCTTGCCCTCCCCTCCATGCACCACCATCTCTTTCTTTTCCCCTCCATCCATATGCCTCCATTCCTCTACTCTCTACGCCCTCCCATTCAGCATCTCTTCTTTCTTCCTTCCTCTCCCCGGTTCCACCAAATGCTGTCCCCACCTGGTTCCAAAGCCCCCCTCACCTCGAAAACTACAAGGGGATTGCCAGCACAGCAGTGATCCTCTTTCGCTGCCCATGGCCTCCTCTGCACGGTTCCTTTGCTGTGGTCTGCTCAATTGGAAGCAGGAAGTTGCTTCAGAGGGGGATGACTGCAACAAACAAACAGTACAGAGGTGGCCACAAGTGGCGCTGGAGAATATAGGCTTAGGCACTTCTATCCTCTACTACCCGCTACCCCTTGCCTCAGACTTACATCTGCTCTTATGGTTCTGCTCAGAAGTGGACGCCAATGCACTGTGTAGAGCTGATGTGGGGCCTTGAGCATCTGCACATGCTCAAGGCTTACTGGATTCTCTTAAGAAACCTGGAGAGGGCGGGAACCAGCAGGCCCTTGAGCATGCACAGATGCACAAGGCCCCTTTCCAGCCCAGTAGTAGATTTAAAACAAACTGGAGATACTGGCCTCTCTTAATATCTTAATTCACTCTTTAGTCATTTCTCATCTTGATTACTATAATTCTCTTTACCAAGTTATTTGTCAAAATGAAATGATATCTACAAGTAATACAAAACACAGCCGTAAAACTTTTATATAAGGCAAAAAAATATGATCATGTTACTCCTCCTTTTATAGACACTCATTGGTTACCCATTACCCATCACTTAACATTTAAGATTTTACTTTTTACATTTACATCAAGACTAGAACATTTTCCGGCTTTCATCGACAGACTACTACTGCCATACATTTCTCCAAGGACATTACACTCCAATCATCAGAATTTCTTATCTAACCCTTCGTAAGGTCACACAACTCGTAAATCCATCTTCTCTGTTTTCAGACCATCTCTGTGGAACCCTATGCCTTAAATCTTTCTTGTTAAAGAATGCAATGCTTGAGAAAAATAAATAAATCAAGACTGGAACAATTTTAAAACATTTCCCCTCCACTCTTTTTTCTTTTCAAATTATATTGTACTTCTCCCTCATCCCTTATGTATCCTGTTGTTTGATTTTTAGGTTTTCCCTTAATGTCTTTGAAAATATACTTTCTTATTATAAACCACTCAGACTGCTGATGGGCGGTATATCAAATTAAAAAAAAACTTGAAACTTAATTAAACTCTGGAATTTGTTGCCGGAGAATGTGGTGAAATCAATTAGCAAAGCAGGGTTTTAAAAAAAGGTTTGGATAATTTTCTAAAAGAGAAGTCCATAGGCCATTATTGAGATGGATTAGGGAAATCCACTGCTTATTCCTTGGATAAAGAGATTAGGTTCTTACCTTGCTAATATCTTTTCTAGAAAACAGGTGTGTCATTCTGGACAAAGTGGGTAATCTCCCTATGGCTGTGAACCCTTGCAGAAGGAATCCACTCTGGATTTTTAATGTAATCCTCCTGCTTCACTAAGAGCTCTACTGCTACCTATAGTTAGTCCCCAAGCAAGCAAGTCCCTTCCAAGATTAAGTGAAGTAGGGATATGAGAAAACTCCACCAAATAACAAATCTGCTCTGCTCAAACAAGGTAATATAAGAACTATGACCAATTAAACAGAGTAACAAACATGCTAGCAGAAACATCAAAGGAGCTCAAATACTACCCCCAAAAATACTAGTAATAGACTGCTCTTCAATGCCCAAAGGGCTGACTGGCCTACAAGTGACAGACTTGGAGTAAACTATTTTTAAAGATACAGAAGGCAAGCGCAGGAAATAAAAGGAAGGACTGGGGTCCAGAATAACACACCTATCTACTAGAAAAGATATCAGCAAAGTAAGAACCTAATTTCTTTTTCTAGTGCAACAGGAAGAGCTGACGCTGGCATGACAGTAGCTTGAGGGTTGCTGCTCCCGCCAGGACTTGGGAGTACTGGTTGACACGTTGATGAAGCCGTCCGCTCAATGTGCGGCAGCGGCAAAAAGGGCGAACAGGAGCTAGGAATGATTAAGAAGGGGATCACGAACAGATCGGAGAAGGTTATCATGCCGCTGTACCGGGCCATGGTACGACCCCCACCTGGAATACTGCATCCAGCACTGGTCGTCATACTTGAAGAAGGACCACAGTACTACTCGAAAGAGTCCAGAGAAGAGTGACTAAAATGGTTAAGGGGCTGGAGGAGTTGTCATACAGTGAGAGGTTAGAGAAATTGAGCCTCTTTTCCCTTGAAAAGAGAATGAGAGGGGACATGATTGAAACATTCAAGATAATGAAGAGTATAGACTTGGTAGTTAAAGACAGGTTGTTCACCCTCTCCAAGGTAGGGAGAATGAGATGGCTCTCTCTAAAGTTAAAAGGGGATAGATTCCATACGAACATAAGGAAGTTCTTCTTCACCCAGAGAGAGGTGGAAAACAGGAACGCTCTTCTGGAGGCTGTCATAGGGGAAAACACCCTCCAGGGATTCAAGACAAAGTTAGACAAGTTCCTGCTGAACAAGAACGTGCGCTGGTATGGCTAGTCTCAGTTAGGGCACTGGTCTTTGACCAGAGGGCCGCCGCGTGAGCAGACTGCTGGGCACGATGGACTGCTGGTCTGACCCAGCAGTGGCAATTCTTATGTATGTTACAGCCATTCTAGACAAGTGGGATGTACAAAAGTAGTCCCAGAAATCTAGGGTGGGATGATTGCATCGGCACGTAGCACTGCGTACCCAAAGGCAGAGTCCTCCCACTCTTTAAAAGTTAGCAAATGTATGTAGAGTGGACCAAGTTGTCACCCTACAAATCTTCCCAGAAGAGACTGCCCTAGATTCGGCCCACAATGAAGCCATACTTCAGATTGAAAGCACCTTAACGGAAACAGGGGACTGTTTCCTACAAACAAAATATGATGATGAAATGGCCCTCCGAATCCCCCTGGAAATCATGGCCTTAGAAGCTGGCGTACCTTGCCTAGCTAGATTAGTCAGCACATAAAGATGGTCAGAGAGCCTAAACTTGCAGGTGACCTCCAGATATCTCAAAAACACTCTTCTCACATTCAACATCTTTAAAACCAGGTTCTGTTTCTTGGAACCTGTAGACAGGAATGCTGGGAATCGAACTCCTTGACTGACATGAAATGCCAAAACTACCTTCAACAGGAAGGAAGGACTCCAGTGTCAGACCTAAGGAATGGCTCTCCACAAGAAAGAGTTTGGAGCTCCAAGCCCCATTTCGCCAAGATCACAGCCACCAGAAAAAACTGTTTTGAGCGTCAAATCCATTAGTGACACTTCCTTCAGCAGCTTGAACTGAGCTTGGCTGAGATCCCTAAAACCATGGTAAGATCCAACAAAGGGAATGAGGCCTGGTCTGGAGGTCTACTGTGTAGTGCACCCTTCAAAAAGCCAGCACAGATTTGCAGTCTCGAGCCCTAAATCAGAGCCTACAACTAGGACTCGAAAAACAACTTTGTCAAGACCAGCTTGGAGGAAAGCCAACAGCACAGAAATCAGAACTGAAAATGGCTCCACCTTCTCCTGGGCACTCCAATGCTGGAAAGTCTGGCATGCCTTAGCAAAGGCTGAGACAAGAATTGGTTTCTCAGACTGGAGGAGAGTGGCAACGACCACATCTGAGTACCCCTTACGCACTAACTCTTCGTATTCAAGAGCCATGCCTTAAGAACAAAGTGATCCAGATCTTCTAAGAACCCTGGACAAGAAGATCTGGATGCAACTGTAGCCCGAGACTGGGACCCATCCAATGACACACCAGATCTGTGTAACATGGTCTGCATGGCCACTTTGGAGCTATGAGAATGACCGTTTCCCGATGACTTGCAATCCTTTGAAGGATTTGACCATTCAAGGACCATGGGGGAAAGATGTGCAAAAGTACACTCTGCAGCCATGGCTGGACCAGAGTGCCAGACCCATGTTTACGAGCTTGCATCCTGGAGTGAATAACATGTCTGTCTTTTTGTTCTTTGCCATAGCCATGAGGTCGAATTGTATCCGACCCCAGCGGCAAACAATGGCTTGGAATGCTGTCTGACAATGTCCACACTCCTGGATCCAAGGTCTCTCTGCTGAGGAAATTGGCTTGGACAATATCCACTCCCACTACGTGCACTGCCAAGAGTGCCTGCATATGACATTCCACCCAGGGAAGAGCAATTGGGCCTCCAGGAACAGATGGGTACTTTTGGTGCCTCCCTGGTGATTGAAATAGGCTACTGCAATAGCATTATCCAGAGGCTCTAGGTCTGCCTTCAGGTAGGGTCTTGAGTCAACGGTCTACCACACATGACCTGACATAAGATCCTCAGACCCTTTTCTAAAGACAAATATCCCTTAAAAGGAAGTCTGCTGAGAGTAGCTTTGGAAGTGGAATTCCCAGCCCATTGTCTGATCCAGAGCATTCTGCAGGCAGAGATCAAATAAGCTGAAGCAGCATTCATGGCATTAATGTCATGGAGAGCATCTAAAACATAATCAAGTACAGACAAGAGGAGTTGAGGTACAAGCTATTTGCCCTCGCGCTCCAGAGTTCACAGCCTGGAAAGATAGGCATGTGTTTTTGACTCCAAAGTCAATGCCTTGAAAAGCTCTTGAGAACTATATCCACTCGGTGATCCTGAATATCTTTGAGCACCATATCACCCTCCCTCGGAAGAGAGGTGCACTAAGTAATCTGTGCAACCCAGGAGTTCACCTGAGGCTGAGTAAACAGCTACTGGCACTCCTGTGCCATAGGATACAGCTGAGATATGCTCTCACTACCTTGATAGACCCCTCTAGAGAACCCCCACTGCTCTGTAACTAAGATATTAACATCAGGATACCAAGGAAATGTAGAAGACTTATTCTTCACTCCACTCACAAGGGAGGAAGAAGTAGAGGGGACCAGCTGAGAGTTCAAATTTAGCTATTTTAGGGACTCAGAAATGAGATCCAGCAGAGCCGAGGGTTTGAATAGGCATCAAGCCACAATCATCTACAGGATCCAGAACCACTATGGGATCCCAAGTGCTAGACTGTGGTCCTGCATCCCCCGATAGATTTGGCGCATCTTGAGACAGTAAAGAAATTGTGAGTCCCATCATCAGAAAGAACTCCCAAACCCTGACTAGTGGTAGATGACAAGGCAAAATCACCCTGAGAGGCCTTACCCTCACATAAGGTGCCATAAGTGCTGCTATCTTTTGCTTTGTCAGGATGGCTTTCCTGAAAAGCTTTCCACATCAAATTGAGGGCTTCAGGGGAAAAAATCATAATAGCAGATGACTTTAATTCATGTCTCTCGGGCTCTGCAGCATCCGCACTCTTCCGCGTAGAACTGCCACTGTTTCTGGGTCAAAAAAAGATCTGAACCAATGGGATAGCCACTCGTTCCTCGGCCCAAGAACGTAAAGCCGGACACTCTCACCTCTCCTTCCCATGCAGTGCACATGTGATGCAAGTATGCTCCTCTGGCACAAATTTGGGCATTCATGGCATGAATTAAGGGCAAAAGAGCCCCAGGACTCCATTCCCACCAGTTTTGAGGCAAAACGAGAAGTTTTGGAGCTGCAGGAAACTTTTTTTAAAAAAAGATTGCTAAATCCAATATGGCCACCAGCTGAATTAGGGCACCCAAAAACGCTCAAAAAACGGCAAAATAAAACATAAAAACTGGTGAATTTAGGATTTTAAGGATGGGGAACCATAGGGGAACAAGTACAAAACACCAAATTCTTGATTTTCCGATTCTCCCCGATGCACCTCATAGGCTGTAACAGCTTTACTCATTGTGACCTGTGCTGGCAACATGCTGCAGCCTGCCTTAGTCCTCAATAGTAGCTAGAAAAGGAGAAGACATCACTGCCTAATGAAGAACATTCTCTAATGCTGGATCTTTGGGATGCCAGTCGGATACGGTGTCTAACTGAGCCTTCTACCCGCAAAAGACCGACAGATACGCAAAACTGGGAGGGAGAGGCGAAAACATAGCTGGCACCCTGCAAGACACTGCTGAGTCTCCTACGGATGCCTGTCAACCTGCGCTCAAACCCCTGCCAAGCAGTAGGTGAGCAACACTAATCGGGGATGGCCCCAAGCTCCAAAAACACTTCTGCAGGCTGGCTAACAGGTACCACAGGGGATTGGCCTGTTAGCTGCTTCTTCTCCACACAGGCAGAGCTGAACCCTGGAATTAGGAAGCTCTGAGCACTGAAAACTGAAAAATAGGCAAAAAAGAACAACTAAAAAGGAGAATAGAACAGAACCACTTCTTCCGGCTTGCATGCAAAAGGAAAAACTGTAGACAGCAGTAGAGCTCTCAGTTAAGCAGGAGGGTTACATAAAAAAATCAGGAGTGAATTCCTTCTGCAAGGGCTTGTGACCATGGGGAGATTACCCGCTTGTCCAGAATGACATACCTATTGCACTAGAAAATCTGTTTTACTCCTTGGGATCTTGCCAGGTACTTGTAACCTGGATTGGCCATGGTTGGAAACAGTATATTGGGCTTGATGGATCATCTGTCTATCCCAATATGGCAGTTCTTAAGTAAAGAAAGGGAAGCCAGATTCATCAGGAGCATCAATTTAAAAATTAAATAATACAAACAGGAAAGGCATGTTACTATGATTTACAGTTTCAAGCTGACAATTTCTCATTCTTTCTGGAATGAAATGTTTTGGTGGCCGTGTTAGTCTACTCTTCAGCATAACGTCTAAAAATAAAACAAAAACAAAGGAAAAAGATAATACCTTTTTTATTGGACTAACAATGTGGGTACTGTTTCCCTCACCTTCTTTGAACAAGGTAGTCTTCCAAGATGTCCAAACACCGCACCATCTGTGAGAAGATAAGTACCCTGTGCCCACCAGCCTTTAATTTGGGCAGCAGCTTGTCAATCAGCACAAGCTTGCCAGCAGCCTGAATCATAGCCTGGAGCTGAAAATCTGGAAGATCTGTGTTGTGCATTTCTTTGAACTCTTCCAAAATTTTCTCTTCAGCACCTGCAGAGATTGGACAGACTTGAAGTGTGCATTGGAAGGTATTTAAAAAAAAATTCTGTTACTGACCCAATGTGCTTGTGCAAACATATGTTAAGCATTAGGCTGATGCAGTACCATAAAATACCACAAACACTGAAACATACACACATGAGGAATCAAAATCCATGAGCACAGAAAGAGGCAAAGCCCTATCTGAATTATTTTCTAAAGAAATGAAAATCTTTCATAACCAATGAAAGTCTACCACAGTAAACTAAAGGAAATAAAAAACAGCTCTGGTAAATAGAACTGGGTCAAACGGGAAGATTCTCAAACCTTAACCCTTCTGTACACACCTTGGTTCATTTTGACCCCAGCCTGACTTCTTTGCTTAGTTGCTTACTTATAAATTGTAATTTTGATTTCAAATTCCAGGTACCTTTTCAGTAGTAACAGACAATACGTTTCCTGTCGTTTATGATAAATAGAGCTTTTTAATTTTTATGTTTTAACCTAGTTTAACGTGAGTATACTGATTATACACGCCTGGGGCCAGATCGACCCCCACAGGTTTATGAAGGCAACATTGTCAGCAATAGAATACAGCAATGAAAAAAGTCATAATGTATCACCAAATCTCCAAAGTAATGCCCATCAAATGAGATAAGAGAAGTTGAAAATGTGTGAAAATATTTTGTTAGGTTTTGCTGTAAAAGAAACACTGCTAACAGCCATTTTTACAACATTTGTACAGTGAGTGTGTTGAATAAGAGAAGAAACATTTTTGAAACATTACCGGAACTTCACCGGTTGTGCTGTAGGCCTAAATATACATTTTATTTAACATAAATGTTTCACGTGAGTGCCATCACAATGAGAATTTGCTAAATTATTAAACTGAAGCAACTTTCAGTGCTTATAGGCAATGGGGTCAAAATGATCCCAGGTGTGTAAAGTTGTCGATAATTTAACGTATGCATGGAAGAGTTAAGCATGTCTAATGTGCTCGCTAAACCAATTCCAGACGGTTTAGTGTGCATGTATTTTAGCGGCGAAATACCAAACATATTACTGTGGTCTTTTCTGAATTTCCTAGCAATCTCTGATTCTGCCATGCAAATATAGTACAACAAGGTCATTAATATTAAAATAAGTACTCCAATCGATTCTCTATCATCATCGAGTGTTTCCCTAATCACATTCTCCCACATTTGTGGCCAAAATTGCTGACAGGTCTAAGCTGACATAGCCTTACTTTCTGATCAATGCCTGAGCGCCTGGGCCAATCAAAGCCTTAGGCTCCTTCATGACTGCACTGGGAAGGGGCAGGCCCACCATTTTGTAAGAGGCAGGCCTGCTTGTCTTACTGGATAAGCATTCCTCTGGCTGGACTTTATCAATAAAGTAGGGGGAGCAGAGGGGGGGTGTCATCAGAGGGGCAGGAGGAGTTGGGCAATGGGGGGAGGGAGTGGACATCCTTCCAACTGTGAGGCGTGAAAGCAGAGTAGGTAGTAGTGTCAAAGAATTGTGTGATGCCACGGGAGGAAGTGGGCATGGCTGCGATGGGGGGAGGGTAGTAGTGTTGGGGGATTGTGTGACGTGGGAGGAGGGAGTGGGCATCCCTCCCACTGCCAGGAGTGGGTGTCCAGACTTGTGCGAATACAGTGGGAGAGCGAGGCATCTCTCCTGTTGATCTTCGATTTGGTTTTTGTTTTTTTATATGCGGGTATATTCTGTGCTTATGCTATGTAAACATCTGTGAAACTCATTTGCATGTGGGGTCTTTGGAAAATGACTCGTCTTTTTATAATTTTTTCAGAAGGCGTTTGACAAGGTTCCGCATGAACAACCACTTTGGAAAAATTGTGAGCCATGGAATCGAGGATGAAATACTCACATGGATTAAAAACTGGCTGGCGGATAGGAAACAGAGAGTGGGGTTAAATGGACAAAACTCGGACTGGAAAAGCATCACAAGTTGAGTGCCGCAGGGTTCGGTGCTTTGACCCATGCTCTTCAACATATTTATAAACGACCTGGAAATTGGTACGACGAGTGAAGTGATTAAATTTGCAGATGATACGAAGCTATTCAGAGTATTGAAAACACAGGAGGATTTCAAAGACTTGCAACGTGACAAAGACGCTCGAGAAATGGCCCACGACATGGCAAATGAGGTTCAATGTGGATAAGTGTAAGGTGATGCATGTCGGTAACAAAAATTTTATACACGAATAAAGGATGTCCAGGCGGTACTTGGAGAGACCCCCCCAGGAAAGAAACTTGGGAGTACTAGTTGACAAGTCGATAAAGCCGTCCGTGTAATGAATGGCGGAAGCGAAAAGGGCGAACAGAATGCTAGGAATGATTAAGAAGGGGATCACGAACAAATCGGAGAAGGTTATCATGCCGCTGTACTGGGCCATGGTATGCCCTCACCTGGAATACTGCATCCAGTACTGGTTGCCGTACATGAAGAAGGACACGGTACTACTCGAAAGGGTCCAGAGAAAAGTGATTAAAATGGTTAGGGGGCTGGAGGAGCTGCTTAGAGAAACTGGGGCTCTTCTCCCTTGAAAAGAGAAGACTGAGAGGAGACATGATAGAAACATTCAAGTTACTGAAGGGAATATACTTAGTAGATAAAGACAGGTTATTCACCCTTTTCAAGGTAGGGAGAATGAGAGGGCACTCTCTAAAGTTAAAAGGGGATAGATTTCGTACAAATGTGAGGAAGTTCTTCTTCACCCAGAGAGTGGTGGAAAACTGGAATGCTCTTCCGGAGGCTGTTATAGGGGCAGGGAATTTAATAGCTCTTTGCCTGCTCCATTCCTTAAATCTTTTTAGCCTGCTCTGTTCATTTTCCCTTGACCCAGTGTTATATTTCCCATCGCTCCCTAGTGAGCTCCAATGCACTCTTCCCTAGCTAGTTGCCATTCCATTTAGGTTTGGCTCACACATCACTTTACTGATTCCCAATTTTTACTCTCCTCAATAGGCGAGACTACCTTTTCTTTGTAGATTAAACTCATCTTCAGTTTGAGACTTCCCATTGACCACAAGCTTGGATCACTTCCCTGCTCTTCTTTCCTTGGCTCCAGGCACATTCCTATTTTCTAGGACTGCTTCTTCATTCCCTTTTGCACTGCAGCACATCCCCTAGCACTCACAGATTCCACACCAATTGCCTGAAAAGTCCACATCAGATTCTTTGCCACATGCTCACCCTGAGCTCTGGATCGCAGTTTAAAAACTTAAAGATACATGCTGAGTGCGATAACATGTTGTAGCAGCTCAGGGCATAGGAATGTTCCGGGCTGCCTGCAGTATATTGCTCCAGTGGCCAAGGAACAAGCGACCAGCTCAAAGAGCTAAGTTGAGAGATTGGAGGTGGTTGAAGAGTTTTACCAAGAGCATAGAGGAATGCAAGGATTCAGCATTTAAGCAAGAAGAAAGCCAGAAAGCCAAACCAAAAAACACACAAGTTTGTGAGACAGCATGTCCCTTCTCCCTTACTACCAAACAATGTCAAAGGTCTCCTGCTATCTCTTTCTGCTGTTGAGTTACTTCTTTAGGAATATTATTTTTTAATTTTTGTGAATGGGGTCAGTGCTACTCTCCATTTCCCTCAGTTGAATCTCTGACAATATCAGAGTTGCCAAGAAAAATTAAGTTTTAAAATGGAGATTTTCAGTTCATGGTCCTTCCATAACCTCTTCCCCTTTCCCCATTCTTATTTATTCCCAATGACTACAAGTTTGGAAGAAAAGAAAAGATATCAGAAGCAACCCAAAACTTACCCATAAGAACAAAAGAATAGCTTTACTGGGTCAGACCAACGGTCCGTCAAGCTCAGTAGTCCATTCTCACGGTAGCCAATCCAGGTACTTGGCTAAAACCCAAACAGTAGCAACATTCTATGCTACTGATCCATGGCAAGCAGTAGCTTGCCCCATGTCTTTCTCAATAACAGACTATGGACTTTTCCTCCAGAAAATTGTTCAAACCCTTTTTAAAACCAGCTGCACTATCCGTTCTTACCACACCCTCTGGCAATGCGTTCCAGAGCTTAACTATTCTCTGAGTGAAAAAATATTTCCCCCTACAAGGGGTCCAAAGAGACTCAGACTAATAATACAAGTCACCCAAAATAAAAACAATGTTAATGGTCAGCTGCTATCTTTGATATATTATCTCAGATTGTATGCACAATTTGATAACTTTATGTAATATATATAAATTATTATAGCATATATAATTCTTTGTAACATGTTTAACTCTATACAGAATTCTACCGTGTTTCCCTGAAAATAAGACCTACCCTGAAAATAAGCCCTAGTCGCTGGCAGCAGCGCTTCCCCTGCCCCTCCCCGCTGCCCCTTCCATCTCTCCCCCGCCAACCGCGAGACCACAATACTTTGTAACAAACAGCCACGTTGGCAGCAATATAGACAGACTGCTTTGTGGGCTTCTCTCGGGCGTTCCATGTGCTGTGTTGCTGATGACATCAGTGATGTGGCAGAGGAACGCCCGGACGGGAGAAAGCCGTGGGGATGGGAGGGAGGGATAAAAGCTACAAGGGTTCTGCTGCACAAATGATGGAAGGGAGGGAGGGATAGAAGCTGCAAGGGTTCTGCTGCCCAAGGGATGGCAAGGAGGGATAGAAAGATACTGCACAAGGGGATGGGTAAGAGGGAAGGAAAGATGCTGCACATGTGGAGGAGAGAAAGGAAATAGGAAGAATTGGGATGGAGGAGAGGAAAGGAGAGATGATCATTGTATATGAAAAAAATAAAACCTACCCCAAAAATAAGACCTAGTGCCTTTTTCGGCCCCAAATTAATATAAGACAGTATCTTATTTTCAGGGAAACACGATATGTAACAATATGCTGCTTGTAATCTGCATAGAACTCTAATTAAGGAGGATTCAGTGGAATATAAGATTATTCACGTCTGTCCCCGGCAAGATGGTTGAAGCACTGATCAAGGATAGCATGGTCCGGCACTTGGACGCACACGACTTGATGAAACCCAGTCAACACGGATTCAGGAAAGGGAAATCATGTTTGACGAATTTACTCCAATTTTTTGAGACCGTGAACGAGCAAATTGATAGTGGGAAGCCGGTGGACATAATATACTTGGACTTCCAGAAAGCGTTCGACAAAGTTCCACACGAAAGACTTCTCAGGAAACTACAAAGCCATGGCATAGAGGGGGATATACAAAGATGGATAGGCAAATGGCTGGAAAACCGAAAGCAGAGAGTGGGCATAAATGGGAAGTTCTCCGACTGGGAGAAAGTGACTAGTGGTGTACCCCAGGGCTCGGTACTTGGGCCGATCCTTTTTAATATTTATATAAATGATCTGGAGGAAGGAACATCCAGTGAGATCATCAAGTTTGCAGACGATACAAAACTATGCCGGGTGATCAGATCGCAGGAGGATAGAGAGAAACTCCAGAGCGACTTGTGTCGGTTAGAAACACGGGCGGAGAAATGGCAGATGAAGTTCAATGTGGAGAAATGCAAGGTAATGCATTTAGGCAATAAAAATAAGGAATACGAGTATACAATGTCAGGTGCAACTCTGGGGAAGAGTGAACAAGAAAAGGACCTGGGTGTACTGATAGATAGGACCCTGAAGCCGTCGGCACAATGTGCGGCAGCGGCAAAGAAGGCAAATAGAATGTTGGGCATGATAAAGAAAGGAATCTCGAGTAGATCGGAGAAAGTTATAATGCCGCTTTATAGGGCAATGGTCAGACCACACTTGGAATACTGCGTCCAACATTGGTCTCCCTACCTAAAGAAGGATATAAAACTGCTGGAGAGGGTGCAGAGACGAGCAACAAAACTGGTGAAGGGTATGGAGAAACTGGAATACGAGGACAGACTTATAACACTAGGATTATTCTCCCTTGAGAAAAGGAGACTGCGTGGGGATATGATCGAGACCTTCAAAATACTGAAAGGAATCGACAAAATAGAGCAGAGAAGATTATTTACATTGTCCAATTTGACACGGACTAGAGGACATGTAATGAAGCTAAGGGGGGACAGGTTCAGGACTAATGTCAGGAAGTTCTGCTTCACTCAGAGAGTGGTTGACACCTGGAATGCCCTCCCAGATGAGATTATTGCGGAATCGACCGTCCTAGGCTTCAAGAGCAAACTAGATGCATATCTCCTTAAGAGAGGCATGTAAGGATATGGTGGACTATAAATTACGACAGGTGTACACCTGGCAGGGCCTCCGCGTGTGCGGATCGCCGGACTTGATGGACCGAAGGTCTGATCCGGAGATGGCATTTCTTATGTTCTTAACATAACAAATCCCAGAGAAGGGGAAACCAAACTTGCCTCAGTCAAAAAAAGAGTTGGGAGTTTCCTGTGAGCAGAACTGGAGGATATATACATAAAAGAAAACTCTTCTCCAGCCTAGGAGGAAGAATTTAAAAAACTATGCTGCCCAAAAAGCATGCAAATTAATATACCAGTTTTTTCTCTATCTCACCCACTCTAACCTTAATCTAAAGACATCTCATGATCACACTACCAAGAGGAGCTTTCTGTTCAAATTTTAATTTTGCTATTCACCAGGGACGAATATCATCCCTGAAATTAACAGAAAAACATCTTTCACTTTCTTCATGGAGTCACCATCAGATCCATCTTGATCACCTAATTTCATGTTTATCATACTAGCCATCATTATGTGGGCCAGATAACAAAAATGTTTATGAGGCAATAGAAATACCAGACCTTACTTTAAGGAACAGGAAGTAGGACCTACCATTTATCAAGTATGGATGATTACAGCACTTTCTTAGTTCCATCATAGTATTCAAAAGGTTAGGTACATTAGCTTGGCCACCACCTTTGGAGAGGAATGCAAAGTTCTTCTCCAGGATAGCACGATAATATTTCTTTTGAATATTCGTGAGCTCCACCTCGATAATGGTTTCTTCTTTTGGGGCCAGATTCTTTTCTACATCTTCTTTCAGGCGTCTCAGCATCATTGGCTTTAGAATGCCTTGGAGCTTTTGTACCTAGAAAGCAGATCTTCATTAACTAAATTGATTAAGCAATCCTTATAGAATTCTCTTTCATGCACTATTACTTCTAAAACTATTACAGCAAGATTATTAGGTCAATATAAGGCATTTATCAGACTACATTTGTAGTACCAAGTTCAGACATCGGCACCCCATCCTCAATAAGACCATTCAAACAGGGTTGAGTCATTAAGGAAATAACAAATTGAAATTTGTGAAAACAAATTGATATTTGTATAGTACTACCAGATGAGAGCAAAGCATTAAAGGGACATACAGAAGACAGTCTATGCTTTTTGTACATACAAACAAGGAACACAGTAAAATATATAGTATGGGGTCTAGTTAAAACAGTGGGACTAGCGACAGGAAGTGAGGTCTCTTGAGAAAGCTTAAGAGCTAAGATAGCAGGTACAAGATGAGGGCTGCCCTACCTAATTAAGCAATTATTCAGGAAAGGATTATCATTGGACACAATCTATGTAAGATAACATGTTGAAAGATTATACAGATTGGGGTTACCAACCAAAAAAACTGGAGAACAGATTAGGTTGTTACCTCGATAATCTTCTTTCCAATAGAAAAGCACATGAGTTCTGTAGCTGTGGGTAGTGTATCTTCACCTGTGAGGTATACAGAAGGCATCTACATTTTGAACTCCACTTTGTGCATCATCAGGTACTGCCCTCTTTCCTCAGTTTGTACCAAAGCAGAAATAACCCCTGAAAGAGGAGAAACAGGGAGGTGCATGGGAAACCTCCCTGATGTCAAACTTTTGCTCTGCAAGAAAACACAACTCATTAACAAGTGCAACGTAGCATCATAAAGGTGGAACAAAAACCACCTGAGTGCAACCAGCATTAGCACTTGTTCGGCTCTGACTGTCAAGATCAATCCTGTACAGACACTCCTGTCTCTTTGAAACCACAGCTTCATATGGTTTCATCTTGCATGAGTGCGATAAAACAAGCCTCTGCAGTCACATACCTGTTTGAGGCTAAAAGCAGATTACCCTGAAAACTGATAGGGCAGGCTTCAGGGTTCATGTGCTTTTCTACTGGAAAGAATATTATCAAGGTAAGAATCTAATCTTTCATTCCAGTGTAAAACGCACATGAGTCCTGAACCCCTGGGATGAATCTAAGCAGTTCCTCGAGCTTAGGGTGGGATAGAAGAACCTGCTGCTAGCACCGCAGACCCAAAAGTGAAGTCCCTTTGTGCTGCCATTCCAACCTGTAAGACTTAGCAAATGTATGTAGAGTGGACCACGTAGCTATCCTACAAATCTCGGGCAAAACCATTCTGGACTCCACATTTCTGGTGGAATGTGCTTTCAAGGAAATTGGTGGACGTTTACCACATCCTATGTAAGCAGAGGAAATTGCTGACATATCCATATGACAATCTAGGGCTTTGAGGACAGCCTTCCTCTGCATCCAGAGACCATTAAAAGAAAGAAAAGATCTGACAACTAAAAATCATTTGTCACCTCTAGGTGACTCTTATGACTTCTATCCATGCTAGTATTTTGTCCTGCTTCTTTACACCTGTGGCATGGAATGCTGGTAGTTGATCTTCATGATTCATATGGAACATCGACACCACCTTTGGAAGAAGGGAGGAAATCATATGCAGGGACACTCCTGGCTCCTGAGGAATGGTTCCCTGCAAGACAAGGCAACACCAAACAGAAAATCTAACTGAAAAGCAGTAAGGTGACAAAACGAAGAACAAAGAATGAAAACTGCAGTAGTGATGTACAGGAGGTCAAGACTTTATTCATAAAAAACATAAAACAGTTTGTTTCCAAAAGGACTGATAGGACCGGACCCTACACGGTCTGTGTTTCTGTGAAACACTCCTTCCTCAGGGGTCCTAATGTGAATAAATGAAGAGTAGTGTACAGATATATGTATAAATGACTCTGGTGACAGCAAGAAGTCAACCATTTTAATCAAATTCACATCGATTAATACATTCAAGTAGACACACAATGTTTAGATTATTTATGTTTGTTCAATATTTCAATATTTCATTCATGATTATTTAAAAATTATTTCATATTATTCTAATTAAATTCATACTGGTCAAATATTCAAATACACATATTAATGTTTATTGAGCTTTTTCACACCATGTAATCACATCCAATTTATATGGGTATGCACTCACATTGTTTTCACACTTTTATTTCACCTCATATAAACTTTTTAAAATATTTTCATTGCCATCTCAACACTAAAAGTCCAACACATCATCCACAGATTGGAATGCATATCACTCACCTCTCCTCTCTCTAGTTATTTCCCTTACACTACCCTTAAAATCATGCATATGCTTAAAATTGTCTTTATACATTCATTCAGTCTCCTTTATATCCGTAGAACCACTCTCCACATTGTTCTTTATTATTCACTCACCATTATTAACCTTTCAACAAGGTGCCTTCACCTCATAATGTTCTTTTTATAACACATATAGCAGTGCACTAACAGCTATCCACTAATAAGCCTTACCATCACTTATCTATTTACAAGCCTGCCCTTCTCTCATGGTCTCTATTTTTTTTCACCAAAACATTCTCACAAAGTTTTTTCCACATTGTGTCTTCTTCACATTACACAGCTTTTGTATATTTTCAAACACCAGGCCTCGGGTCTTTTTCACGTTTTCAGCAGTGCATTAATGGCTCTCCATTAATAAGCCTTACTACTCTCCATTAATAAGCCTTACTCTCCATTAATAAGCCTTTCATCCACTTACAAAACTGTTCATTTCTTATTTTTTTTCTTTAGCTATTATTATTATTATTTTTTCCATACTTCTTTTCAAAAACTAGTGTTCTTTTTAGTTCCTTTAAGTTTTTAATTTTTAATACTTTGTGGTTCTCATATCGAGGTCTGGTACTCTTTTGACATCATTACACATCCCTTCCTTTCTTTTAAATACTGTTTTCCCGTGGCGTTCTTCCCTTAGCCTTTCGGCCTTGTATCACGTTGGAGTATTAACGGTTAATCACTGATAAGTTCAATACCCTTATTTTTCTTTTTACTTCACTGAATCCTTTTTTACAACTGTTATTTATAATATAGTAGTCTGTTTAGTTTATTCATTCTCTAAGCTTATTATGCTTTACAAACCCCACTTTAATACCACAGGTTTCCTTACGGTATCACGTCCTTTTCTCCCCCTATCCTTTTGATTCATTTTTTATTTTCTTTCTTTTGGTATGCACTGCACTATAAGTTGATTTCAAATGTCATAATATGATTAAATATATCATTACACACTTTATCGTCACAAGGCTATTTTCCTGTTATTTTAAAGCTTCACTGTAACTTTCTCTTTCATATGTTATACACAGACCGGCTTTTAGCTATCACAGTTTGCCTGCCTAGCTCCTTTTTATTTTATTTTTTTTTCAATTTCTTTTTAACTGCATTTCATCATTGTGATCCCGATATACTTACTTATTTTTTTCTAATTTGTTTTGTATGTCAATGCTCATTCACATATACAGTACACTGTTTTTCCACTAAACCTTATTTTCTTTGTTTGCTAAATACATATTTGTTCTAGCTGTTTCCAGTTTTTATTCAGTTGTTATCCACAAGGTCACACTGTTCTGATAAGTGTTAGGTATGTATTTTTTATAAACATTTTACACTCTTTTCTTTTCTGCATCCCACATTTGGTTTTTGGAATTTATCTTGTACACATCCCATCACTTTTACCATTAGGTCCACATATCTATTAATTTCATATTGATGCTCACTATCACTTGCATTCTCTTATTTTAAATTCCAAATATTAAGCCAGATTAAACATTAATTTCACAAAAATGTTAATTATCACGCTCTATATCGAATCACTTTAAATATTAATTTATATAATGCTGACCATTACATTATATCCTTGCACATGAATGTTTTACTTTTCCAGTATCCTTAAATTCTTGCTGTTACCAGAGTCATTTATACATATACCTTTACACTACTCTTTAGTGCTGCTCGATTCACGATTCGAATCGGTTCACCGATTCACTTCGTGTGAATCGATTCGAATCAATTTAAATTTAAAAAAAAAAAAAACCGGCTTCCCGATTCAGACCCTCTCCCCTCGCCCCCTAAAGTAGGAGCGGCAGCACTGCTCTTGCTGGCTGGCCGCTGCCGCACCTGTTTTAGAGGGCGAGGAGGAAGGATCAGTCGGGAAGTGCTGCAGTCCGGCTTCCCTCCTGGCCTCCCCTCCGAAAGACTGCCCCCCCGAAGGACTGTCCCCCGAAAGACTGTGCACCCCCCCCCCCGGGAAGGCCTCCGTGTTGCTCCTGGCCTCCCCGAACCGTTTACCTCATTGCTGGAGCCTGCAGCCGAAGGTCGCGGTTACAGCATCTTTGTGCTCTGAGCTGTTTCCTCTGCTGCGGTCCCGCCCTCCTCTGATGTCAGAGGCAGGATCGCAGTGGAGGAAACAGCTCAGAGCACAAAGACACTGTAACCGCGATCTTCGGCTGCAGGCTCCAGCAATGAGGTAAACGGTTCGGGGAGGCCAGGAGCTACACGGAGGCCTTCCCGGGGGGGGGAGGTGCACATTCTTTGGGGGGGGGGCAGTCCTTCGGGGGGGCAGTCCTTCAGGGGGTGGGACAGGCCTTGGTGGGTGCAGGCAGTCAAAGGGGGAACAGGCCTTTAAGGGGGGGACAGGCCTTCAAAGGGGGGACAGGCCAGGGATGGTGGCATAGGCCTTCAGGGGGGACAGACAGACCTTCGGGGGGCAGTCTTTGAGGGGTTCAGGCCTTGAGGGGTGCAGGCCTTTAAGGGGGGTGCAGACTTTTAAGGGGGGGGGACAGGCCTTCAAAGAGGGGACAGGCCAGGGATTGTGGTATAGGCCTTCAGTGGGAACAGGCAGGCTTTCAAGGGGGGGAACAGGCCTTCAGGGATGGGGGTACAGGCCTTCGGGGGG
Organism: Geotrypetes seraphini; assembly: GCF_902459505.1. Taxonomy (NCBI): domain Eukaryota; kingdom Metazoa; phylum Chordata; class Amphibia; order Gymnophiona; family Dermophiidae; genus Geotrypetes; species Geotrypetes seraphini. The sequence continues at coordinate 111,230,234 of NC_047085.1, forward strand.
GACAAATCTTCAGGGGAGGGGGCCCTGGTGTAGAAGTACACGGAGGGAGGGAAGGGGGTTTCAAAGAGACGTTCATATGCCAGACTTTGGGAGGAAGAAATAATGGAGGAGGAGGGAGAAAGATGATGGACAATGGGATTTAGGGAGGGAAGGAACAGAAAGGGAGAGAAGTTGGACACAAGGGATGGTGTGGAGGGGGGGGATAGAGATACTGGACAGGAGGGTAGTTGGGAAAAGAAGGAGAGATGGTGGACCCTGGGGTGATGGGGAAGGAGGGAGAGATGCTGGATGTAAGGGTAGTTAAGAAAAGGTGGATCTGTGGATGGAGATGAAAAAAAAGAAATATGCCAGACCTCCGGAGGAGGGAAGGGAAACGGAAGGTGAGGACAGAGATGGAAGATGGATGGTTAGCATGGAGAAAGAAGAAAGAAGGAGACCCTGGCAAGCAAGTTAACAGAAGACATCAAGAGCCTGGGACCAAGAAGATTTGAATAATGACCACACAACAAAAGGTAGAAAAATTAATTTTATTTTCCATTTTGTGATTACAATATGTCAGATTTGAAACGTGTATCCTGCCAGAGCTGGTGTTAGACCGCAAATGTGGGCTAGGATTTAAGAGAGAGAGGAAAAGTGTTTTTTGCTTGTTTATTTTGTTTACACCACAGCAGCAGTGTGGTTAGGAGAAGGCAAAGGGGGTGAAGAAGCTATAAAATAAACCCACCAGGATGTTTGAAAAAACACCCAATTGGGCAAGAAAATAGAATCGAAAAACCAATTCAGTAGGCTGAATCAAATCGAAATTTTTTTCCTAAATCGGGCAGCACTACTACTCTTCATTTATTCACATTAGGACCCCTGAGGAAGGAGTGTTTCTCCGAAACATGGACCGTGTCGGGTCCGGTCCTATTAGTCCTTTTGGAAACAAACTATTTTATGTTTTTTATGAATAAAGTCTTGGCATCCTGTATATCACCACTGCAGTTTTCATTCTTTGTTCCCTGCATGACAAGGCTTGAAGCTCTGAAATTCTTCTAGTGGAAATGATTACTACCAGGAAAACCATCAGCGTGGCCTCCTGTAGGGGCTCACATGTGGCCTTACTTAAGATCTTGGAACCAAATAGGAGAAAACTGCCTTCACACCAGTGAACAGCAAATACAACAACTGGTCACCTTTGTTGTTGTATTTGCTGCCTTAAGGTTCCATAAAGGACAAGTTTGACGCACAGGCGGACACTCCCTTCAGAAACCTGAAAATATCCGGGTGAGAGGCCAAGGAACCTCTCTCTAATCGAGCTCAAAAATAAGACAGACTGGTCACCTGGACTTTTAAGGAACTAACTGCCAAGTCCTTCTCTAGACCTTGCTGAAAGAATGAAAAAATTGCTGCTATTGGAGCCCTAACCAGCTCTATCTGCTGTTCCGAACACCAGTATTGAAATAATTTCCAGGCTTTCAGCTGCTACTGTGGCTGGTTTATTGGAGTGAATGTGGCTATTATCACCTCTGAGTACCCATTTTGTACTAAGGGCGTGTGCTCAAGAGCCATGCCCTAAGTCCAAAGCGTTCCAGATTCTCTACGGTGATTGGGCCCTGCAAGAGCAGCGTCAAATGAAGAAGGAATCTCAGACGTTGGTCTCTTTGCAGCCGGACTAGATCTGCGTACAATGTGCAATGCAGCCAATCTGGAGCCACAAGGATCACCAGCCATTGATGGCGTCACTATCCTTCAGATGAAAGCCAAGGTAGGAACACATACAAGAGATCCCTGGCAGGCCAAGGTAGAACTATTGTGTACACCAGTGCTTCCCTGCTTGCTCCTTCACTTAAGTATTATATGTTTGTCAACTGAGAAAGTCAGCCTGAACATTCCTTACTCCTGCTAAATATGCTGACAAGATGGCTAGCAGATGGTTCTCTGCCCAGCAAAATAATAGCTTGGCCTCCAATTTTTAACGGTGCACTCTTGCTGCCTCCATGTCTGTTGATATATGCCACTGCTGTGGCATTGTTCAAGATGACTGACTGCTTTCCTTTTCAGTCTCCTTGAAGGCTCGTAATGCCATTTGAATGGCTCTCAGTTCCAGTCTGTTGATGAACCTTATTCTCTATGAAGGCTCCCAGCAGCCCTGTGCCGGATGACCTCCACAATGACCTCCCCCATGTAGAGGCAATCTTTTGGACAGTGTTTCTGGCCTTAGCCACCATCAAAAACTATGATGGGCTTCCATTGTCCACGCCAAGGGAATTTCTAGAGAATCCAACTGTGGCGACTAGTGGGATAAAGTGCCCTGGAGAGGTTTAAGAACATAAGAATAGCCTTACTGGATCAGAACAATGGTCCATCAAGCCCGGTAGTCTAGGATTGTTACTGTAGCCAATCCAGGTCACTAGTACCTGGCCAAAACCTAAGGAATAGCAACATTCCATGCTACCGATCCAGGGCAAGCATGGCTTCCCCCATGACTTTCGCAATAACAGACTATGGACTTTTTTTCCAGGAAATTGTCCAAACCTTTCTTAAAACCAGATACGATGGTACTAGTACCCGTGGTACTAGCTCTATGGTCGCCATCATCGACCCCCAATACCTGTAGATAATGCCACACTGAGGGGGCTGGCATTGCCATAATTTCTAAAATCTGTTGTCTCAACTTTTGCTGCCAAGCCTCTGGAAGGAAGACAAGGCCCACTGCTATGTTGGATACAATCCTCAGATACTCCAGGGTTTGAGAGGTGGACTATTTGCACCACTGCCTTATGGCCCTCTTCTTGGGACGACACTCAGATGAGCCAGTCATCCAAGTATGGATGCACTTGAATCCTGGCTCTGTGCAAATATGCTGCTGCCACCACCATTATTTTGGTAAACATGTGTGGCACTGTTGCTAGTCCAAATTGGAGTGCTGAGAATTGAAAATGTTTCTCCAGCTCATGGAATCTGGAAACCTTTTGTGAGCTGGAAAAATGGGAATATGCAAGTAAGCCTCTGTCAGATCCAAAGAGGTTATGTATTTCCCTAGAGTAATAAGGCAATAACTGATCTTACTGTCTCCATATGCAACTTGCTTTTTAGGCTGCATTGAGTGACTAGAGATCCAGAATCGGTCTCCAGTCGTTCAAATCTTTCTTTGGCATGATGACGTAATAGAGTATCTGCCTGAGCCCGATTCGGCATCCGAGACTTCTTCCACTGCTCGGATCTGTAGCAGCCATTTCACCATTGCTCATACCCTAGCTGCTTTCTCTGGCCTCCCTACTGGGGAGTTTATGAAAAAAATTTCGAGGTGGCTGAAAAAATTTGAGCTTGTATTCCTCTCAAATGATGTCCAGCACCCACTGGTCCATGCAAATTCATTCCTAGGCCTCCCAATAATCCGCCAGTCTTCCCCCTTTAAAGGGAAGATCGGAAAGAGATTTGGCATTATTGGGACTTTTTGGGGTTGGACGCTGAATGGGTACCTGATATGGAGTTTCTGCCAGAGGCAAAAAACCTCTGCCTAGACCCTGGAAATGACCTCTGAGAACAGAAGTTCGTCGAAGACTGCCGAAGCTGCCTGTAGCCTTGAAAGGAGCCACAACATGTCTCTTGAGGCACATGTTGCTTAATATCCGAGACTTATGATGCCTGTCCATCACACTGGTCATGAAGTTGTGGGTAGTTTGCTCAACATGGCTTTAGAAGCCAAATCTCCCGCCATTGTTTGATTCAAAGCATCCTGCAGGCAGATGCTTTGGATCACTTTGCTTGTGCCTCAAAACACATCATACATGTTGTCTGTGACATAATTCACCCTCAACAGAACCGCTCAGGGTAGGCACGTGCCTCTGAAACTTGAGCCTGGTGCAGCATTCTAAGGCATGTGCATCTCAAGAAGGAAGCCACTGTTTCTGCCTTAAGACCCAAAGCAAAGGCCTCAAATTATCTTTTGAGAATCAGATCCAGTCTGCAGTCCTGTGCATCCTTCAAAACCAAGCCACCTTCACTGGGAAGAGAAGTACGCTTTGTGACCTGTGCCACCAAAGAATCCACCTTGGGTGGCATGAACAAACAATTCTCCAGAGGGGGGGGGGGGGGGGGAGGAGGGGGAATGCAACCAGAACCCACAAGATCTCCCTACCAGTACGAAGCCCAAATACAGTCTGCGCTCATACAGTTCAGTTAAAACCCAGTGAGCAGACTCCCAAGGGCCGAACCCTGAGTTGATCCAAGTGATAGGCAGGCTGATCAGACAGGTGCCTTGCAGCAAGGGTAGCCAGCCCAGCTAGAGACCTTAGAACACTGAATCTGCAGCTTCTCTCAGGAAGAGCTGTCCCAGAATTACTGGGAATCTCTATAGCACTCAAAGCCTCTAAGAAAAAAAATGTCAGATAATATACGAAAACAAGAAATTTAGTAGGGAAGATGAAAAGACACCTTCTAACTCGCTTGCAAAAGGAAGATACTGAGGAGAGAAAGCATAGCCCGGTGATGCAGGGAGATGGAGTTGAAAAAGTAGATGATGCCTTCTGTATAGCACTACCTACAGCTTCAGGACTCATGTGCTTTTTGCACTGGAACTAATATTACAGTGGTGCCTCGCATAAAGAACGCCTCGCACAGCGAACGCTGCACACAACGAACTTCATGTCATGATTCATACAACGAACTTCGTTTCACACAACGAAGTCGCCCGAGCTTCCACGATCGCTGCCGATGTATTGCATCCTTCCGCGCAGGCACTGCAGGCAGTTGTTAGTCACTGCGCTTAACTTAAGCACGTATCGCGGCAATCGTTCTTCATTACGAATTAAATCACGCACGCACGTATCACGGCAGTCGTCCTTTTAAGATAAACTCAATATTTTTTATATATCATGGCTTCTAAAAAAAGCAGGAAGGTGATTTCTGTTGAAATGAAACGGGAAATAATTAGAAGGAGTGAATGTGGGGTAAAACAGTGTGACCTCGTCAAAGAGTTTGGCCTCAGCAAGACCACCATTTTCACCATTTTGACAAATTAATCTTTTTTTATGTCATCTTAGCATATTTTATGCTGCAGAACGAATAATTTTTTTAACATGTATTGTTATGGGAAAACGCGTTTCACATAACAAACTTTTCGCATAACAAACTTGCTCCTGGAACGAATTAAGTTCGTTGTGTGAGGCACCACTGTATATGTAATGTTTCAGAAGGCACTGCAGTCTGAAGACTACAGAAAGCTTGCAGGTCATCCTTTTACCAAATAACAATGAAAAAATCATCTAATTTTATCTGTGTCTCTTAGTTCAGCACAGAGCTTAGATTAATAGTTATATGTTTATGTTTATTGTTTAGGCTTGATAAACTGAATTAGCAGTCTAGCAGATCAATATTGTTTACAAAAGGTAGAAAAATAAAAAATTAGCAATGAAAAGAAAGTCAAATAGAAAGAAAAGTTAAAACAGTTAAAACAACAAGTGCGGAAGTATGTAAAGCACAAGTCACATAATACAGTGTGTAATTCTGGTAGCTGTATCTCAAAAAAGGTAGCAAAATTAGAAAAGGTACCGAGAAGAGCGACAAAAACTGATAAAAGGAATGGGATGAATTCCCTATGAGGAAAGGTTAAAGCTGCTAGGGTTCTTCAGCTTGGAAAAGAGATGGCTTAGGGGTAGTATGATATAGGTCTATAAAATACTAAGTGGAATGGAAAAGGTAAACGTGAATTGCTTGTTTACTCTTTCTAAAAATACTAGGACTAGGGGGCATGCCATGAAGCTACTAAGTAGTACATTTAAAACAGACCGGGAAAAATATTTCTTCACACATCGTGTAATTAAACTCTGGAATTTGTTGCCGGCGAATGTGGTGAAAACCAGTTAGCTTAGCAGAGTTTAAAAAAAAAAAAAAAGTTTGGATAATTTCCTAAAATTGAAGTTCATAAGCCATTACTGAGATGGCTTGAGGAAATTCATTACTTATTCCTAAGATAAGCAGCATAAAATCTGTTTTACTACTTGGGATTGATACTTGTCACCTGTATTAGCCATTGCTTCAAGCAGGATACTAGGCTTGATGGACCTTCATAAGAGCATAAGAATTGTTGCTGCTAGGTCAGGCCAGTGGTCCATCGTGCCCAGCAGTCCGCTCCCGCAGAGACCAGTGCCCTAACTGAGACCAGCCCTACTTGCGTACATTCTGGTTGTCTTGAATCCCTGGAGGGTGTTTTTCCCTATAACAGCCTCTGGAAGTGTATTCCAGTTTTCTACCACCCTCTGGGTGAAGAAGAACTTCCTTATGTTTGTACAGAATCTATCCCCTTTTAACTTTAGAGAGTGCTCTCTCATTCTCCCTACCTTGGAGAGGGTGAACAACCTGTCTTTATCTACTAAGTCTATTCCCTTCAGTATCTTGAATGTTTCTATCATGTCCCCTCTTTTCAAGGGAGAAGAGGCCCAATTCTCTAATCTCTCACTGTACGTTCCTCCAGCCCCTTTACCATTTTAGTCGCTCTTCTCTGGACCCTTTTGAGTAGTACCGTGTTCTTCTTCATGTACGGCGACCAGTGCTGGACACAGAATTCCAGGTGAGGGCGTACCATGGCCCGGTACAGCGGCATGATAACCTTCTCTGATCTGTTCGTGATCCCCTTCTTAATCATTCCTAGCATTCAGTCTGTCCCAGTATGGCAATTTTGTTATTATATAATTCATTCCAACCTCCTGGCATAAGAGCATATCATCATCCAAACCGGGGCAGACTGATGGTCCATCTAGCCCAGTATCCTGCTTCCAGCAATGGTCAATACAGGGAAAATCCCAAATAGTAGCAAGATTCCATCCTACCAAATCCCATGGACAGGCGTGACTTTCCCCATGGCTAGCTCAATAACAGACTATGGACTTTCCCTCCATGAACTTGTCCAAACCCCAATTATGTTACCCACTGTTACCACATCCTCTGAAAACAAATTCTGAAGCTTAACTATTTGTTGAATAAAAAAATATTTCCTCCTATTTGCATTGAAAGTATCATCATACAAAAGTCATTAAGTGTCTTCTAATCTTAATATTTTTACAAAGAATAGTCAATTCATGTTTATACATTCTATACCGCTCAGGATTTTATACTTTTCATAGCCCACCCCAAAATGTTTTTCCTCTTAACTGAAGAGTCCTAACCTCTGAAGCCTTTCATGATATGAGAGTTCCATCTTCTTAATCATTTTGGAAGCTGTTCATTGAAACTCTTCTAATTCCACTGTATATCTTTTGAGATATGGTGACCAGAACTGCACATAATATTCCAGGTGAGGTCACACCATGGAGCATACAGAGGCATTATACCATTCTTTGTCTTGTTTCCAGCCCTTTCCTAATAATTCCTAGCATTCTATTTTGTTTTGTTTTAGCTTCTACCACACACTAAGTGGAAGGTTTCAGCATATTGTCCACAATGACAATCCTAAGGTAGTGTTGTTCTTAAATAGCCACAGATACACCTGGTTATTGTTGTAGTCTCTATCATCTCTTTTAAAATTTAATTTTTTTTAATTTAAAAGAGATGAGAAAGACTACAACAATCCTAAGGTAAAATATAACATCAGATAGCTATGATCTGGATTATTTTTCCCAATGCGAATCACTGAGTGTCCACATTAACTTTCATCTGCCATTTGGATGCACAGTCTTCCAGTTTCCTAAGGCCTTCCTGAAATTTTTCAGTTTGCATGAGTTTAACCACTTTGAATAGTTTTGTCTCATCTGCAAATTTTATTCACCTTACTCGTTCTCATTTCTAGATCATTTACAATTTTTAAATAGCATCAGTTCCAATACAGATTTCTGGGGCATGCCACTATTCACCCTCCTCCACCGAGAGAAATGGCCATTTAACCATACCCTCAGAAGTTGATTCTCTAAAGTCACCGTGCATTTAACGATGATGCACGGATTTCACCCCGATTATAAAAATGGCTCACCATTGTTTTTTCCGTGCTTTCTAGCAGCCTCCGATTGCACTATGCAAATGTAGTACAATTAGGTCACTAATATTAAAACTCTAGTCCAACAAGGTCATTAATATTAAAATTACCTCTCCAGGCAATTCTTAAAAAGGAACACCCCTCCATTTATAAGGAATCGAGGCTGATATTTACTGGCAGGTATTTACTGAGCTGTTGAAGCTTTACTTTCCTGTTACATAGAAACATAGAAATAGACGGCAGATAAGGGCCACGGCCCATCTAGTCTGCCCACCGCAATGACCCTTCCCCACCTAACTCAGTGAATAGATCCCACGTATCTATCCCATTTGGCCTTAAAATCAGCCACGCTGCTGGCCTCAGTGACCTGAAGTGGAAGATTATTCCAGCGGTCAACCACTCTTTCAGTGAAAAAGAATTTCCTGGTGTCACTGTGCAGTTTCCCTCCCCTGATTTTCCACGGGTGCCCCCTGGTTGCCGTGGGACCCTTGAGAAGGAAGATATCTTCCTCCACTTCGATGCGACCCGTGAGATACTTGAACGTCTCGATCATGTCTCCCCTCTCTCTGCGTTCCTTGAGTGAGTAGAGCTGTAACTTATCCAGCCTTTCCTCGTAAGGGAGATCCTTGAGACCCGCGATCATCCGGGTTGCCATTCTCTGGACCGACTCTAGTCTCAGCACATCTTTTCGGTAATGCGGCCTCCAAAATTGCACACAGTACTCCAGGTGTGGTCTCACCATGGATCTATACAATGGCATAATGACCTCAGGCTTACGGCTGACGAAACTCCTGCGTATGCAACCTATGATTTGCCTTGCTTTGGAGGAAGCTTGCTCCTCTTGATTGGCAGCCTTCATGTCCACACTGATGATCACTCCTAGGTCACGCTCTGCTTCAGTTCTTGTTAGGATCTCGCCATTTAGGGTGTAAATCTTGCATGGATTTTGGCTGCCCAGGTGCATGACTTTGCATTTTTTGGCATTGAAGCTGAGTTGCCAGGACCTAGACCAGCGCTCCAGTAGTAGTAAGTCGTGCATCATGTTGTCGGGCATTGAATTTTTGTCTGTTGTACTCTTGGCCACTACATTGCTTAGTTTGGCGTCATCAGCGAATAATGTTATTTTACCTCGGAGACCTTCTGCCAAGTCTCTTATGTATATGTTGAACAGGATCGGGCCCAGGACGGAGCCTTGTGGCACTCCACTGATTACCTCCGTCATTTCGGAGGAGGTGCCATTCACCATTACCCTCTGAAGCCTACCCTCAAGCCAGTTCCCAATCCATTTCGTCAACGTGTCGCCCAATCCTATAGAACTCATCTTGCTCAGCAACCTGCGGTGTGGTACGCTATCGAATGCTTTGCTGAAGTCCAGGTATACGATGTCCAGGGACTCCCCAACATCCAGCTTTCTCGTCACCCAGTCAAAGAAGCCGATCAGGTTAGATTTGCAGGATCTCCCCTTAGTAAATCCATGTTGACGGGGATCACGTAGATTCTCCTCGGTCATGATCGTATCCAAGTGGCGTTTGATTAGAGTTTCCATTAGTTTGCTCACTATTGATGTGAGACTCACCGGTCTGTAGTTTGCTGTTTCCATTTTGGAGCCTTTCTTATGAAGTGGAATGACGTTAGCCATTTTCCAGTCCAACGGGACGTGACCTGTACTAAGGGAGAGATTGAAGAGCGCGGATAGCGGTTCCGCCAGGACATCACACAACTCCCTGAGCACCCTGGGGTGTAGGTTGTCAGGCCTCATTGCCTTGTTAACCTTGAGCTTTGACAGCTTGCAGTAGACACTGCTGGGCATAAACTCGAAATTACTAAATGGATCAGCTGAGTCAACCCTTGTCTGCAGCTGAGGACCAAGTCCCGGCACCTCGTGGGTGAAGACTGAGCAGAAGTATTCATTTAACAGTTGGGCTTTTTCCGAGTCCGTTTCTGCATAGTCTCCCTCTGGTTTCCTGAGGCGTACTATCCCACCTGAGTTCTTGTTCCTGTCACTGATATACCTGAAAAAGGATTTATCTCCTCTCTTTATGTTCCTTGCTAAAGACTCCTCCATTTGGAATTTGGCCTCCCTAACTGCTGTTTTGACTGCTTTTGACTTGGCCAGATAGATTTCCCTGGAGTCCTGTTTCCCTGATTGTTTGTAAGAGATGAATGCTTTTTTCTTCTCCTTGATGAGGTCCGAGATCTCCGCAGAGAACCATTGTGGCTTATTGTTCCTACTCCGTTTACTTACCGATTTAACATAGCGGTTTGTTGCTTCCTGTATGGTGGCTTTCATAGTTGCCTACTTCTAGGGAGATATACAATATTATTCTGTGATGATTAATATATCTCTACTTATTATTATCACAGCTCTTATAAATAAATACTAATAAATATAATAATATTATTATAGTGAAGTGTTCAGACCAATACCCGTGAATTCTGTGGTCTCACCGAACTGGGGTACTTTGGGACCATCATAACACTTCTCTTGTCCCTTTGCCAGCCTCCTTCATATATATATATCTCTTTCAATGAGTCTTATTGTGTATACTTATATAAAATATCAAAGTACACTTATCTTGATGACTACTTCTTTAGGTCTGGCCTCTTTCTCCTTAGTATCCAGCTTCGGTGAGATTAAAGTGCTTAATTCTTAAAGTGCTTGTGCTAATAATGCTTGCTGTTATCATCCGTGCATGTTAAAATTGAACTAAAGCCCGGCCCCCCGACTCGAGTTTCGGGTCCTTCGTCAGGAGGGGTCCCTGTTAAAAACACAAATTTAATTACAACCTAATTAAAACTTATGAATCTACACGGTACTAAATCTTTATATATTAGTTTGAAATTCTCTTTACTTGTCTCTTGGACTTAACTATTAAATTCACACATTTTAACGTACCTATTCAGCTTACTTCTTCTGGGTGACCTACGAAAAGAGCACGCTGAGGATTTACTTTTTGCTTGCCTTTTATATCCTCCATATTGTTTTTTAGTCCCACCCCCTATAGTCACTGAATTCCAACCGGATGTGACGTATCGATCTTATTCTACGATTACAAATTTAGCCAATCTGTTTCTGAATTAAGACCATATGGATGCATAGTATTTTTATTGAAGATGAGTCGTTGTTCTTTCTGCAGCAAGCTCTTTGTGATATCCCCTTCTTGAAAATCTAAATGTATCAAGACCGTATATTTTAGGTCCTCCAGAGAGTGCGATTTTTGTAGCCAATGGGCTACTAATGGGGCAGTAATTCTTTCTTTTCTAATATTACTCAGATGTTCAGTTATTCTTGTTTTTATCATTCGACTGGTCTGACCAATATATGGGAGGCCACATGGACACACTATGTAATACACTACTCCCTTTGACTCACAATTTGTATCTGTTGATAATACGAATTTTTCTTTGGAGGCTGGAAATAACACAAAGGATTGCTGCAGAACATATTTACATAAGCAACAATGTCCACATGGTTTATGTGGAGGCAAAGAGTTATTTTTGAATTTCTTGTTACCCTTCTTGTATTTCAACATTTCCCCCAGGTTCTGGGATCTTGAAAAAGCAAATTTCGGTTTTTCTATTAAAGCTGGATAATATTGGACTATAGGCCAGTGTTTTAATATGATCTGTTTGATTGCATTACTATTGTTTGAGTATGGCAATACACAAACAGTATGCTGTTCTTTAATTTTGGTTTTTGGTTGCATTAACCAGGATCTTTGGCAAAACTTCGCCCGTTTCCATGCTCTCAATTACTTTCCTGGGATATCCTCGATCTAAAAATTTTTTATACATTATCTCTGCTTGTTTGTCAAAGTCTTGTGTGTTCGAACAAATCCGTTTTAAACGCAAAAATTGCCCTGTTGGTATACTATTTTTTAAAATCCGTGGATGGTAGCTCTGATATTGGAGGAGATTATTACGATCCGATGGTTTTTTGTGTAGACTGGTAGATATCTCATTATTCTGAATGAAAATTTTTATATCCAAAAAGGACATCTGATTTTTATCTATATTATATGTAAATTTAATATTCTGATTTTTTTGATTCATTTCCTCTAAAAACTCTTTCAATATGTCTTGGTTCCCAGTCCACACAAAAAACACATCGTCTATGAATCTCCTCCAACATCTTACATAGCGAAAGTGGTTGGATCTGTACACAAACGTCTTCTCAAACTCTGTCATGTAAAGACAGGCTATGGTCGGGGCTACCGTAGCCCCCATAGCAACCCCTTTAATTTGATGGTACACTATATCTTCAAATTGAAAATAGTTATCAAAAATAACTATTTCTGCTAGCTTTTCTAGCATTTTTTTCTTTAAATTTGAAATTTGCAATTTTGGTATGTAATTCTTCACTATTGAATAGGCTCCTGATTGGGGGACGTTTGTGTACAAAGCCACCACATCCGCTGTGACTAAAATAGTGCCTTCCTGGAGGGGATGTTGAAATACATTATCTATTGTTTGCAAAAAATGCATGGAATCCCTTATATATGATTTTGCTTTTGTTACATATTGTTTTAAATACCCATCTAAATATTTTGATAAGGGTTCCAAAATGGATCCTATCCCGGCTACTATTGGTCTGCCGGGTGGGTCTGTACTAGATTTGTGCACTTTTGGAATAAAATATATTCTAGGAGTTTTAGGGTATTCATTAGTCAAAAATCTAAATTCTTTCAAACTGATAATATCTTCTCTCTTTGCCTCCTGTAGTATATTATCTATTTTTTGTTTTATGTCTGTAGTCGGGTTCTGTATTAATATCTTATAATACGACTCATCTGTCAATTGGTGTAATGCTTCCTGTTTATATTTGACATAATCTTGAATGACTATTCCGCCACCTTTATCTGCCCTATGTATGATTATAGATTGATCTGTTTGTAAATCTTGTATTATCTTTTTTTGTTGATATGTAAGATTAGATTTTAATCTTCTATTTTGCGACTCTAAATTCTTTACATCCCTCATTACCAAGTGTTCAAATGTCGTTATTAGAGGGTCTGGGGGTCCCGGTGGTAACCAGGAAGATTTATATGTAATTCCTTCTGGAAGAGATGCTTTCTTGGGAGTCTTGGAAAAAAACCTTTAATCTTAACGTTCTAAACAGTCTATGTAGATTGGTATATGTATCGAATCCGTCATACTTAGTGCTGGGAACGAATGACAGGCCCTTCGATAGAATTTCTCGTTCTTGTTTATTTAATCTACGTGATGATAGGTTAAAGATCCCTTCATTCATTGTGGGATCCCCTTCTTCGGTTTGTTGGAACTTCTTGTGCCTATTTTGGGCACTTCCTGTATGGGCGGTTCCATAGGAAGAATTCTTAAAAAAGAATCTGACAAGATGTTAACTTCTCCCTTTTTAGGGGGTATTTTGGCCGGTATATATGCAGTGTTTTCATTTTCTGATGATGAATCGCTCGTGGAATATCAGAGCTACCATCCACGGATTTTAAAAAATAGTATACCAACAGGGCAATTTTTGCGTTTAAAACGGATTTGTTCGAACACACAAGACTTTGACAAACAAGCAGAGATAATGTATAAAAAAATTTTAGATCGAGGATATCCCAGGAAAGTAATTAAGAGAGCATAGAAACGGGCGAAGTTTTGCCAAAGATCCTGGTTAATGCAACCAAAAACCAAAATTAAAGAACAGTATACTGTTTGTGTATTGCCATACTCAAACAATAGTAATGCAATCAAACAGATCATATTAAAACACTGGCCTATAGTCCAATATTATCCAGCTTTAATAGAAAAACCGAAATTTGCTTTTTCAAGATCCCAGAACCTGGGGGAAATGTTGAAATACAAGAAGGGTAACAAGAAATTCAAAAATAACTCTTTGCCTCCACATAAACCATGTGGACATTGTCGCTTATGTAAATATGTTCTGCAGCAATCCTTTGTGTTATTTCCAGCCTCCAAAGAAAAATTCGTATTATCAACAGATACAAATTGTGAGTCAAAGGGAGTAGTGTATTACATAGTGTGTCCATGTGGCCTCCCATATATTGGTCAGACCAGGTACGTTAGATAGATTGTGAGCCCACCGGGACAGAGAGGGAAAAATGCTTGAATACCTGATTGTAAAAACCGCTTAGATAACCTTGATAGGCGGTATATAAAATCCTAATAAACTTGTAAACTTGTAAACTTGAATGATAAAAACAAGAATAACTGAACATCTGAGTAATATTAGAAAAGAAAGAATTACTGCCCCATTAGTAGCCCATTGGCTACAAAAATCGCACTCTCTGGAGGACCTAAAATATACGGTCTTGATACATTTAGATTTTCAAGAAGGGGATATCACAAAGAGCTTGCTGCAGAAAGAACAACGACTCATCTTCAATAAAAATACTATGCATCCATATGGTCTTAATTCAGAAACAGAATGGCTAAATTTGTAATCGTAGAATAAGATCGATACGTCACATCCGGTTGGAATTCAGTGACTATAGGGGGTGGGACTAAAAAACAATATGGAGGATATAAAAGGCAAGCAAAAAGTAAATCCTCAGCGTGCTCTTTTCGTAGGTCACCCAGAAGAAGTAAGCCGAATAGGTACGTTAAAATGTGTGAATTTAATAGTTAAGTCCAAGAGACAAGTAAAGAGAATTTCAAACTAATATATAAAGATTTAGTACCGTGTAGATTCATAAGTTTTAATTAGGTTGTAATTAAATTTGTGTTTTTAACAGGGACCCCTCCTGACGAAGGACCCGAAACTCGAGTCGGGGGGCCGGGCTTTAGTTCAATTTTAATATGCACGGATGATAACAGCAAGCACTATTAGCACAAGCACTTTAAGAATTAAGCACTTTAATCTCACCGAAGCTGGATACTAAGGAGAAAGAGGCCAGACCTAAAGAAGTAGTCATCAAGATAAGTGTACTTTGATATTTTATATAAGTATACACAATAAGACTCATTGAAAGAGATATATATATATATGAAGGAGGCTGGCAAAGGGACAAGAGAAGTGTTATGATGGTCCCAAAGTACCCCAGTTCGGTGAGACCACAGAATTCACGGGTATTGGTCTGAACACTTCACTATAATAATATTATTATATTTATTAGTATTTATTTATAAGAGCTGTGATAATAATAAGTAGGGCTTTCATAGTTGACCACATTTCTTCCACGCTATCGGTTTCTGCTTGGCTTTGTAGCACCTGGTGAACGAAGTCTCCCATTTCTTTGAAGTTTGTGTCCTTGAATTTAAGGACCTTGGTCAGTGTGGTAGATTTAGTGAAACCTTTTCTGAGATTGAGCCATACCATGTTGTGGTCGCTGGAGGCCAATGTGTCGCCCACCGAGACCTCTGTGACACTTTCTCCATTGGTAAGTATCAGGTCTAGGATTGCCTGATCCCTTGTTGGTTCCAACACCAGTTGCCTTAGTCTTGCTCCCTTCAAGGAGTTTAATAGCCTCCTGCTGCTGCCTGAAGCAGAGGAAAGCATGACCCAATCCACATCAGGCATGTTGAAGTCACCTAACAATACTGTGTCCCCACGCAAGGTGATATTCTCTATATCTCCGATTAATTCCATATCTTGGTCATCCTGTTGTCTTGGGGGTCTGTATACTATGCCAAGATACAGGCATTTGTCCTTCCCTCTGGCCAAATTTACCCAAAGGGATTCCCCAGTGTATTGTACATCTGTGATTCTGGTGACTTTAATGTCATCTTTAGTATATAATGCTACACCTCCTCCCATTTTTCCCTCCCTGTCCCGGCGAAGCAAGTTGTAACCCGGTATGACCATGTCCCACCCGTGGGAGTCTGTGAGCCAGGTCTCAGATATCGCCACCACATCCAAGTCGGCATTTGTCATTTCTGTTTCCAGTTCCAGGATCTTGTTTCCCAGACTGTGGGCGTTGACGTACATAGCCCTCCATGTTGTATGTTTGTTATGTCTCAGTGGGGACATTCCTGCTAAAGCAACTAGGCCACCTTTAGCATTATTTGCATGTCCCGTACTCTTCCTAGACCCAGAGCTGCAACGTGCACCTTTCCCGGACTCCCCATACCCAGAACTACAGTTTATGCCTAACCCAGACTCAGAATTGTGTGTACCCCTGTGGGGGTATTCCCTCTTGAGCAACTTGACTTCCTATAATACAGTTTGCAGTGTGTATTCTGTCGCTGGACCCAGGATTACAATGTGTACTTCTCCTAGTCCCAGAATCACAATGTGCACCCCTCCTAGATCCAGAATTACAATTTGAACTCCCCTTAGACCCAGATTTACAATGTGTACTCCCCTTATTCCCAGCATAACAATGTGACCCAGAATTATAATGTGACCCTGAATTATAGTGTTTACTTACTTTAGTCTCCCTTACTTTAGTCTCAAGAAGAAATTGGTAGCTTAGCTCGTCAAGTAGGTTGTTTGTGCCAGTACCCTCCCCCAACTTACCTAGTTTAAAGCCTTGTGAAGTAGGCGGGCTAAGCTGAGAGTGCCTGAGAGCTGATTGGCTCAAGCACTGATAGGAAAATAAAGCAACTTAGATCTGGCACTAGCCCTGATTCCTTGTAGCCCAAAGAAAGCCTGGTAGTCTAGTGCCTCCCCCCACTCCAATTGGAAGATTGGCAGGAGGGATGGCTTTTTTTTTTAATGGGCACAACTGTTGTGTGTGCACAGCACACACACAAGAGCTGCGCACATAACACTCCCACCCCCGACAGCCTCCCTACCACACAAGCCTTGCAGTCTAGGGGGCCATCCCCTCAACCTTCCTCCAGCAGCAAGATTCCCCCCCCTGACAGTCTCCCACAGCCCCCCCCCCCCCACCATACAAGCCTCATGGTCTAATGGGCTTCTTCCTCGCCCGAACCCCTCTTTTACCTTTTTTAGAAATCTGGCATAAGGGAAGCTCTTCAAAACAGGGCCTGTTTGGTGCACCTTGGGATGCACTGGGAGGGAGGGGTCTAAGACTCCAATTGGCCCAGGTGCCTAAGGCCCCTCCCATAAGAGGGGTCTTAGGTGTCTGGGCCAATCAAGGCCTTAGGCCCCTCCCCAGTGCATCCCAGGATGTACCAGGAAGAGGAACAACCACCATTTTGAAGAGATGGGTCTGGCAATTTGAGGGAGGGAGCTCCCCTCCTGCTTGTCTTCTAAAAAGGTACGAATGGGTTTGGAGAGGAGTGTTGGCCCACTAGACCACCAGGCTTGTGTGGTGGGAAACTGTCGGGAGGGGTCGGGGGGAAGCTTGCTGTTGGAGGGAGTTACAGGCGCAGTTTGTGTGTGTGCTGTGCACACACAACAGCTGTGTCCATTAAAAAAAGCAGCCCCTGATCTCCTTGCTTGTCAGTTCAGGAAATGAGAGAAGAGTCTGCTTTTTTTTATTTTTTTTTGACAGGCAGGAGTTGGAGCTGTACTACCAATTTTTTTTTCTGAGCACAGCTTATCCCCTCCCTTTCAGGCGATTTTCTGCACATATAGCATGCATATAATTTGCATGCTATGTGCTGAGAATCGCCAGTAAAACAAAATTGCTCCCCCCACAATTGTATTTTTTTTACCATGGTGTTAGAGCTTAAGAGAATCTGCCCCTCAGTTTTCTATTCCTTAACAAGCTCCTAATCCATATATTCCATTCACTGTTCCCTCTGAATGGGAGTCCTCCAACTACACTGCTGCCAGTGGGGATTGGGTTGTCAATCACTAGGGACACCGTCAATATATAAATGAGGCAACCAATTCACTAGTGAATGTATAGTTGAGGGTAGACCAAATCACTTATGCATCAAGAAAAAGGGTCACTCCTCTATTAAACCTTCAAAAGCTGAATACCAAATGGATTTAATATACCTTATGGCAAATATTACTGAGCTGTTGAAGCTTTACTTTCCTGTCAGAGCTTGAGCCCTAACTGGCTCAGGCACTGACAGGAAAATAAAGCAACTCAGATCTGCCACCAGCCCTGATAATATGCTCACATAATATGCCACCAGCCCAGGTAATATGCTCAGACTTGAAGGCAAAAACAAAGGGCGAACCTCAAGAATATTGCCTTACCACCCAGTCATCGAATATGTTTTGAATAATGTCAAAAATCTTATGTTTGCTGTAAAAAAACAGTGAACGATTTTCATATAAATCATATGCTTAGGAGGCACAGCACTTATCTTTATCAATGGTTCCGACAGATAGAGCCCATTTCGTTCCTGCATTAGGGAACCGGAAAGTAAATTTAATCTGCTGGTAAAGGTGGTGTTCATCTCTGAAAGCATAAAAATTTTTACATTAATTGAAAATGCTCAAATTGTGCTTAAATAACTCATTCACAAAATCACCAAATAATTTTTAGAAAACTGTTATAGGCTAAAGGAAGGGTACCTGCTAGGATTTTAACGGCAACTTCATGAGTGTTCTTCCATGCTCAACAGCAAAAGAACGCCGCCGTTGAACTTCAAATACCAGGAAATGGAACCTATATCATCACAACCCAATGTGATAACGTCGGAACACAAAGCACTCACGAGAAAGGGAACAACAAACTTGTGAAAATTTTTTTAAAAAGCAAAAACAAAACCTGTTTAGGCTTTCTTAAAATGAAACGGCTGAACTACACCGTCGCTGTGAATTGTCAGTGGAAGTGCCCACGTCATCACAACCCAACTTAAACTAATCAAAGAGCAGATTGTCATTGAGGATAGGAAAAAAGAATGAAAAAAATAGAACAAAATCACTGCAAAGCACTACAGAAAAGCCCTCCACTCGATTTCATTGTTTAAATCTTCAAGGTGTAGGAAGCCTAATTTAAAAATCCAACGTTGCTCTCTGATGCATAACTGTTCTGCTGCATTCCTGCCCCCAGGGCAAGGTAAGTACTTCCAGCACTGAAAATTTCAGAGATCACACCAAATGTTGGTTATCACACCAATGCTGGGCCAATCGGGCTTCTAACACTTAAGTCTACTCAGATGCTCCCCAATGCGAACTTGGATACTTCTTGTGGTCTGTCCCACATATATTTTGTCGCAAGGGCACCGAACTAATTATCCCTTGCCTATCTCCCTTTCCCTTCCCCTCCCCCCATGCAACAGTTACTGGATCTTTTTTGTAATTATCACTGGTTTACCATATAATTGCTAACTAACTCTCTGCACCTACAATGTATAAATCGCCCTGAACTGTCTTCTTGATATGCTGTAACCTCGATGTTAACTTCGCTGTAACCTTGATGTAACTTCACTGTTAATGTACAGTCTCTTATCCTGTAAACCGCTCTGAACTGTTTTGTGGTATTGCGGTATACAAAAATAAAGTTATTATTATTATTATTATTATAATGTAGACAACCCCACTAGTTTGACAATTGGAGATAACACTACTGCATCTTTTGATTACCCATCCAGGTATATGCATTTGATGCAATGGTGTGCTGAATTGGCATACTTTGAACTTGCCACTTTGCACATGTTGCATGTCCCAAACTTACTGGAGAACTGGTCATGCTGCTGGAGCTAAATGGAGCTTTCATTAGATGGTGTCTTAGATTATGTCCTTTGGAGTAAGCAAACCGAGGTGGCTGTTGAAACATTGAATGATACTGTAACACACTCCAATGTGAATTGATAATTTGCTTAATTTTTAAAGCATTATGAGAGTAAGGCAATACACATACCATTGAGGATTCCATGGATTTAGCAGTAGATTGCAACAGAATGTCATGCTGAGAATAGAGGGCTCTCTTATATGCCTTCCTGATCACAGTTGTTGGGTACCCCCTCGCCGTAAAATGACTGATCATTTCGAGTGCAGGGCTTTTCTGTAGCGCTTTGAAGTGATTTTGTTCTATTTTTTGCAGCGATTTTGTTCCATTTTTTCATCCTTCTTCCTATCCTCTATGAAATTATGCTCTTTGATGAGTTTAAGTTTTGACAGCTCCAACGTCATCGTGTTGGATCATGATGACATGGGTACTTCCATTGGCAATTCACAGCGGCGATGTAGTTCAGCCGTTTTCATTTTAAGAAAGCCTAAACAGGGAAGTTGCTGTTCATGTGCTTTTTGTTTTTTAAAAAATTTTCACAAGTTTACTGTTCCCTTTCTGGTGAGTGCTTTGCGTTCCGACATCATCACGTTGGATCGTGATGACGTGGGCTCTATTTCCTGTTATTTGAAGTTCAGCGGCAGTGGTTTTTTGCCGTTAAGCTTGGAAGAACACTCATGTTATGAAGTTGTCATTAAAATCCTAGCAGGTACCCTTTCTTTAGCCTATAACGGTTTTCTAAAAATTATTCGGTGATTTTGTGAATGACTTGTTTAAGCACAATTTGAGCATTTTCAATTAATGTAAAAATTTTTATGCTTTCAGAGACAAACACCACCTTTACCAGCTGATTAAATTTACTTTCCGGTTCCCTAACGCAGGAACAAAACGGGCTCTGTCCGTCGGAACCATTGACAAAGATAAGTGCTGTGCCTCCTAAGCATATGATTTATATGAAAATCATTGACCTTTTTTTACAGCAAACATAAGATTTTTGACATTAATCAAAACATATGCGATGACTGGGTGGTGAGGCAATATCCTTGGGGTTCACCCCTTGTTTTTACCTTCAAGTCTCTGAGCATATTACCTTTTGAAATATTTGCCATATGGTATATTAAATCCATTTGGTATTCAGCTTTTGAAGGTTTAATAGAGCAATCACTAGGGACAGGCAGGTTCCCTGGGGTTCGACTGAGCTTGCCTGTTCCTAGTTACTGAAAATGCCAAAGAAGCAGCACCTCTCCACTGGCAGGACTGTAGTGGAAGACATCAGCTCACCTTAGAGCAACGGAGATTCCATGACACTTTAATTTTCTCTGGAGTCTCTCATGAGGGATTTTGTCAAAAGCTTTCTGAAAATCTAGACACATTATATTAACCTGCTCACTTTTATCCACATGTTTATTTCAAGCTTTCAAAGAAATGAACAAATTAGTGAGGCAAGACTTCCCTTGGATGACTCTGCCCCATTAAACCATGTTTGTCTGTGTATTCAGTAATTGTATTCTTTATAACAGTTTCCACTATTTTGCTTGCTTGCTTGCATGTTTGTGTGTATTATATTACAGTACTCCTCCGATATTCACGGGGGTTCCCGCGAATGTTAAAAAAATGCAAATACGGTTTTTAGCAGGGGAGACAGGAGAGGGTAGTCGAAGTGCCGGCAAATGAAGGAAATCAACTGCGGTATGCTGCGACCACCTCTTCCTGTACTAAAGTAGGGCCTCACCAATCAGGAGCTGCGTGTCAAAGCAGCTCCTGATTGGTGAGGCCCGTCTTTAGTACAGGAAGAGGCGGTCGGAGCATACTGAGAGTGATTTCCTTCACTTGCTGGCGCTCCGGCTGCCCTCTCCTGCCTGGTCATTCGCAGTCGGAAAATACCTTGAAAGACCGGGACCGCAAATCGCAGACCGCGAATTTGCGGGGGAGCACTGTATTAGATTTGTAAACTGCTTTTTGGTTATCTAAAAAATTCTTGCAGTTGTTGTAGGATGACTTTTTCCAGGATCTTTGATAAGAATGAAAGATTTGAAACTGGTCTAAAACTGCTTGGTTGATCGGGAGTCTGCACCAGGTCAGACCATGACCAGTTTCCAACTCAAAGGAAGGTCTCTAGACTTTAGGGCTTCACTGATTAGAGGAAGAATCGATTTTAGGAAGACTTCTTTAACCGATAGCAGATTTGTTGGGCAAAGGTCTAGGGTTGAGCCTGAGGGGTGTCGACTGTTTTGTTCAAGTCAGCATAAGATATTGTTTTAAAATGACTGATGGTATCGGTCCCTGAACTAGTACCCAGTGGTGTCGGTAGGAGCATTTTGCAATGATTTGACATTCAAGTCTAGGCTAGAGTGGATTTTGTGTATTTTCTCATGGAAATAGGTGGATAATTTTGTTTGTAGGGAAACGGTAAAGAAATTTTTTTGTTAGAGCAAAGAAACTTCTAGATCTATTTGGAGCCTTTAGTAATAAGTTGGAGTAGTAAGTCTTTTTTTCTTCAAGGGTAGCTGATTTGTAGTCTTCTAGCAGATTTTTTGAAAGGGATTTCTCTTTGTGGTTTCTCGTTTTATGCCATGTTTTTTCAGCTTTCCTCACCTCTTTTTTTCAACTTCAGGTTTTTGGTGAACCATGGAGATGATTTCTGATATGTTGATTTGATTACCTTTGCTTTTACCAGCTACTCCTTTGTGCCATGCTGAGGTTGCCTCTTCCAGGGAGTTTCTCATAGGTTCCAATTCTTTAGTTAGTTTGGAAATGCCAAGAGAAAAGAACTCGGGGTTGACTGAGTCAGGATTGAGAATTGTTTTGACTTGGGATTTGTCCTTATACATGATTGGCTTGACTGACTAGGAGATCAAATGTGATGAGGTAGTGGTCAGACCATGATACTGGGATATTAGTGAAGTTAGTCAATTTTTGGCCTTGTAGAAGGGCATCTAGGATGAAAATCAGGTCTAATATGTTACTTGAGGACAGTGTGGGAGAACTCACCATCTGGGAGAAGCCTAAATCCGATAGTATTTATTGTAAAGTCTTGCAGTGCTCCTGTAATTACAGGATAGTTTTGAAAATTAAAATCCACTAGGACAATTATCTGTTTGTGGGATACCACCAGCTTACTGGTGATAGCTAGTAGCTCTTCTAGAGTGCTCATAGCTGAATAGGGTACACAGTAGATTAAAACAAAGATTAATTTTTTGTCATGGCCTACTGAGAAGATAACACTTTCACAAAAAAGAAATCAATGTCAACTATGAATGTAGGCAGAGCTGCTTTAGTTCAAAGGAGAAAGTTCAAACTGAACTGGAGGAAAAGCCTCAGACATAAGCCCTCCCACCACCACAATGGTGGATAGAGGTGGTAGGGTGGTAACCTCACTGGCAAAAACCTCCGTTTTACTCCCAAAATAGAAAGCTATAAGCAGGGCTGTCTATGCGTGGTAGATAGAAGAAAAAACTTTCCACTTATCTCTGTTGATCGGTACACCGACGATGGCCAGCGTTTCACTAACTTGCTGCCTCAGGGTGTATCAAAGTCCGATCAAAACTAGGGCCAGAAAAGAAAATTACATCAATATACTGGACTTAAGCAAGACTTCACGAATTACTTACGAAGCCACTATGACATACCTTATAAGCAGGACGCCGTAACCTCTCATCTGATCAAAAAGATGGCTGCACCATAACTGTACCGGGTTTTGAACTCCCGGGGAATGATGTCAAACCCTGGAAGTGGTTGTGCTGTAAAAATGCTGACTGAGTTACTGACAAAGAAACTGACAAAAAGAAAGGATATTGCGGTCTGAAAAGAAAACTTACTGCTGAAGATAGTTTGTCATGTAATTTTATTTTTATTTTTATATTATATGTTGATTTTATTATTTTCATTTTTAATTTTTAAATTTACTATATCTCAAGCAAAAAGGGAAAAGTGACAATTTGATCTTGATACGAAACTTGATACGAAACTTGATACTGAAAAGTAATTTAGACACTGACACCTTTGACAAAGAACTAGCTGACACACAGAAAAAGATTGATTCTTTCAGAAGTAATCTTCAAAAGAATAAAATTCAAAAATTCAAAAGAGACGAGGAAGACTACACTAAAAAAAGAGTATATCCCTGGTTAACCAATCCACCAAAACAAAAACGAAGAGAATTTGAATCCTCAGACACGTCAGAAGGGGGATCTATATCCAATTCAGAAGAGGATTTTTTAGAACAGGACAATACCGGAGGAACAGGACAGAACAAAACAAAAGGAAAACAAAGAGGGCGGACCACGAAACAACCCATTACACGAGCACAACGAGACAAGTCGAACAGGACAAAGAACAAGTAGTATTCAATCTTTCCTCATATACTTTGAATCAAACTGAAATTTCAGTTTTGTCCCGCGGTCTCACATTTGTCCCAGTCCAGCCTCTACAAACTTTCAAATTACGAATTGACATAGAAAAGTTCTTTAGAAAGCTTCACCTTAAAGAATATTTTTCTGAACATTCCTTTAATAGCACTGACGATTCTGTCATCAGCAAGAAATCTACTTGGACTCCTCCGACATCTCCTAGTCCCCATTTGATGTTATACAAGGAATTAGTTATTAGAGATGTGAAGAAATTTACCAACAGAAGAAGGAAGAGATATCAATCATATAATTTATCACGTGAAGAATTCATAGCGTTAAAGCAACTTAGAACAAACCGTCAGATTAGAATTTGTAGGGCGGATAAAGGGGGAGGTATTGTGGTTCTAGACATGGTTAAATACAAGGCTGAAGTGTTCAGGCTATTAAATGTATCTACAGATTATAGAGAGCTTAATGTAGATCCCACCCCTAGTTTAGCCCTAGAAATACAATCTCTGACATATTTTGCTTTAGAGAGTGGTTTTTTGACCAAGAAGGAGTATGAATATTTAAATGTGGCAAATCCAAGGATCCCTGTATTCTATGCCCTACCAAAGATTCATAAGGACATAGAAAACCCCCCAGGGCGACCTATCGTATCCAGCAGAGGGTCCATTCTCGAACCCTTTTCCTCTTTTGTTGATATGTTTCTTCGACCCATAGTAACTAAAGGATTCTCATATTTACGTGACTCTTCTCAATTCCTAACAAAACTTTTAGAAATTACTAATCCAGATGACATAACTTTTTTTGTCACGCTTGATGTGAAATCATTATACACCATCATCCCTCAGGATGAAGCCATTATTATTGTGGAGGAATTTTTTCAAAACGACATGAGTAACAGCAGAATCCCTATTCATCTCATAACACAATTTTTGACTTTGGCCATGAAAAAAAATTATTTTAGATTTCAAGATAAATTCTTTCAACAGATTTCGGGAGTAGCCATGGGGGCGACCATGGCACCCTCAGTTGCCAACCTTTTCATGCAGAAGTTTGAGAACGTGTGGATTAAGAACAACCCCTTTTCAGACAAGATTCTTACATGGCTACGCTTTATTGATGACATCTTTGTCATCTGGATAGGTTCTAGAGAAGAACTAAACCAATTTTACATTTGGTTAAATTCGAGACATCAAAAAGTAGAATTTAGCATGGAGTGTCATTCAGATTCTATATTTTTTCTGGATGCAAGTGTCTCTAAAGAAAAAAGTTCCATTCAGACTACAGTCCATAGAAAAAGTACAGACAGGAACACATTTCTCAGTTTCTCCAGCAACCATCCTACAGCACTGAAACGAAGTTTGCCGACGTCACAGTTCTTTCTGTACAGACGTCTATGCTCAGACATTTCAGACTACAAATCCAAAAGCAAGCAATTGTACACCCGGCTAAAGAACAGAGGGTATCCTTCAACTGTATTGAAGAAAGCCTACAAAAGGGCAAAGTTTATAAACAGAGACCTTTTATTTCTCCCTAGAGATAATGATAATGAGCTTATGGAGAATATTGTTACATGCGTTTTAGAATACTCCCCCAACATCAATGGCATTACAAGGATCTTACGTCACCACTGGGATGTAATGGAATTGCATCCAACATTCAGTGACACCCATCTAAGGATGGCATATTCCCGCCAAAAGAATTTTAAATAACTTTTGAGCCCATCCGATCTCACAGAGCCACACTCAACCATTGCTCAATCCGCTGGCCATTTCAAATGTGGTAAATGTTCCACCTGTCAAATAACACAGGAACTTAGAGACTTTTTTGTTCATCCAAGTTCAGGTCAATCTTTCAAGCTAAAACACACAACTTCATGCAACTCGATCTTTGTGGTTTATGTTTTTATTTGCCCTTGTCCTAAAATCTACGTGGGCCAGACCACTCGCCCTTTTAGAACACGGGTCACGGAGCACAAAAATTGTATTCGGAACAATAGACTCCAAGCTCCTATGGTCACACACTGTTTGGAACATAACCATTTATTTACTGATTTGCAATGTTGTGTGATTGATCAAATTATTGACAGTTGCTTTGACTGACAACAGTGACTTATGCGGGCTGAACAAGCATGGATTTATAAACTGAACAGCGAGGAACCGAATGGGCTCAATCAAAAACTAGAGTGGAATGTTTTCTTCTGATCGTTTTCTTTTGGTCCTTCTGACTTTTTACTGTTGGATTGTAATGCGGTGTCTGTCAGATATTGTCACTTTTCCCTTTTTGCTTGAGATATAGTAAATTTAAAAATTAAAAATGAAAACATTAAAAATGAAAATAATAAAATCAACATATAATATAAAAATAAAATTACATGACAAACTATCTTCAGCAGTAAGTTTTCTTTTCAGACCGCAATATCCTTTCTTTTTGTCAGTTTCTTTGTCAGTAACTCAGTCAGCATTTTTACAGCACAACCACTTCCGGGGTTTGACGTCATTCCCCAGGAGTTCATAACCCGGTACAGTTATGGTGCAGCCATCTTTTTGATCAGATGAGAGGTTACGGCGTCCTGCTTATAAGGTATGTCATAGTGGCTTCGTAAGTAATTCGTGAAGTCTTGCTTAAGTCCAGTATATTGATGTAATTTTCTTTTCTGGCCCTAGTTTTGATCGGACTTTGATACACCCTGAGGCAGCAAGTTAGTGAAACGCTGGCCATCGTTGGTGTACCGATCAACAGAGATAAGTGGAAAGTTTTCTCTTCTATCTACCACGCATAGACAGCCCTGCTTATAGCTTTCTATTTTGGGAGTAAAACGGAGGTTTTTGCAAGTGAGGTTACCACCTCTATCCACCATTGTGGTGGTGGGAGGGCTTTTGTCTGAGGCTTTTCCTCCAGTTCAGTTTGAACTTTCTCCTTTGACTAAAGCAGCTCTGCCTACATTCATAGTTGACATTGATTTCTTTTTTGTGAAAGTGTGTTCTATTATATTATTGATTTTTCACATATCCGAGTATTTTGTGCTACTGAGAAGATAAGACATTCTATGGCATGTAATACTACAGAATTGATAAGTCGAGGGTTTATAGTGGATCTAATAATGGCACCTACCTCTCTGTTTTTTTTTGTCAGGACGGGAGCAGGCAAGTGCTTGATATCCAGTTTGGCATAACATACTCAGAGTAGCACCGTCATTATCTTTTAACCATGTTTCTGTGATCGGAAAACTATCCAACTTTTTATCTGTAAGGGCATCTGTTAAGAGTGATATCTTTTTTATTCACTGATCTGGCATTAACCATAGCAGCTCATAATGTGCATGCTAGAGGACTTAAGGGTATGGTAGGGATTTTTTGGACCACAAGCTAGCCCTGGCTTTAGTTATATTCCAGCGGAGATTGTTCCCTAGGTCTTCATATTTACCCTGACATGTGATTATTGGAATGAGAAAGCACATGGAATGAAGCTACTCTTTGGGTTTTTGCCAGGTGCTAGTGACCTGGATTGGCCACTGTGAGAATGGGCTACTGGGAAAGCACATGGAAGCATGGAATGTTGCCACTCTTTGGGTTTTTGCTAGATACTAGTGACCTGGATTGGTCACCGTGAGAAAGGGCTACTGGGCATGATGAAGCATTGGTCTGATCCAGTAAGGCTATTCTTATGTTTTTAAGTCCAATAATTAGGAAAATTACCTTTTGTTCTGTTGTATGGTGTAGTCTCTAAGAGAGCTTGAGCATAGTGTCCAGCTTGGTCCTCCTTGGTGGGGCCCTTCAGTGGGGGACCTCATGCTTGGCAGCCCTTTAAAGGGCTGAATAGTAGGGCAGGAGATCTGCTGTGGGAGAGGCAGAGTTTCCCACTGAAGAAAATCGTTACAGTGCAGTAAGGGAGGACAATTAGGCCTCCCTTCCCCCTCACTGTGCTGAGCTGTGATCCCACACCAGTTTGCTAGGCCCTTTAAAGGGCTGAAGAGGAGGGCAGGAGATCTGCTTTGGGAGGGGGCAAGGTTTCCCACCAAAGAAAGTCATTCCAGTGCAGTGAGAGGGGGATTTATTTCTAAAATCTCTAGACCACCTAACTAAGCGGTTAACAATTAAAACATTCATAATAGTGCAAGGACAGTACAGTTACAAATGCATTCAGTTACATCACAATCATATAGTAATTTAGTCCACTTAAGTCATGTAAAAAGCTCAACAGATATATGTATTATCCATCCCCACTGAATAGGGTGCGGTAATCACAATTCAGGTTTCTTATCAAATATGCCTACTAGCAAAGTTTCAGAGGAATGCCTCCACATACAGTTGTGTCTTCAACATCTTTCTAAACTGGTAATGGTCAGAACAGGTCCTCAGAATGCCAGGGAGGGAATTCCATAATTTTAACCACGCCACAGACAACAATGTCATTATGGATTTGGCATACCGAACAGTTTTCTCCTTCATGGAAGTCAGTCTCATAGTACCCTCAGACCTCGGATTCCTCCTCAGCTGGTATGCTACCCACAGAGATTGAAAGTTCAATGGAACAAATCCATACTCTGATGTATTACTGACAACATTTTATAACAAACCCTTTGTGCCACTGGAAGCCAGTGCAGCTGTTTTAGCACAGGGGTAATATGTTTTCTGCATGAGATTCCCCAAATCAGCCTCTCAGTAGATTTCATCCCCTCACTCTGCTGGGCTGTCTATGGTACTTTGTGTGTCTAAGTGCTTTGAAAATGAGCATCATTGTGGGCATGAAGATAAAAATTACATTAGTTACATTAAGGAAAATTGGAATTTTAATTGTACAGAACTAGATCATCATGCAGTTTGCTGTTATGTAACTAGATTGCACTTTGAATCAACTTATTCAGACAGGCCACAAATATGTCACGACTTTCACAGTATAACACTCCCAATATGACCCTACTCAGTGGCCCAAGAGAGCTACTTGGAGGGCTATTCCTTCATTGCCATTTTAGGCCGGTGGCCTAACTTAGGCCAAGAACCATCTTCTTCCCATTTGCAGCATCTTGAAATTTTATAAGCTGTTTGAACTCTAACAAGGTCATCTTTACCAGAGCTGGGCCCCTTGCTTCCCCAGTAGAGTATGTGGAGGAGACATCATCAGCAGATCTTATAACATAACTTTATTCTTCTATACCGCCATAATCA
The DNA here is from genome assembly GCF_902459505.1 of Geotrypetes seraphini. Lineage (NCBI taxonomy): Eukaryota > Metazoa > Chordata > Amphibia > Gymnophiona > Dermophiidae > Geotrypetes > Geotrypetes seraphini. Next base: position 111,259,233 of record NC_047085.1, read on the forward strand.
AACAATTTCTAGGCGGTTTGCACAGAAGAAGACTGGACAATCAGTGAAATACAGATAATTAAAATACAAGTTTTTTAAATATGTTCAATGTAAAATTTTGATTAACAGTAATATCCACATTTAGGACATTTTGGACAATTCTTGCCTAAACCTCATCTTTATGGCATGATTTGTGGTTCTATCTGACATGGGCATGCAGGCTTCATGATTCTGCTATGTGACCGAAGAATGCCCTTGCAATATGAGCACCGATTTGTCCGTGGGGAGGACCCTCGGCTGAGGAGGAAAGAGAAGGGGGCACATTTTAGTTAGACAAAGAAAGCTGCTGGAGTAGTTTGGGGCTTGAATTTATACAACCTAGTGTAAACTGGCCCACAAGTTTATCAAGAAGTCTCCTCGTGCAGTGCTACTTGGGAGAGCGTGAGAGACTGTCTGAATTCACAGAGCAAGGAACTTTTTCTCTGAAAGACCAACAAAAGACTTACAGCTGGCATTTATCATCTTGCAAGACCTGGTACATCAGCAGTGCAGTGATCCATCTAAGACTAGCAGAACATGGGAACACCTCTGGCTAACTGCCTGAGAAGAGAAATTCTTCACATTCTGTGGAGATGCCCCTCTACCAACTAATGGTGAGAGCAGGAATTTTTTCTACTGTTCAGCTGGTTACATAGGAATATACGGCAGTTGCCTAAAAAGGAAAGGTTCATGGGACGTGGTAATTAGTTCAGTGATAAACCTTAGCTGTGTGCTTTTCTGTCTCTAGGAAAACTGTTTCTTTATTCATATTCTGTGTCTGATCCCGATTTGCTAAGTGTTTGCGCATGTTGTCTAGCAGTGCTATAAGTATACCTATATTTTTATGCATGTATCGAATTCTTAACATTGTTGTATGCCCAAATTTTAGTTTTCTATGATATGCTAAAATTCTGAATAAAAGCATTATTTTCATCACTTGGTGTGACTTATCCAAGTGAATAAGGAAGCAAAACGTTTATTCTCTTGCTTTGTAATTTAGTGCTTTTCCCTAGACACGAGAGCCATATAACTTAGGACTAATTGCTTATAATTAGTTTATAGCACTAATTACTACTCCTACATACTGCATGTATTAACTTTCTCCAACAGCTTTTTCACAATTATGTTGAAGGCAATTTTATATCACAGATCACCTAAATATAAAAGGCAAAGCTATTTTATAAAGACATATAGGGCCAATGGTGCTCATTTTCAAAGCACTTAGACACACAAAGTTCCATAGAAACCTATGGTACTTTGTGTGTCTAAATGAGTCCCATTGTGTCTTTATAAAACACCAGTACAAATTCTGAATATGTATAAGTGTACACATGCATTTTATAAACATACATAAATTGTAATTCTGCCTGTGCTCCAAACTCTATCCCTGAATATTCCTATACCCGTCACACACAAAAATTATTAATGTTTTATGCAGAGAAGCTTTGAAATGGTACAAATTAATACATGATTATCTTTTCAGAAAACCCAAAACAAGTTTACGGGATATCTGGAGTATGGAAATAAAACAAAATATATCTGCTACTCAATGGCCCCGAATTTGACTCGAAGGGTGCATTGTACAGCATCTATGAGACAAACTGTACTTCCATTATATAGAATATTTTGGACACCGGTAAGATTGCAAAAACTTGATAATACAAAATCTAATAGATGCTGGCATTGCTATCTTGAAACGGGGACATTGGATCACTTATATTATTGTCCATTGATATTTAATTTCTGGAAATTTATTTGGGACAAAATCAATTTTGTTTTAGGGGTCTCTATTCCATTATCATATGATGTGATTCTATTTGGGACATCCCTGAGGCCTAAAAGCATAATTGATGATAATAAAGATAGGCTTCTTCTTATAATGACTGGAATGGGCATATAACTGATTACTAGAAATTGGAAAAATTGGGATCGTCTAAACTTTACATTTTGGTGGAAACACTCTGCTTATATTACCGGTAAGAAAAACTGTTAGCAGAGCAATCAGGAGAAACTAAGAAATTTAAAGTCCATTGGATTCATTTGTAAAATACCTTAAGGTTTAGTTAGTTAACTACCAGATTCAATTTATCTTTATTATTCTCCACATACATCCAGGATGGGAGGGAGGGGGGAGGGAGGGTTGGGTAAATTGATTATTCATGATTAAGCAATGCTGTTTACTGATTATTGAATGTTTAAATGTTGCACTTCTTATTTGCTGTATAAAATCAATAAAATGAAAAAAATATTAAGCAAAAATGGCATATCACCAAATGCATACAGAATATGTGAAAAATCAATGTATCATCCCTTCCCCATGCCTGAATTCCCCAATTACACATATATTTTTCAATGCAAAACACTTATCTTAGGCATACACATTTACACACAAACTAGCAAACAAAACAACAGAAAAATATACATTTTAAAGAAAATAAGTTAAACACTCCTCCTGCAGTCAACAGAACACATCTCAAGTATTATAATGCCTTTTTACATGACTGCAAACCAGTCATGTAATAACTTTTGGGATGTGGTCACTAATGGCCTACTGTGTAAAGGACAAATATATCACCATCTGCGACTCCTATATGGCCCCTTCACCACTATTTAACAGAACAAATCCCACCTCTTATCCACTCAAGCTATTTTTTCTAGCTTTGAATTATAAATTGAAAATGAAGATTTGCAGCATATAACACACAACTTCCTCATGCATATTCTTCAGCTTCTTATCTTACAAATCCAAAGAAATTTATCCTGAACTATTTCAGTAATAGTTTAGCTAAGTACCTATTACTAATTAGAACATACTTTTTACACAACTATTTACAAGCCTGAATCAATCATTTCCTACAACACACTTCTTGCTACAAAAAGGTCCAGAGTCACAGTCAGCCTTGCCATTCACTAGCTAATTTTATCATGTTTGGGTTAAATTCACCTGTTCTTCTGTTTTCAGATCACCAAACTCTTGCATGAAGGTACTTTCTGAAGGGAAGCGGCCTGGTTCCAAGAAATTAAGCAAACTAAAAAGCTCTTCTACGGTGTTCTGTAAAGGGGTACCAGTCAACAGTACTTTGTGTTCCTGAAATAAAGAATTTGTATACATACATTAAGATATGTCAAACAAGTGGACAGAACAAATCTTAAAATTCTGAATGCATTAAACAGTACTGCACAAATGCATCCCAAGTCTTACAGCTTGAGATGAATTAATTTTAATCTTACCATGCTAATGTAATTTTAAAAGTTTTTTTGTAATATCGCTGTCTGTATACAGTCTCTTCCTCTTTAAACCGCTCTGAACTGTTTGTGGTATTGCGGTATATAAAAATAAAGTTGTTATTATTATTATTAATTCTACTAACAAAGGTGATACTATCTCTGCATGCCTGTTCAGAAACAGTTGCCTCTGGCACCTCCTTTCCACTATGTCAAAGAGAATAGCAGCACTGCCCTCAATGGAACAGAAGCTCTAAAGCAGGGGTGTCCAACCTTTTGGCTTCCCTGGGCCGCATTGGCCAAAAAAAATGTTTCTGAGGCCACACAAACGCACAAATGTTGCAGCAAGACAGAGGAGGGAGCCGGCAAGATGGTAAACACCCGGGGGCAGCAGAGGAAAACACAGCCTCGCTCTCAACCGGGGCCACACAAAATACTTCACGGGGCCGCAGGTTGGACACCCCTGCTCTAAAGGGAGGGGTTCAGTGGAATGGGAAATGCAAGGGGGCTTACTGGGCCACCAAGCACATGACATGTGAGCAGCAGAAAAGAATCCAGAGTCCACAACAGTTTGTTGTTGTTCAAGAGACAAGTTGGGGGTCATGGTGCCACTTGCAACACCAGGGATCTTGGGCTATCTAAGGTGAAAAGTTGCAAATCACCTCAGATGATTTCTATGCTCTTACACAAATAGTATATATAAAAATAAAGTGCTAAATATTGTTTTTTTTGTGCAAAACACAAATTGAGTTCAATTTCATTCAGCATTTTGCATGTCTGCTGCACTATCCTTGATCTTCTAGGGCTATAAATTCTCACTGCTATCAGGAATAAGATTAGTATGGGAAAATCAGGAGTAAACCACTGCGCTAAAGGATAGTGCAGCTTACTGCAGTTGGGCATTTGAGGGCTAGTGGCAGCATATTCAAGTAGCAGAGGTGTTTCCCTCTTTTTGAAATAGCTGAAGGGTGAGAGTAAGGAGGGAGAAATCTGGGCCAATGCCTCAAGAGAGCACCATTTAAAACATTGAAGTGTCATTTAGACAACCTTATCCTGGAACAAAAATTCAAGCAAGCAGAAATCCCATTTCCCTTTAAAATGCAACAGCAACAAAACAAGGACACTGACCAAGCCCATCATTTTAAGCCCCTCCAGCAGCTTGCAGTTGCGATTCTTCAGCCTATGTGCCTCATCAATCACCACACAACGCCATGGAATGTTACGCAGTTCAGGGCAGTCTGTCAAAATCATTTCAAACGTAGTGATGATGGAATGGAACTTGTAGGACCCCTTTATCGGACGCCCCTTAGTAAAGCAAAAAAAACCCAAAACAAAAACATTAAATACTCCAATTATTCAAATGCCATATACTATTTTGCATCCAGTGACTGGCTAAAAAATGCAATTATACCTTCCTACTGAGATTTTATCCAAATTACAGCAAATTATTATTCTGGTAAAATGGAGTTGCTTACCTGTAACAGAGATTCTCCACGGACAGCAGAGGAATGCAGCCACACCACGGTGACATCATGCTGACACTGTGTGCTGGAGAGCTCTCTTATAACAAAAAAAATCGTTAATGACTTTTCTGTTTCTGCATGTAAGTTTCTGTGCTGTCACATGGTCTCGCCCATCTTTATTCTATTCCAGAGTAGCACTGCCAAATGACACCCCCCTCCCTTGATTCTATTCCAGAGCAAAAGATATTAACAAGAGAGAGATTACGTCCTTACCTTGATAATATCCTTTCCAGGTGTGTCATTCTAGACAAGCGGGCTATCTCCCCATGGTCGTGAGCCATATACAGAAGGAATCCACTATGGATTTTTTTCTGGTTCCCTCTTACTTCACAAGGTGCGCTACTGCCACCTGCAGTTAGTACCCAAGTACTGAAGAACTCCATTGACATTATGTAACAGACAAAAATGGGAAATTTCTCCAAACAACTCAACTGTTCTGCTTAAACATAATAACACTTGAACACTGAACTAACAAGTTAACAGCCAACAGAAGCATCAAAGGAGCTTAGGTAGTACCCCTGTAGACACTAAAATATATTATATGGAATTCTTCAGGGCTCAATGAGCTGACTGGCATCCAAGATACCTCTTGGAGAAGCAGAAACAGAATGAGATTGCTCTAGCTTCCGCCCACAACAAAGCTACACTTCTAGTCAAATGCGCCTTCATGGAAACAGGAGACTGCTTCCCATAGACAATGTAGACTAACTAAACAGCCTTATGAATCCATCTGGATATCATGGCCTTGGAAGTGGGCACGCACTTGTAGCCAAATGAGTCTGCACAAACAGATGGTTAGCGAGCCTAAACTCATTGGTGACCTCTAAATAGCAGAGAAACATTTTTCCCATGTCTAACTTCTTCAAAATGTGGTCCTGTTTCCTAGAACCTATAGTTTGGAAGACAGATAAACGGACCTCCTGATTAACATGAAATGTTGAAACCACCTTCAGCAGAAAAGAAGAAACATTGCAGAGGGAAAGGCTCTTTACAAGATAGAGCTTGGAGCTCCGAGTCAGCTGCTTCCAGACAGCTTGGAGCTCTGAGACAGCTGCTGCCAGGAAAATCGCCTTTAGCATCAAGTTCAAAAGAGAAACGTCTTCCAGAGGCTCGAACAAAGCCTTCTAGAGGCCTTTGAGAATCACATTAAGGTCCCATGAAGGGAATGGTGGGTTGATCAGTGGTCTAATGTGGAGAGCACCCTTCAGAAATCTGACGGTCTGGATGAGACACTAGCATAGGTCTATAGTCCAGAGCTCTAAAATGACAGATCCAAGCGACTTGGACACGAAGTGAAGCCACGGTGAGGCCCTTGTCAAGGTTCACTGGGAGAAAAGTCAACACCACTGAAACTGGAGCTGAAAACAGCTCCACACATTCTTAGGTGCACCAATGCTGGAAAGTTCTCCACAGCTTTATGTAGGCAGAAACTGTAGTTGACTTCTTACACTTGAGAAGGGTGGCAATGACCATGTCTGAATACCCTTTGGGCTCTAATGCCTCACGTTCAATAGCCATGTTGTAAGAGCAAAGCGATCTGGATCCTCCATTCACATCAAACCCTGTGAATGCAGGTCTGAATGCACCTGCAACCGGAGAGCATGGCCTGTTTGAAGATGCAAACAAAGAAAAAACTGCAGACAAGAGTACAAGATGTCGGCTGGGTTTATTTAAACAAATATATAATGCAGCTAATGTCATCACCTTTATACAAACCTTTATACAAACTCATCTGCAGTTTTTTTTCTTTGTTTGTTTTGATTGCGCTTTACTGCAGACAGATTTGGATTGTGCTTTTATTTCTGTTTGAAGATGCATCAGATCTGCGAACCAAGGCCTGCAAGGCCAATCTGGAGCCACCAGAATTACTCTTCCCTGATGAACTGCGATCCATTGAACTTGGTTTATCATGGGCCAGGGAGGAAATACGTATAACAGGATGTCCTGAGGCCAAGGCTGGACTAGCCTGTCTAGATTCTTGATGCCAGGTTCAAATCTTCAGCTGAAGAAATGGACTGCTTTCTTGTTTTTCGCCGTAATCATTAGGTCGAATTGGGGATGACCCCACCACTAGACAATGGACTGATACGCTGCCAGTGATAGCATCCACTTGCCCAGATCCAAGGTCTGTCTGCTGAAGAAGTCAGCCTGAACATTGTCCATGCCCACAACATACGCTACTGTCAGCCCCTGAAGATATTGCTCTGCCCAGTGAAAGAGCATGCGGGCCTCTAGACACAGAAATGCACTTTTTGTGCCTCCTTGCTGATTTGACATTCACCACCACTGTCACATTGTTGGAGAAGACTCTGACCACTTAACCCTAGCCTAGAGAGTCTTCTGTAATTTCTTCAGGGACACTCGGATTGCACACAGTTCCAGCCTCTTGATCGACCACCTTTTCTGAGAGGGCGTCCAACATCCCTTAAGTGGTCGTCAGTTACAATGGGCTCCCTAGCCCAGGAGATTGGCATCGGTCATTACAACTACCTAGGAATCGATCTGCAGAGGTATGCCCTTGGAAAGGGACTGAGGACGAATCCACCAGTCCATACTGGCATGAGCCTCCAATGTCCATGGCAGAGACTTCTGCAAAGCGTCCGTATGATGAGACCAGAGAGAAAGCAACACCTTCTAGAGAGGATGCATGTGGACTCTCACCCAAGGCACTACATCTATTGTAGCCGCCATGAACCCCAGGACTTGAAGATAGTCCCACACCAATGGGGCAGACTTGGTCAAGAGACTAGAAATTTGGGATCACAGCTTCAATCTGTGTGTCACTGGTAGAAAGATTCAGCTGGTCACCATGTCGAATAAGACTCCCAAATGCACCAGGGATTGAATCGACATCAAATTGCTCTTTTGGTAACTCACAAGCCCAGCCCAGATCCTCCAGGACTTGGATCACCTGATCCACCGTGAGCTGACCCTCGGACAATGAGGGGGATCCGATGCAAACTCATGGAAACACTAATCAAACGTAAATTAGACGCAATCTTGGATGAGGAGAATCTACGGGATCCCAGTCAACACGGATTCACCAAGGGTAGGTCCTGCCAATCCAATCTCATCACCTTCTTTGACTGGATAACAAAACAGCTAGACTTGGGAGAATCCGTGGACATCATATACCTAGACTTCAGCAAAGCTTTCGATAGTGTCCCGCATCGCAGGACACATGGGTCAATGACTGGCTGAGTGGCAGACTTCAGAGGGTGGTAGTTAACGGTACCCTCTCTAAAACATCGGAGGTGACCAGTGGAGTACCGCAGGGCTCAGTCTTGGTCCCACTCCTTTTCAACATATTCATAGGGGACCTAACTCAGGGGCTTCAAGGTAAGATAACGTTATTCGCTGACGACGCCAAGCTATGCAATATAGTGAGAGACGGCAATTCACCCGATAGTATGACACAGGACCTACATTTGTTGGAGCTTTGGTCCTCGACCTGGCAGCTGGGCTTCAACACTAAGAAATGCAAGATCATGCACCTCGGCAGCAGAAATCCGTGCAGAACTTACACCTTGAATGGTGAGACCTTAGCTAGAACTTCAACAGAACGAGACTTGAGAGTGATCAGACATGAAAACTGCTGATCATGTGGAGAAGGCTTCATCTAAGGTAAGACAGTTGTTAGGTTGCATCCGCAGGAGTTTCGTCAGCCGGAAGCCTGAAGTCATAATGCCATTATACAGAACCATGGTGAGACCTCATTTGGAATACTGTGTGCAATTCTGCAGGCCACACTACCGAAAAGATGTGCTGAGAGTAGAGTCGGTGCAACGGATGGCCACCAGGATGGTCTCGAGACTCAAGGATCTATCGTATGAGGAAAGGCTGAAAAATGTGCGGCTGTACTCACTCGAGGAACGTAGGGAGAGAAGAGACATGATCGAGACGTTTAAGTATATTACCGGCCATATCGAGATGGAAGAAGAGATTCTCTTTCTCAAAGGACCCTCAGCCACAAGAGGGCATCCGCTCAAACTCAGGGGTGGGAAATTTCATGGCGACACCAGGAAATATTTCTTCACCGAGAGAGTGGTTGATCCTTGGAATGAGCTCCCGGTGCAGGTGATCGAGGCAAAAAGCGTGCAAGAATTTAAGAGCAAATGGGATGCCCATGTGGGATCCCTTAGAGGGTTAAGCCAAGGGAACCTGTCACCAGGAGTGGAATCCCTAGGATAGTAGACTGGGGGTGGGTCAATAGAGTGGGCAGACCTGATGGGCTATGGCCCTTATCTGCCATCATCTTCTATGTTTCTAACCAGTCATCCAGGTAGGGATGTGCCCACAGTTCCATCTTGTGCTGGTGAGCTGCCCTCACAACTCTCACTTTGGTGAAGGTGCAAGGAACTGTTGCCAGCCCAAAGAGTAGATAATGATTTCTCAGAATATGAAATCTGAGAAACTTCCTGTGCTCTGGGAAAATAGGGATATGCAAGTAGGCCACTGTCAGATATAGAAAGGCTAGGATCTCTACCAGCTTCACCACTGCTATGACAGATCAAACCACTTCCATGCGAAAGCGCAGAACTCAGTGCTGCATTGACGTAAGGTCCAGGATGGGTCTCCAATTGTCGGAGGCTTTCTTTGGAACGATAAAGTATATGGAGTATCTGTCTGAGTCCGAGTGTTCGGGTGGCACCGGCTCTATAGCGTGAACTTTTTCTGCCTTTTCTGGGCGACCTCCAGGAGAATCCACAAACCAGTCCATCAGAGGCCAGGCAAATTCAAGCTTGTAGCTGGAATGAATGATGTCCAGTACTCAGCGGTCAGATGAAATCTGACTCCAGGCCTGCAGAAACTCTGAGACCAAAATGCAGAGGGACCTCCCTCAGCCTGGCATCACTGTGACTTCATGGAAGATGGAGCAACTTAAGAAGCGGAGGCCTGGTTGTGCCTGGGACCAGAAAACCTCTGCCTGTATCCCTGGGAGAATCTTTGTGACGTGGAATTGGAATACTGACAAAATCACCTGGAGCCACGAAAATTAAAGTGCCCTGATCCTCTCTAGAGGATCTAGGTTTGCTATCAGACGGGGCAACGGTCCACCACATAATTCATGAAATCAATCAGGCCCTTGCCAAATAACAGTTGCCCCTTAAAAGAGAGTCTGGCAGAGTAGCTTTAGATGTAGTCACCTGCCCATTGTCTGATCCAGATCATTGTGCGCACAGAAATAGAATAAGCTGATGCCTTACCTAGGACATGAATAATGTCATACGGGGCATCAGCTACATAAACCACATCAGATAAAAAGTTGAATGAGGTTCATCACCCTCGTTCTCCAAAGTACAGAGTCTGGACAGACAATCACCTGTGACAAAGGACGCCGCCAAGGCAGCTTTGACTTCCAAAGCCACTGCCTCAAAAAATCTCCTATGAACTACATCCTTTCGGCAGTCCTGCATGTCCTTAAGCACCACTCCACCTTCACTGGGCAGGGAGGTGCGTTTAGTGACCTGTGCAACCAGGAAATCCACTTTAGGCTGACTAAGAAGCTGCTGACATAGTAACATAGTAAATGACAGCAGATAAAGACCTGAAGGTCCATCCAGTCTGCCCATTATTTATACTCATTAAAAATACATGATTAAATTAACTTGTCTTTTCTGGGTTATAGACTGTAAAGTCCACCTGGTATTATCCTAGGTTCCAAATGCTGAAGTTGCTGTCCAAGCTCACTCCAGCCTATCCAACCATCCTATATGCAGGATATCTACCATAAAGTCTGGCTAGTAACATCCTCATGTTCCAAGTTAGTGGAGTTCCCATCGATGCCCTCTCCAGCCCAATCCTATACCAAATCATCATACAGTAGAACCTTGGTTTACGAGCATAATTCGTTCCAGAAGTATGCTCGTAAACCAAATTGCTCGTATATCAAAGCGAGTTTCCCCATAGGAAGTAAGGGAAACTCGCTTTGATTCATTCCACCTTCTCCTCCACCCCCCCCCCGAGGCTACTGGCGCTGCTCCATCCCCTCCCCCTTGAGGCCACCGATGCTGCTCCATACCCCTCCCCACGATCCTACATCCCCCCCTGAGCACCGCAACGACATCGCTTACCCCGATTGGGCACCGGCACCAGCACCAATGCACAAGAGGTGCCGGTGCTCGAAGATCCTCCCTCTTCTGGCCTGGGCTGGGCTGGGCAGTGTGACGAAGATTCTCCCTCTTCCCTGTGCTGGGCTGGACTGGGCTTTGAGCATTTGCGCATGCTCAAAGTCTTCTGGTTTCGCTCTCTCTGAGATTCTGAATCTGAGAATCTTGGAGAGAGCGAGACCAGAAGGGAGGCTCTTGAGAGTTCGTTCCGGAGAGTCCCACTGCTCCAAGATCATAGGAGGACATAGGAGGAGCCGGCTGAGTGGCTAAATCCAACTCACGCAGAGATTTTGAAATAAGATCTGGCAAGGATTTATTCTTAAATGCAGAACCATGGGATTGTCCCCTGGTTCAAGCGCCAAAGCATTATCTAAAGTGCCTATATACAGTACTGGGCCACCTGCCACATGAGGGGCATCCCCCAAAATAAGGGATCAGCAAAATGATCATCATCATCCTTATCTCCGGGATAGAGGTCTCCCATGTCCTGAACAGCAACAGATTGGGTAGAAGACGTGTCTTGTGAGACCATAGGATAGGCGTGTCTTGTGAAACCATAGGATAGACATGCAGGAAATAACCCACTTGTCTAGAATGACACACCTATTGCTGATGAAACAAAACTGAAGCGCAGGAGAAGTTCGGCTCTCATGAAAGACCTTCCACAAAAATTTCAGAAAGTCAGAGAAGGCATTCTGATTAGGGAGCGCTGAGTCACCCTGAGATTATTCTGCATTGCATTTCTTGGGCAGCGGGGCATCTGCATCCTTATGAACAGAACAGTTACTATTTCCAGGCCCTGAATACAGATATGGCCGCTCCTATGAGCTAGCTGCCTTTGCGCAGCATGTGGCACAAAGATGCTCCTGAGGCACACATTTTGCACAATCCTGGCATGTATTTGGGGTAGCAGAGCCCAAGGATGCCATCCCAACAAGTTTTGAGGCAAAAATTGAAGTTCTGGAAATGCAGGGAACTTTTGAAATAAAGATTGCTAAAATTCCAAGATGGCCACCATCAAGAAATCCTCGCCTAAATTGCAATTTAAACAAGCTAACCAAAGTGTGGAGGGGGGGGGGACGACCCAGGGGCACATACAAGAACCCTCAAACCCTCAACAACCTATATTTCGTACCCCCCTCCCCCCGATTCACCTCAGAGGCTGTAACAGCCTTACTCACTGTGACCTGTGCTGGCAATGTGCTAAAGCCTACCTCAGCTCTATTATAGTAGCTGGAAATGAGAAGAATCAATGCCTCAATCTGGAAATGCATCTCCATTGCTGATCTTTGGGTTGCCTAACCGCACCTCCACTCCTGTGGACCGATGGGCGTGCAAACAAAGAAGGGGGGGAAACGAAAATGCAGCTGGTACTCTGCTGAGCCTCCTATGAATGCCAAACAGCCTGCTCTTGAACCCCTGCAAAGCAGTAGGTGAGGATAAAAAGCGAGGATGGCACCGAACTCCAAAAATGCTTGTGCAGACGGGAAAACAGGTACCACCAAGGATTGGCCTGTCAGCTACAGACCAGAGTCTGCTTCTTCTCCACACAGGCAGAGCTGGAATCAAGGTGAAAGCTCCAAGCACTGAAAATATCAAGTAAAGGTTTAAAAAAATACAGAATAAAATAATGAGAGAGAAAACAAACACTCCTTCTGGCTCACATGCAGAAGAGAAAAACTGCAGGTGGCAGTAGAGTTACTAGTGAAGGAGGGATGCCGAAAAAAACCTGGAGTGGATTCCTTCTGCATATGACTCGCAGCCCTGGGCAGATAACCTGCTTGTCCAGAATGACAAACCTAGTGCACTGGAACAGGTATTTGAAGATCAGATTTCAGCTGCTGTCTGCCGTCGAATATGGACACCGGATGTGTTTTTCCTTAAATGTTTCTTCTCTTTCTTTAAAGATTGTAGTACATCCCCCTTACCTTCTGTACCAGTTATTTATTTATACGTATATACTTTGTATTTAATTGTATAAAACTGTTTTGTTTTGTCCCCTGTTTTTAAAATGTTTTACGCATTGAAGTGTATTTGACATTGCGTGTACAACAAACCTTAATAAAACTTGAAACATGTTTTGTTTTTATTTTTCCCTATTCACTGAATCTTATTTATTTTGATTTCTTTTGAGTTCCATCCTGCAACAAATATTCCTTTGCTGGGGAACTCCCATAGTGGATCTCTCTGCTTCTCCAAAAAAAAAAAAAAATGCCAAACGCACCACATTTTGCTCTTTCAAGCCATAGCAAGGGATGCTTTCTCAATTCATTGGGGGCATAGACTTCTCTATGCCTTTCCACTGTTTCCTCTCATTTCCAGAGTACTTCAGAAAGTTACCAGAGACAAGGCTCTTGTCATTCTCATTGCTCCTCGTTGGCCCAGACAAATCTGGTATCCACTCCTGCTGGACCTTCTGGACACCTCCCCATTTCACCTGGGACACCATCCATCTCTTCTCTCTCAGCAGAACGGTCAACTACTACATCCAAATCTCCGCAGACTCAGTTTGACAGCCTAGAAATTAAAAGTTTGCTCCAACTCATCTCCCATTTTCTTAACCTGTGAAGACATTTCTTCTTGCAGCAAGGCATCCTTCCACTAGAAAATCTTACCAATCTAAATGGAAATGATTTTCCATCTGGGCGCAGGATCCTTTTCACTGTCCAGTTGAATATATTTTATCATATCTTCTACATTTATCAAATTCTGGTCTCAAATCCAAATTCTGTCAGATTTCATCTAGCAGCTATCTCAGCCTACCATACTTTGGTGCAAAGTAAACCAGTTTCCCATCAACCTCTCATTTCTCGTTTCATGAGAGGTCTCACTAATCTTAGGCCTCCATTACAAGACCCTCCTCCAGCGTGGAACCTGAATTTGTTTTTAGATCAATTAATGCAGACCCGTTTTAAGCTATTAGGATCTGCTTCTCTTACATTTCTTAAATGGAAGACAGCCTTTCTCACAGCTTTAACTTCATCCAGAAGAGTTAGTGAACTTCAAACACTAGTCATGTATTATCTTTATCTCCAATTTTTTCCTAATAGAGTACAATTACGAACTCATCCCAAATTCCTGCTTAAAGTTGTCACGGATTTTCATCTGAATCAAACTATAACTTTGCCATCGTGTTTTCCTCCTCCGCATTCCTCTCCAGCAAAGCAATCTCTCCACACGTTAGACTTTAGAAGAACATTACTTTTTTACCTCAAGGCAACTGATCAATTACGCCAAACAAACCAGCTCTTCATTTCCTACAATCCATCTACCCAAGAAAAACTGGTATCAAAAAGAGCTCTTGGAGAGCACAATGCATCAATTTCTGCTACACAAGAGCATACCTCCAACCACCTGGTTCAATTGGGGCCCATAAAGTATGAGCTACAGCTTCTTCCATTGTAAATTTAAAGTCCATTCCCATTCAGGATATCTATAGGGCTGCAACGTGCCCTCAGTAAATACCTTTACGAAGCACTATTGCATGGATCAGAGCTTAGCACAAGATGTACATTTTGGTCACTCAGTCTTACGGAACTTGTTTGCACTATGACTCTTTTTACCACCTACCATCTACTTCTTCAGCTTGGGACTCACCAACAAGCATGCCTATATATCCCCTGCTTGTCTCTAGAGAAAACAAGGTTGCTTACCTGTAACAGGTGTTCGTAGACAGCAGGGGAATGCAGCCACACTTGCCCGCCCTCCATCCCCTTGACTCAAATTCTGCTCATTGCTAGAGATAAATCTGACAGGCTGAGGGGAAGGGCACATGCCCAGTAAGCTCAAGCTCAAAAGCTTACCTAGCTTGGGGAGAGCACTAGCACTCAAGTTCAGTCAGAGGACTTCACCAACAAGTGTGGTTGCATTCCCCTGCGGTTTACAGAGAACATCTGTTACTGGTAAGCAACTTTGCTTTCTCTCATTTATAATATGGTAAAATTTGAAGGGGAACTTTTTGATTCATAGAGAGTACATTGTGGGGTTTCCTCAGAGATCTCCACTTCCTCCAGTTATGTTTAATATTTTAATGTTGACTGTGTAGGATTAAGATTTGTAAAGGCTAAATATAAATAAATTGTTGAAAGGAAATCATTAGGAAATTAAACAATGGAATAGCTTCTTCTCTCTCTTTTGGATGGTAGTGTTTCACAGGTGGCTGTATGTGTTTCAAATTTAATCCCTATATTTACTTCATGGATATTTATTAGCACTAAAGAAAATAAGTAGAAAGATCTACTGGGGGGAAGAAACTTAAAATAAAGATAATTATCTTTATGGTGCCTGGAATCAGGTTATAATGACACTATGTTTATTATAGCATCTGCAGGATTGGGTGTTGGGTTTGGAAGATTTCAGGCCGATATCCAGAGAATTGGACTCTTTGCTCTGTGGCATTTTCACTCTTTATTGCACATAGACACCAAATCAAACCTCATAATGAGACCAAGCATTTTCTTGAGGCCCATGAGATCCCTGGAAAGATTTGTTGGTGAACTGACATCAAAACCTCTGTAGCAGTGACCTTTTGCCTCTAAGAAGGAATGTGGAATCTAGCCCAGGCTTAGACAAGATGTTATTTTGAAGATGGAAAGAGCTGGGTATCTTCTTGGTGGAACACTTACTCAGGGAGGATGGACATATTTATTCTTTTGAGGATCTACAAGAAAGATTATCTCTAAGGCAAGAAAATTATTTTGCATATATACACCTTTGACATTACTTGATGGGGCTAGATCGACAAGAGCTGCACTCTCTCTTGGGCAACATATTAAGGGCTTTTTTGAAGGGGAATGCACTAGGTAGGAAGTCAGTCTCAGGTCTTCATAGAACACTGTGCACTCTGGTACCTTGTAAGGATTATGGCCCTCTTAAAGAAGCCTGATTTAGGGATTTGGGACATCAGATGGAATGCGTAGACTTTCAGAAATTAATCAGGGAGGTCCTCAGGACAGTATTTGGTGCTGAACTGCAGGAATGTCAATATTGGGTTTTACTTAGGGCCGTGTCTCTCAAACTGTGTGTCATGGCACAGTGGTGTGCCTCGAAGAGATTCCAAGTATGCCACAAGAGAGTCCCAAATTTTTTATTATAAAATTCCCTTCATAAGTATACACTAGAATAGAAGATATGTACATCACGTGCACAAGAGTCTGTCAGTATTATGAGTGTCTGTGTGCTAAGGATACAACCGCCCAGACAATAATCATTTTTTGACATGATTGGTCCTTGAAAACTTAGGACAAGTAATTTTAGTTTTATTTTTTCATGCAATAGTTTTCCTAACTTGAGCAACAAAGAAATCAAGGCTTTGATATTGTTTCGATCTTCCTATCTTTGCAAACTTGAAGTTTCAGCTCTGACAGAAATTAAATTTAAAAAAAAGAGAGAGAACGACTGCAGATAGTGCATGATGAAATGTGTGTTTGCTTATCAATTATCAAGCCGTGTTTTGAATTAATTGGCACAACAACAAAAAATAAGCACATCCATCGCATGGATCTGCAACTCTATTTTATCTACTTTAGTTTCACCGTTGTTACAATTACTCATACATAGCTTATTGCATGTGTTATAGTAATAATAATAACTTTATTGTTTTATACCGCCATCACCAGTAGTTCTGGGCGGTTTACACCAAGAGAAGCTGTACAATCAGCGAGAGTAAAATCATATAGAATATACTAGTTACAGTTAGGTAATGAATTTGTTAAACAAAGTAGTCTTAACTGATTTTCGAAAAGAACAATAAGACATAGCATGATGGATACATTCTCCTAACCAGGATTGCAATTTGCCTGGTTACATAGAAAAATAGAATATGACGGCAGAAAAGGGCCATCGGTCCAACAAGTCTGCACACTCTAAGAACCTTCCCCCCTAAGCACTTCCTTGAAATGAGCCTACATGCTTATCCCATTTTTTCTTAAAATCAAGCACGTTGCTGGCCTCAATTACCTGAAGTGGAAGATTATTCCAGCGATCAACCACCCTTTCGGTAAAGAAATACTTCCTAGTGTCATCATGAAATCTCCCACCCTTGATTTTTAACGGATGCCCACTTGCTGCCGTAGGTCCTGTAAGGAAAAAGATGTCTTCTTCTACCTCAATACGGCCAGTAACATATTTGAACGTCTCTATCATGTCTCCCCTCTCTCTGCGTTCCTCGAGAGAGTATAGCTGTAACTTACCCAGACGTTCTTCATATGGGAGATCCTTGAGGCCCGAGACCATCCTAGTGGCCATTCGCTGAACCGACTCCATTCTCCATTGATAACGTGGCCTCCAAAACTGAACACAATATTCCAGATGAGGTCTTACCATGGACATGTAAAATGGCATTATAACTTCGGGCTTCTGGCTGACAAAACTTCTACGGATGCAACCCAGCATTTGTCTAGCCTTGGATGATGCTTTCTCTACTTGATTGGCAGTCTTCATATCTTCACTGATGAATACGCCTAGGTCCCGTTCTGCAACAGTTCTTGCTAAGGTCTTACCATTCAGGGTGTAAGTTCCGCTGCCAAGGTGCATAACCTTACACTTTTTGGCATTAAAATTCAGTTGCCAAGTTGCAGACCATTGTTCTAGTAAGGGTAGGTCCTGCGTCATAGTGTCTGGCACGGTGCTTTTGCCCACTATGTTGCACAGTTTAACATCATCGGCAAATAATGCAATTTTACCTCGAAGTACCTGAGGCAGGTACCGTACAAAGATGTTATATAGGATTGGACCCAAGACCGAGCCCTGCGGCACTCCACTGATCACTTCCGATGTTTTGGAGGGAGTACCATTGACCACCACCCTCTAGAGTCTTCCACTGAGTCAGTCTTTAACCCATGCAGTCAATGTTTCTCCTAGTTCCAATGAACTCATCTTGTTCAATAACCTGCGGTGTGGGTCACTATCAAAAGCCTTACTGAAGTCCAAATACACAACATCCAGGGACTCTCCCATATCTAGCTTTTTTGTTACCCAGTCAAAGTAGCTGATTAGATTGGATTGGCAGGATCTTCCCTTTGTACTCAAAGTCAAACCTTTTGGACTGATATTAATGGATATTTAGGAAAAATATTGGAATGTTTTACACCATATACAGTACTTGGAAAGGAGTAATACAGATAAGTCCCTGGGTTAAGAACACCCAACTTACATCGAACTTGTACTTATGAACTGGGGTCTGAATCTCCCTTCCTGTGCCAATGCACCCCTCTTTCTCCCTTCGTCTCAACGTGATCATCTTCACTTCCATGTCCCAATGCGCCCCTCATCGTCCCCTATGCCTCCCTCCCTCCTCTGGCCGGCTCCCTCCACCCAGCCACTTCTCTTCACAAAGTTGTAAGCGGTGGCTCCTAAATGCTGCCAATGGCTAAGTCAGAAGCCTTCTCTCTAGGCTTCCGGGTCAGCCATAGGCCACATGCAGGAACTGCGACCATGGCTTTGTGAAGAGAAGTACAGCTGGGAAGAGGTATACAACTGCGGGAGGGAGGCACAAACTTGGGACACAGAATAGAGGGAGGAAAGATGAAGAGCGGTTGTTGGGACATGAGAGAGCAGGCACGTTGGGACACAGAAGGAAGGAAGCGAGTACAAACTTCGGACAAAGGACAGGAAGAAGGAAGGCAGGAGGGAGGGGGCATGAGCTTGGGCCATAGGTATGGAAGAATGAAGGCAGTGAGGGGAAAGATGCTGAAGTGGGGGAGGGAACAGAAAGGGAGAATTGTTGGGCATGGGTGAGTGAGGGAAAGATGGTGCACATGGGGAAATGAAGAGGAGAATTGTTGGGCATAGGGATAGGACCGTCTAGTTAAGGGGTAGGAAATTCTGGTCCTCAAGAGCCACAGGCAGGTCAGGTTTTCAGGATATCCACAATGAATATGTATGAGATGGATTTGCATGCACTGCCTCCTTGAGATGCAAATCTATCTCATGCATATTTATTGCATATATCCTGAAAATCTGACCTGCCTGTGGCTCTCAAGGACCGGAATTGCCCACCCCTGGTCTAGTTGCAGGGAAACACGCTCAGGGCCCCCACTGATTCTGTATTAATATACTGTATATATTATAATCTAATAAATAGAAATAAAGTGCTTAATATAAAATGTAATTAAATTTACATTATATATACACTATTTAGATTATATATTATACACTTTTATTGATTATGTGCTTGAATCCCTCCCCCACCCCAGTTTGTGGAAAAATGGCCTTGCATGAAACCAGTCCCTGGTGCAAAAATGGTTGGGAGTCGCTACCTTAAAGAGAAGGGGCAAACACATTAATCCAGAGGCAGTAGGTTGGAATTTTTAAAAAACCCACCCAAACTACCCCAGAAAAAAAAAGTGCTTTGGAGGGGCAGCACAGAGAAAAATATATTGTTTATGGGGGGGAGGGGGGAGGACAGCAGAGAGGGCATGCTGTGTCTAAGGGTTAGATTCACTAAGCCCACCAATTAAGTTCCAACTACTTAGTGACCCCTTTACAACCCAATTTCCCTCCGATCCGATTCACTAACCTCTTTTCCAATCATCCTCCGATCCACACATGCAAATGAGGGGGAACGGCATTCAAATGTAGGCAGGAAGCGATTCACTAAAAAAACATGAGTGACACCGACTGGGTTGACTGATCCAAAAATAAGCGACTGCCGAGGACCAGTCGCTCAGGTCCTTTCCGACTGCCCTGCCTTCTGCGGTCCTGCTCTCTGCCCCATCTGCTCTCAGCCCGATCTCCTGCTCTTTGCCCCATCTGCTCTATTCCCCATAGTGCAAGCCCGTGGTTTTAACCCTCGGATTTAAAGTGGGTTAAAACCATGGGCTCACAAAAAAAAAGTAAAAAGCTCTGCTGGGCACAGAGGGCCAGCGCATGCGCAGACCATCCACAGATGGTCTGTGGATGCATCGGGATCACTATTCAACGATCCCTGCAGTCAGTTGGGGACATAAGAACATAAGAAGTTGCCTCCGCTGGGTCAGAACAGGGGTCCATCGCACCCAGCGGTCCGCTCCCGCGGCGGCCCATCAGGTCCATGACCTGTAAGTGATCCTTTGTCTAAGAACCTTTAATCCCCATGTTTCTTCTGTCTATACCCTTCATGATCTTATCTCTACCTCTATCGATATCCCTCAATCCCCGTATCCTTCAGGAACTTGTCCAATCCCTCTTTGAATCCCCTTAATGTACTCTGTCCTATCACATCCTCCGGAAGCGCATTCCAGGTGTCCACCACCCTCTGATTGAAGAAAAATTTCCTAGCATTGGTTCTAAACCTGTCCCCTTTCAGTTTCTCCGAGTGCCCCCTCGTTCTTTTAGTTCCCAATAGGATGAAGAATCTGTCCCTTTCCACCTTTTCTATGCCTTTCATAATCTTGTAAGTCTCTATCATGTCTCCTCTGAGTGTTCACTTTTCTAGGGTGAAGAGCTCCAGCCTTTCTAGCCTCTCTGCGTATGAAAGATTTTCCATACCTTTTATCATTTTGTCGCTCTTCTCTGAACCCTCTCAAGTATCTCCATTCCCTTCTTTAGGTATGGTGACCTATATTGGACACAGTACTCCAGTTGTGGTCGTACCATCGCACGGTATAGCGGCATGATGACTTCCTTCGTTCTGGTCATAATACCCTTCTTAATAATACCCAACATTCTGTTTGCCTTCTTCAAGGCTGCTGCGCATTGTGCAGTTGACTTCATTGTTGTGTCCACCAGTACACCCAAGTCTCTTTCAAGGTTACTTCCCTCTAATACTAATCCCCCCATTTGGTAGCTGAACATCGGGATCTTTTTCCCTATATGCATGACCTTGCATTTCCTTACATTGAAGTTCATCTGCCATTTATTCGCCCACTCTTCCAGTTTGTTTAAGTCCCTTTGTAGGTCCTCACACATGATTCCGATCGCCCTCATTTGCATGAGGGCGATTTGTGAATCAGCCCCACGGACACAGATCGGATTTGATCCATGCCCTTAGTGAATCTAGCCCTAAGTGTATGGAGAGTAGAGAGAGGGAATACTGGATCTGTATGGTAGGGATCAAGTGAGGCAGGGAGGACATGCTAGCAAGAACTCCCTATGTGTGTCCAAGAGGAAGACCTATTGGTTGAGGAGGGGGGTCAAATTTGGTTGTGCATGGTTTTCGACTTATACATAGGTCACACCAATTTTGGCCAATTTTAGTCCCAAAATTACCCTTGACTTATACATGAGATCAACTTATAATCAAGTATATGGTACATGATCTTATATAAACAGATCTTTACAGGTTGTCATATTTACATATCCCTCCAATACAGGAGATAACATTCAAGACAATACTGAATCTGTTGTTTCCTATCAGGCAGCCCAAAATCGAAATTCTCTTCCTCCAAGTTAAACAAGTCAGTCAGTAGCCTTTTCAGAACAATTAAAAACTTCACTTCAAAAGTTGCTAATATTTAGTAGTTATATTTTATTAAGATTCATTCATTGATTTGAATGTTTCAAAACTTCACTTCAAAAGTTGCTAATATTTAGTAGTTATATTTTATTAAGATTCATTCATTGATTTGAATGTTTCTTTTATTGATTTTTTTTATATCTAAGAAAGGATATTGTGATTTTCCTAGTAAATAGCTCACATTTTGTTTTGCAATCTGCCCTAGACCAATTAACTCGAAAGTAGCAGACGATACAATAAGGGGCTCATGATTTAAAAAAAAAAAAAAAAAAAAATGTTCAAAGAGTAGCCTAAGTCAGTACTTGGACGATCAAAAAGACAGGCTAAATATAAATAAATTGTTGAAAGGAAACCATTAGGAAATTAAACAATGGAATAGCTTCTGCTCTCTCTTTTGGATGGTAGTGTTTCACAGGTGGCTATATGTGTTTCAAATTTAATCCCTATATTTACTTCATGGATATTTATTAGCACTAAAGAAAATAAGTAGAAAGATCTACTGGGGGGAAAGAAACCTAAAATAAAGATAATTATCTTTATGGTGCCTGGAATCAGGTTATAATGACACTATGTTTAATATAACATCTGCAGGATGTGGCACAGGGAAAGCCCCGACGGGAGAAGGCCGCTGCCAATGCTGCTATTTGGAGGGAGGTATGTCGGTCTCATGGTGGGAGGATCGGCGTTGTTCAGCTGTGCGGGGGGGATGGTAGGGAGGGGATAGAAAAATGCTGCAGAGGAAAGGCACAAGGGGGTGGGTGAGAGGGGAGGAAAGATGCTGTAAATGTAGGAGAGAGAAAGAAAAGAGGATTGGGGTGGAGGAGAGGAAGGGAGAGATGATCATTGTATATGAAAAAAATAAGACTTCCCCTGAAAATAAGCCATAGTGCATTTTTTGGACTCAAAATTAATATAAGACACTGTCTTATTTTGGGGGAAACATGGTAGTTGCACAAAGTCACCATGAAGGAGGGACTGATGACAGCTCCAGTTCCCCACTCTACTGGACCACCAAGGCAGTACTGGAGGCCCACGGTGGGTCCAGAAAGGGGGGCAGACTGTCTGTCTGCACAACTGAACCACCAGGGCAGTACTGCAGGCCTGCAGTGGGTCTGGGAGGGGGGGGGGGCTGTTCAAGGAAGGAGGGCAGATTGGCTGGCTGTTTGGCTGCAGAGCAGGCTGACAGGACACCAGGGAAGGGAGGAGGAGGTCACTTCTGCCCTGTACCGGTACTTGAATATAAACCACCGGTTTATATTTGAGTAGACCTTTTTTCCTCTTTTTTTTGGGGGGGGTGGGGAAATGTTACCTAAGTTTATTTTCGGATCGGTTTACAGTATATTCGAGTATATAAAGTATATGTTGTGATACAGGAGGTTAAAAAAATTAGGTTTTTACCTTAATAATCTTCTTTCTTGTAGATGTGTATAGTAGACCTGAACACCTAGGGTTATGAGAGAATGACACGGGGACAAATTTGTCCCCGTCCCCACAGGAACTCAATTTCCCCATCCCCGTGAGTTTTGTCACTTTCACTGCCCCATTCCTGTAAGCTCTGCTTTAATCACACAAGCCTTGAACACTTATGATTTTAAAGTGTTTGAGGCTTGTGCAGAAGAGGATGAAGCTTGCAGAAATGGGGGAGGGACAGGAAAAGAACTTGCGGGGACAGGACAGGAAAATGAGTTCCTGCAGGGACAGGGAAAAATGTGTCCCTGTGTCATTTTCTATTATGCATACCAACCCTCAAGTTGTTTGCAGAATGATATCACTCATCTTTCAATTCCACCTCTTTCCCAGTAGGCTTGCTCCTGCTCCCTTAGTTTGTACAAAAGCAGTCAAGAACCACTGTAATAAAAGACATACCCTGAAGGAGGGCAATGGGGAAAAATCCCCCACACTATACTTCTGTTCTGCTCTGAAACAAGTAAAATATTATCAAAATTATACAAAACTGCATGCAACCGGCACGGACATTTAAGGAGCTCTTAGCTACTTGCACGTCTTGCTAAGAAGCAAAATCTCAGACTTGGTATCTCTTTTTCTTTTCAAGCTTAGCTGAGAGGCAGAAAAATTATTCAGTCAGACATAAGACTGAAATTGAAACCAAAGGCAGGTGATGCCCCTCCATAGAGTGGAGCTTCAGGACTAAGACACCCCTCCCTCAACCGTAAGGGCTAGCATCGATCGTCAATATCTCCCAGGAGGGTATATGGAGTGCCATGTCCTTTGAGAGGGAAGCTGTTCCTCGCATCTGGTGTCTATGAATGCAGTGGCTAAAATGAGTCTGCCTGAGGAGACCAGTGAATAGGAGAGTCTTGAAGTGGTCTCATGTGTGCCCAAGGGACCACCTCTAAGGCTGCTGCCATCGACCACAGGACCTGTAGATAATATCACACCATCAGAGCCAGATCAGGTCAGATATCTGTTTCTAGAGTTTCTGTCTACATGGCTCTGGAAGAAAAACCTGGCCTATAACTGTGTTGAACAGAACTCCGAGGTACTCCACGCATTGGGTCAGTTCTGACTTCTTGAAGTTGATTGTCCATCCCAAGTCCTGAAGGAGTTGGACCACTCTCGAGACTGCCAGTTTGCCCTATTCCTTGGATGGGACCCTGATCAGCCAATGTTCTAAATATGGATATACTTGGATCTGTGCCTTGCGCAGGTACGCTGCTATCACCACCATCATCTTGGTAAAGGTGTGAGGTGCCGCAAGGCCAAAGAGGAGAGCGGAAAATTGGAAATACTGTTCCAGTACATGGAACCACAAGTACCTCCTGTGAGCCAGAAAAATCGGAATAGGCCTTTATCAAATCAAGGGAGGCAAGAAATTCTCCAAGTGCCACCGCCGCAATGACCAAATGAAGTCTCCATGAGGAAGTGCAGTACTTTCAGCAAAGCACTGACCAACTGAAGGTCCAGAATTGGCCTCCACTCATCTGAGCCTTTCTTTGGTACTATGACATATATGGAGCATCTGCCCAAGCCCGAGTCTTTATCCGGAACTGTCTCTGTGGCATGGAAATTCAAGAGCTTTTACACCATTGCCCAGATTCTGAGCGCTCTCTCCAGCTATCTGGCCAGCCAGGAAATCTAGAAGAACTCAGTCTTGTAACATTCTAGAACAACCTCCATGATCCAATGATCTGCACTTATCTGTGCCCAGTGCTACACTCAATGTCATTTCTTCAGGAGCACTGGTGGATCCTGGTAATTTAAATAAGCATTCCACAACAGGCTCACAAAATCCAGGATGAAGCCTTGCACAGGAGGTCTCAATGCCCCCAGCAGGAACTCTCTGAAGGTCCTCCTGGGCTCTATGGCATTCATGCATCTGCACTTAGCCAATTCTCATTCAGAGGGCTCTGGATCAAATTTCCTGTGGATCCCCAGCCCTGGAAGACACAGAGGAGGCAGAGCCTAAGGCCCGTGGCACACATATGCTCATTAGCCAACCATCCTACACAAACTTGGCATGACACAGGGATAGAAAGGTCTGAGGAGTTCATCCTTATCAATTTTAAGCAAAATCAAGGGGTTTGGAGGGAGACGGAGGCTTTAAAAAAATCCAGACGGCTGCCACCAACAAATTTGTGCCAAAAACTACAGGAGAAAGGGTTTTAGAGGGGGGGGTCCTAGCTCTGGCCCAGAAACCCTCTAATTTCACCTTTCAGATCCCTCCTTGATTTTCTCCTTAGGCTATAATAGCCTTACATACTGTGCCATGTGGTGCCTGCCTGCCTCAGTTCAGAAGTGCAGCTGGAACAAATGGAGAAGAACTCTGCCTCACAAACTCAAACCATGAACTTGGTCTTCGGGCTGCCAGTCAGACCGATGTCAGATTGAGCCTCAATCCTTGGAAACTCTCTCACCGCGAAGGGGGGATGACCACGGAGTTGGCCTGATATTAATCCTGGCCAAACCGGAAAGGAGCCAAACAGCCTGTGCTCGAGCTCCTGACAAATCAGGGATGCCACAGTAGGAGAAAGGAGCCACAATGCCCAAGTAGTAGTCTGGACAAGACATCCTAAGTGCCATTGTATACCTTTTATTTCTTATTTCAAAGAGCTATCAGCTGCTGCTCTCTCCCATTCAAGGGATGACCCCCGAGCTCCAAATATATTATAGCAGGTTGGCTAGACAGATGTCCCTGAGGGCTTATCCTGATAGAAACAGACTTCCGCCTTCAGGAAAGGGAACTATGATGCCATGAGACAAATGGTAAAAACAAAACTCAAGAACAGCTCCAGAAAGGCACAGACGGTGGACCAAGCCTGGACCTTATTCAAGGACACGGTGAGCAAAGGCAAAACTGGTATATACCCAGATTTAGAAAAGGGTGCAGAAAGAATTGAGCAAAAGACCCAGCATGGCTAACCAATAAAGTTAAGAAGGTGATAGGAGATAAGAAAAAATCCTTCAGGACATGGAAAAAGGATAAAACCGGGGAAAATTGGAAAGAGCACAGGAAACATCAAAAAGAATGTAACCGCGTGATCAGAATAGCAAAGAGAGAGTATGAAGAGAGACTTGCAAAGGAGGCACGGAATTTTAAACCATTCTTTCGATATGTGAAAGGGAAACAACCGGCGAGGGAGGAGGTGGGACCCCTGGATGAGGGTGACAGGAAGGGAGTGGTAAAGGAGGAAAAGGAGGTGGCGGACAGATTAAACACGTTCTGCCACTTAGAACTTAGGGTATAGCGGTATATAAGAAATAAAATTATTATTATTATTATTCTCGTCAGTCTTCACGAAAGAGGACACATCCAATGTGCCAGAACCGGAAAAATTCTTCAAGGGGGACCAAGAGGAAAAATTATCGTGCTTGGAGGTAAGCCTCGAAGACGCACTCAAAAAGATAGATAGGCTAAAAACTGACAAATCTCCTGGCCCAGACGGAATCCACCCAAGAATACTAAAAGAGCTTAGAGTTGAAATAGCGGAGTTACTGCAGCAGATTTGCAACCTATCCTTGAGAACAGGGGTAATCCCGGAAGACTGGAGGATAGCGAATGTTACACCTATCTTCAAGAAGGGATCCAGAGGCGACCAAGGGAATTATAGACCGGTCAGCTTGACCTCGATTTCGGGGAAGATGGCTGAATCATTGATCAAGGACAGTATCAATGAGCATATAGAGAAAAATAAGCTGATGAGAACAAGCCAGCATGGTTTCTGTCCTGGAAGATCTTGCCAAACGAACCTACTGCACTTCTTTGAGGGGATAAGCGAACATTTGGACAAAGGTGACCCCATAAACATAGTATACCTGGACTTCCAGAAAGCCTTCGACAAGGTACCTCACAAGCGTCTGTTAAGGAAACTGTGGAACCACGGGGTGGAAGGGGACATACACAGATGAATCAAAAACTGGCTGGCGGACAGGAAACAGAGGGTAGGAGTAAAGGGACACTATTCTGACTGGAAAGGGGTCACGAGTGGAGTCCCACAAGGGTCAGTGCTGGGACCACTGCTATTCAATATATTTATTAATGACTTGGAAACAGGGACAAAGTGCGAAGTTATAAAATTTGCGGATGACACAAAACTCTCCGGTAAGGTTAGATCTGTAGAGGAATATAAAGAACTTCAAAGGGACCTGAACAAACTGAGTGAGTGGGCAAATAAATGGCAGATGAGCTTTAATGTAGAGAAATGCAAAGTCATGCACATAGGGAAAGGAAACCCGATGTACAACTACACGATGAGGGGGGAGGATATTGGGGGAAGGCAACCTAGAAAAGGACTTGGGGGTTTTGGTGGATATAACAATGAAACCGGCGGCACAATGTGCAGCGGCCTCGAAAAAGGCGAACAGAATGTTGGGAATTATCAAAAAAGGTATCACTACCAGAACCAAGGAAGTTATCCTCCCGCTGTATAAGGCGATGGTGCGACCCCATCTGGAGTACTGCGTTCAGTACTGGTCGCCGTACCTTAAGAAGGATATGGCGATACTCGAGAGGGTCCAGAGAAGAGCAACAAAAATGATAAAGGGCTTGGAAAACCTTTCATATGCTGAGAGGCTGGAGAAGCTGGGGCTCTTTTCCCTGGAAAAGCGGAGACTTAGAGGGGATATGATAGAAACTTATAAGATCATGAAGGATATAGAGAAGGTAGAGAGGGACAGATTCTTCAGACTGGTGGGGGCAACAAAAACAAGAGGGCACTCAAAAAAATTGAAGGGAGATAGGTTCAGAACAAATGCTAGGAAGTTCTTCTTCACTCAGAGGGTGGTGGACACCTGGAATGCGCTTCCAGAGGAGGTGGTAGAGCAGAGTACGACTTTGGGTTTCAAAATGGGATTGGACAAGTTCCTGAGGGAAAAGGGGATTGAGGGATACAATTAGAGGGTTACTATACAGTAATACATCACTTACAGGTCATTGACCTGAGGGGCCGCCGCATGAGCGGACTGCTGGGCATGATGGACCTATGGTCTGACTCGGCAGAGGCAGTGCTTATGTGCTTATGTGAGTCTGTCTTCTCTCAGGCAGAGTTCCTAACAAGAGAAAACCTCTAGGCACCGAGCCTTGAATTTAAACAAGAAAAAACCTGAAAATAAAACAGCAGATCAGAAACACATCTGAGCATCTTGCTTGCAGAAGAAAATTGAGAGGCAGATGCAAGCCTACTTGGAAGGAGGCAGAGTTGAAAGATGAGTGATATTCTGCAAGCAAGGACTACTATACATTGCACTGGAAGTAACTGTTAGGAGCTAATAACATACTACAAAGGCTGGAGATTCTGAACATTATGCAAACCTGAAAACTATGATGGTAAGTGATCTCAGGTAATGGCTGATTAGCAAAATTATGATCCCAAAGCCACCATCCTTGTATCAACCAGAAAATATATACATGAAATATATTCCTCAAAAAGCAATTCAGTAATTTGTTTAAACCAGAACTGGCAAACATCTAAGACTCCTCTGTTTGTAATCCATTACTTCTTTCACAGACTATCACATGGCCACACATAAAAGCTGAATATACTCAGCTATCCAGAATACTTACTGCTGATGCTACTGAAATAAGGCTTTAACATCTTAGTTGTCAAAAAAGCCTTCTGGTTGTTGATTCTTTCTATCCAACCCCAATCACTGGCAGCAAAGTATTGCATTATTTTTACCTGTGAATCTTTGAAGTACATTTCATATGTTTGAATGGTCCGACGGCTAGCTTGACTCCCATGATACACAACCACATTCAACTCGGTCCAAGTGCGGAATTCTCTTTCCCAGTTTGGAATTGTGGACAGAGGAGCAATTACCAGAAAAGGACCATGGATTCCCTTCAAATATATCTCATAGAGAAATGTAATGGACTGGATAGTTTTTCCTAATCCCATTTCATCTGCCAAAATGCAGTTGCGCCTGAAATCAGAAAGACATTAAAAAGTTACCCAAGCATGCAGAAGAAATGGATTCCTTTACTTGCACAATTTCCAGAGACACCACTTCAGACAATGAAACAAGATCTTTAGTGAGAACAACTAACAGAACACAGCAGGAAAGCCTCAAAGATACTGTTCTATACTAAGCCACATAACCACCAATATGAATAACAAAAGTTATTTTAAATGTTAATTTTGGTTCTGAATGACTGGTAAATTCCAAACAATTAAACTAGGTTATATAGTAAAGCTAGAAAAATTCCCAAAACAACTGCCAAAAGTAAAAAGTTTACATACGTGTTGTACCAATTGAATAGAAGCCAGTTCACTCCCTCCAACTGGTATTCCCTGAGTTTGTTATTGTTTTTATACTCCCTGGAACTCTCTGATTTCTTCCACTCATCAGCAGGAGGTCGTTCCTGTTTCAAATACAGTCAATTCCATTAGTTGTTTCCAAAAAACAAATTACTCTACTATTTTCAAATCAAGTACTGTTTACTGTTACCAATTCTTACCACATGTTGCGTTGCTGGTTCTCTAGACTTCAGATTCTCAAATTCTTCAATCTTAACTTGATCTATATCTTGCTTCAGTTCCCAAGTGCTGTCTTCATAGGGAAGTGAGCACCATTTTACCAAATAATGAGTCACAGGCTACATTTTAAATGAAAGAACAGTAATTTCAGAAAAAGTAAAAAAATAAAATCCATCATTATGCTGCTTCGCCACATAGGTAATTTTGAAGTACAGCTTTTTAGAAATATTTTACATGCATATGCCAATAGGAATAAGTTAACTTATTAGGTTGTTTCCTAACATCTAAACATCAACGTTTTTAGTGCAAAGTTTGATTTGTTAGCTGTAGAGGCCAACAAACTGCCTTTTTTTAGTTTCAGACAAAACTAAAACTGTCACTAAAACTGTCTGAAAGCTTTTGGCCTAAACCAAAATTACAGCTGAAAATCATCACCTGGTTACAGCCAAATCTGAAAACTCAAGTTCAGTTATGTAAATATAAACAAGTGAGGGCCACTATTAAGAGCTTACAGTTTGCATCTGTCTTCTAAACCAGTGGTCTCAAACGCGTGGCCCAGGGGCCACATGCGGCCCACCAGGTACTATTTTGAGGCCCTCGGTAAGTTTATCATAAACACAAAAGTAAAATAAAACAGTTTCTTGATCATATGTCTCTTTAGCTATAAATGACAATATTATTATTAAGACTTAGCCAAAAGGAAAGATTTATAAACTATAAAGAGTTTTACCTCATGCAAAATTGTCATTTCTTTAATAAGACATTAACTATTTTGTTTCTGAGGCCCTTCAAGTACCTACAAATCCAAAATGTGGCTCTGCAAAGGGTTTGAGTTTGAGACCACTGTTCTAAACCTACAGTATCGAAGCCAGAATATAATTATGTAAATAATGAATGGAGAATTATGTCTTATCTGATAATTTTCTTTTCTTTAGTAAGCAACACTGTTCTGAACCAGTGGGTGTTAACCCTTCCTGCCAGCTAGCAGAGGTACAATAAAATGAATTCTGCCAGTGACATCACCAGCATAAGCTACAGTGATCCCTGTAACAATCCAGTATGCATCTGCACAAGCAGCAGAAGTTATCTTTTTAATGCACCCATTTCCCATCAACCACTGCAGCTGCAATAATCAAGCAAGCAAACCATCACAGAGTGACACTTCTTACTAGTGCTGCCCGATTCACAATTCGAATTGGTTCACCGATTCACTTCGGGTGAATCGATTCAAATCGGTTCAAAAAAACAAAAAACAAAAACGGCTTCCCTATTCGCACCTGCTTTAGAAGGCAAGGGGGGAGGGTCATTCGGGAAGTGCTGCTGTCGGCTTCCCCCTGGCTTCCCCACACTATTTACCTTCCAGCCGGAACAGCCTGCAAGCAAGATCGCAGTGTTAGTGATCTTAGTACCGCTTCGGAGCTGGTTCCTCCATCGCAGTCCTGC
The DNA here is from genome assembly GCF_902459505.1 of Geotrypetes seraphini. Classification (NCBI taxonomy): domain Eukaryota; kingdom Metazoa; phylum Chordata; class Amphibia; order Gymnophiona; family Dermophiidae; genus Geotrypetes; species Geotrypetes seraphini. Next base: position 111,289,921 of record NC_047085.1, read on the forward strand.
CCCTCCTCTGACGTCAGAGAAGGGGCAGCACCGCAACTGAGTAACCATCTCCGAAGCGGTACTAAGATCGCTAACACTGCGATCTTGCTTGAAGGCTGTTCCGGCTGGAAGGTAAACAGTGTGGGGAGGCCAGGGGGGGAAGCGGAAGGCCAGGGGGGTGGAAGCCGGACACCGGGGGGAGGGGGAAGAGTGAGCAGTCCTTCGGGGTGGGACAGGCAGGAAGGCCTTCAAATGGGTGGGACAGGCTTTCAAGGGGAGACAAGCCTTCAAGGGGGGGAGGCAGGCCTTCAAAGGGGGGACAGGTCTTCAAGGGGGGGGATGGGCCTTTAAGGGGGGACAGGCAGGCCTTCAGGGGTAGGATAGGCTTTCAAGGGGGGACAAGCCTTCAAAGGGGGGAGGCAGGCCTTCAAAGGGGGAGGACAGGTCTTCAAGGGGGGAAAGGCCTTTAGGGGGAACAGGCAGGCCTTCAGGGCTGGGATAGGCTTTCAAGGTGGGGACAAGCCTTCAAGGGGGGAGGTAGGCCTTCAAAGGGGGACAGGCAGGCCTTCAGGGATGGGATAGGTCTTTAAGGGGGGGAACAAGCCTTCAAGGGGGGAACAAGCCTTCAAGGGGGGAGGCAGGCCTTCAAGGGGGTACAGACCTTCAAGGGGGGACGGACCTTCAGGGGAGGGGGGCCCTGGTATAGAAGTACACGGAGGGAGGGAAGGGGGAGGTTCAAAGAGATGTGCATTTGCTGGACTTTGGGGAGGAAGAAATGGGTCTGAATATAGAGGAGAGGGAGCGAGGAAGAGAGATGATGGACAATGGGATTTAGGGAGGGAAGGAACAGAAAGGGAGAGAACTTGGACGCAAGGGATGGTGTGGAGGGGGGATAGAGATACTGGATAAGAGGGTATTTGGGAAAAGAAAGGGAGAGATGGTGGACCCTGGGGTGGTGGGGAAGGAAGGAGAGATGCTGGATGAAAGGGTAGTTAAGAAAAGGTGGATCTGTGGAGGGAGATGAAAAAAAGGAAAGATGCTAGACCTCCTGGGGAGGGAAGAGAAATGGAAGGGGAGGACAGAGATGGAAGATGGATGGTTAGAACAGAGAAAGAAGAAAGGAGGAGACCCTGGCAAGCAAGTTATCAGAAGATAACCAGAGCTTGAGACCAACAAAATTTGAATAATGACCAGACAACAAAAGGTAGAAAAACTAATTTGATTTTCTGTTTTGTGATTACAATGTGTCAGATTTGAAATGTGTATCCTGCCAGAGCTGGTGTTAGACCGCAAACGTGAGCTAGGATTTAACAGAGAGAGGAAAAGTCTTTTTTGTTTGTTTACACCACAGCGCCAGTGTGGTTAGGAGAAGGCAAAGGGGGGGTGAAGAGGCTGTAAAATAAACCCACCAGGTGTTTGAAAAAAACAACACCACCATCCAATTGGGCAGGAAAATCAAATTGAATCGAAAAACCAATTCAATAGGCTGAATCAAATTGAATCAAAATTTTTTTCCTGAATCGTTCAGCACTACTTCTTACCTTACATATACCAGGATATAGCCAAATCAAGGGAGCCTGTATGGCTGTCAATCATAAAATGAATCCTTTTTATTTATTTTTTGGGGGGAGGGGGAGGAGGTTGCACTACAAAGGAAGCACAGAGCACACCAAGAACCCTGGGGCTAGGTTTTCAGAACATTGTCGCTAACTAAAGAAAAAAAAATTAAGACAGACAATTTCTACTTTCTTAGCATTAGCTCTACTGTTCTGAACCAATGGGATGTACCGAAGCAGATCTACGGGGCGGAGGAAGACCCCTGAATAACCACTCTGTCAAAAACTGAATGGGCTCTGCCTAGCAAGTCGTCTATAGTGCTTAGCAAAGTAATGAAGCAACAATAGTCACTGACCTGCAGATCTATTATTCTTCTTCTATTCATACACTTTATATACCACCCTGCACACGTAGTTTGAGAGTTGTTTATAAATCAACTAGTTTTACATAGCTAGACAGGTGTCCCTAAGGGCTTATCCTGCTAGAAGCAGACTTCCGCCATGTGAGTCTGTCTTCTCTGAATAATATGTAAAAGGGAAATATCCCTGAATAATATGTAAAAAGGAAATATCCTATAAGAAATATACTATCTGGGCTCTGCCCAGCAAGCGGCTTCAACCCTAGTAGGGTAGGGCTTAGAGCCCAAGGCACTGGATGATTTTTGCTGAAAGCAGACTCAATAGCCACTTGAATCCACCTCACAATGGAAGCCTTTGAGGCCACTTGGTCCTAACAAGAAGCATGGAAAGATACAAAAAGGTGGTATGAGAAACGAAACTCATTTGTCTCCTCCAAAAACCTGAGCAGCATCCACCAGGCATCCATCTTGTGAAGCCTCCAATCCTCTGCCAACGATCCCTGAGACACAAAGGAGGGCAAATAAACCTCCTGATGCACATGGAAAGGAGACACCACCTTCGGGAGAAAGAATGGTACCATGAGCAAGGGCACAGAATCCTCTGAGAAGGAGAGATAGGGATCCCGACATGACAAGATCTGCAATTCTGAAACTCTCCTAGCAGAGATGACGACCACCAATTCTTGATGGAAGCCAAGCACTGGGGCTCAAACTGAACCTAAGACAGCACCTAGAAGACTAGACTGAGGTCCCAAGAAAGATGAAGAAGGAGTGCAGATACACCACCCCCTTCAGAAACTGGAGCTACCTGTCTAGGCAAAGCCAGAGATGTCTTACACCTTCCCTTAAATCTGGACAAATTAGCCTCTTGGACCCTTAAGGAGCTCAAGACTATCTCCTGCTACAAAAAAACCTAGAACATTAGGAACTTGAGTTCTTCAGGGAGATAAGGGCTGTTCCCTGCACCAGAATACAAATAAACACAGTTTAGTAGGGTTTAAAAAAAGGTTTGGATAATTTCGTAAAACAAAAATCCATAAGCTAATATATTACATGTCTTCTATTCTGTCAATACCTTTCGGTTCTAAGCGGATTACAAAAGAATTGGTCTGGGCATACCCAGTGAGATTATAAAATAGATAATTAGAAGATTACAAGATAGATAATTAGAAGAAGCATTAGGATCTGGTGATATATTGAGAAGGTTAGTTTGACTTGACAAATTTCCTGAATAATTTGGTTTTTAATTCTCTCCTGAAGATTTTGTAGTTGGATGTTGTGATCAGCAGGTTAGAGATGTGGTGGTCTAGTTTCGCTGCTTGGGTGGCTATAGGCTGTCACACATTTTCCTTGGCTGAATGTGTTGTTCCTGATTAGGCGATTGTTTAGATAGATTGGTCCATCGCCATTCGGGGCTCTGAATAGTGTACAGTAGAATTTGTATATGCGTGCTTTTACAGGGAGTCAAGTGTGTGTCTTGGAAGGCAGTGGTAATGTGGTCATATATTTTCAATGAGTATATCAGTCTGAGGGCTGAATTTTGCACAGTTTGTAATTGTTTTATCATGTTGGCAGGGCATGACAGGTATAGGATGTTACAGTAGTCTAGAACTAGGGACTGGACCAGGAGTCTGAATTGTTTTTTGTCAAAGTATTTTCGGATTTGTCTTAAGTTGCACATGATTGTGAAGGCTTTCTGGAATGTTTTGTCTATCATTATTCCCAGCAGTTTTAGATTGGGTTGCAAGGGGTATGTGATAGAGTTTATTTCAAAGTTTGTTATGATTGGGGTTTTGTTTTGTTTTTGTGAGAAGTAGGAATTTAATTTTGTCTTGGTTCAGCTTTAGTTTGTGGTCTTTCATTCATTCTGTCACTGTTTCTAGTGTTATTGTAGTATGTTTGTTGTATTGGAGGTATGTTGGTCGAAAGGAAGGAGTATGGTGATGTCTTCTGCGTAGCTGTATGAAGTTATGCCTAGTTTGTCCAGGCAAGCACCGAGTGTGGCTTTGTAGAGATTGAAGAGTGTTGGAGATAGAGGAGAGCTTTGGGGGACTCCGCAGTGGTTGGTCCAGGAATTCAAATTTTCTTTGTTTGTTTTATCTCTATCTCCTGGATTGAAGGAATCCTTGAAACCATGTGTAAACTCTACCTGTGATTCCTACTGCTTCCATTGAATATTAAGATAGACTTGGGGAAAATCCACTGGTTACTCTTTGGGATCTTGCCAGGTACTTGTGACCTGGATTGGTCACTGAAGGAAACAGGATATGGGCTTGAAAAACTTTCAGTCTGTCTCAATAGGGCAATTCTTATGTTCTTATGACTTCCTGGAGCGAAGCAGGGTAGAAGCCACTGCAGGGGAGAAACCTGTGCTCCTCTAAATGTTGCCTCTAAATGACTATACTGTAAGCCAAAAGAGATATGGATCTTCCATCCCTACCAGTCCTTGCCAGAGCAGACCCCAACCTTGGTCAGCAGATGCTAGAGATCTGCAAACCAAGGTCTGTGAGACCAATCTGACACCACCAGCAAGACCAGATGAGGATGACTTGCTGTCCTGAGCAACAAGCAGCCAATGAGAGGCCATGGAGTGAAGATATTAGGGAGGTTCCCAAATGGCTGGGTCCCTCCTGTTATTGGCTCTGAATGCCATCAACTCAAACTGGAGGCGGCCCCCAGTAGTCCATAATGAGCTGGAAGGCCTAAAGCCACAGCTCCCATTCTCCTTGATCCAGAAAAGAGTAACTGAGATAGTCTACCTGCACACTGCAATATATACCACTGAAATAGCCTGTGGCATCTCTGCCAACAGATTTGCTTCCTCCAGAGCTTCTGCCAGACTCCCAATTCCACTCTGCTTGGTGATGAATGTCGCCACCATGGCAGAATCAGACATCACTCAGACCATGGTCCCTTCCAAGAGCTGATGATATTCCTGCAGAACCAGACGAACCTTCCGGGTCTCCAGGAAGTTTATGTTTTTATTAACATTTGATATACCGCTTAAGCATATTACAGATCTAAGCAGTTTACAATAAAATATAGGTACTTAGAACTTCCCTAACTGTCCTGAAGGCTCACAATCTAGCCAAAGTACCCGAGTAAACAATTATTAAAATAGAAAATATCATAAGCTGACCTCGCTAATTAGAGAGTTGCACGGGGACAGAAACCCCATCCGTCCCTACCCATCCCCCCATAAAAGTTCCCCGTCCCCATAAAAAGCAGCAACCACCTCTGACAGTTTTGATCTTTTTGTAAGTCCTAGTTTATTAAAACCAGTGTATCTCAAACTGTGTGCCTCCTGAGATTCCAAGTGTGCCGCAGCACATCGAGGAGGAAGAGAGGCGCCTGCCAGCTGACTTCCTGATGTAATACATGGCGAGCGCTGCCCGATTCGCCGAAGGCCTGCATGTTTCCCCCTTCTCTCTAGCATCCTCCGGCTTCCCCCCTGGCCTCCCGATATCATCTTTAAAGCTAATTACAGCAGCCTGCAGAGGATAGCCAGTAAGTAAAATGATTTTATTTTCAATATAGTGATTGAAATGTGTCAGTTTAGTGAATCTGCTATATATATTGTGTATATATGAAAAATGAATGGAAAAAATGCAATTAGTACAGGGGATGGGATCTAAGGCAGAGCTTGGGTGAGACTAGGGAGGTCTGTGGTTGGGGTACTCAGTTGATATTTGTTAGACTTAGGGGGATAAGTTGATGGGTCAAGACGCCTTGACAAGGTGCCCTATACCACACACCCAAGATAGTGAGCTCCCCAACTTAGATTTGCATCCGTGGTGATCAACATCCACTGAGGAGGAACCAGAAGGACCTCTCTCAAAAAGGTCACTAGACTGCCATCAGGCCAGACTAATCCTTGCCCAGGGCATAAGCAGGAGCAAACAATGAAGTACCGAGAGGCTGGTGACCACCAGAATAATAGGGCCCACTGTAGAAAGCACATGGCACTGCCTCCAGAGTTGTAACCATGGAGCCCAGAAGCTGCAAATAAATTTTGTCTCTGAGATAGCAAAAAAGGTGGTTTATACACAACTTTCATTTTGCAGAACAAATTTTAGCATTTGATCCTCATCAGTCAGGTTTCTGCCCTCACTATAGTACAGAAACCATTCTTACTGCAGTACTCAGTGAGGTCCTTTCATATTTGGATCAAGAGTAGATCACTCTTGCAGTATCTCTAGATTTAACAGTGGCTTTCAACCTAATTAATCACTCTCTTCTATTATCTCATCTGTCTTCCTGGGTATATCAGGAACCTTGATTCTTGGCTTGGTTCTCTTCTTTTCTAATAAATCAGTCATAAGAACATAAGCAATGCCTCTGCTGGGTCAGACCTGAGATTCATCATGCCCAGCAGTCCGCTCACGCGGCGGCCCAACAGGTCCAGGACCTGTGCAGAAATCCTCTATTTATACCCTTCTATCCTCTTTTCCAGCAGGAAACTGCCCAATCCTTTCTTAAATCCCAGTACCGTACTCTGCCCTATTACATTCTCTGGAAGTGCATTCCAGGTGTCCACCACACGTTGGGTAAAGAAGAACTTCCTAGCATTTGTTTTGAATCTGTCCCCTTTCAACTTTTCCAGATGCCCTCTTGTTCTTTTATTTTTTGAAAGTGTGAAGAATCTGTCCCTCTCTGCAGTCTTTTACAGTTTCCACTTTACTTGAGAAATCTACTACCAAACATCTGAACTATGATGTACCTCAAGGATCAATCTTATCACCATCTCTATTCAATCTTTTTCTAAATCCTTTGGCACTACTAATTCAAGAGGTTGGAATATCATTTCATATATCCATAGATGATTTTCTGCTTTTTTATACTGATTTTCACAATCTTGACATTACACCACTTCAGAACTGTCTAATTTGTCTATATCAGGGGTAGGCAATTCTGGTCTTCGAGAGCCACAGGAAGGTCAGGTTTTCAGGGTATCCACAATAAATATGCATGAGATAGATTTGCATCTCAAAGAGGCAGTGCATGCAAATCCATGTCAAATTGCATTGAGGGATGGGGGTGCTGCACAAGGGGATGGGAGGGAGGGATGGATAAGCTGCTGCACAGGGAGATAGGAGGGATGGATGAATGGAAAGCTGCTGCACAGAGGGATGGAAGGGAGGGATGGATAAGCTGCTGCACAGAGGTAGAGAGAAAGAATTATTGGACATGGGTTGGAAGAGATGAAAGGAGAGATACAATAGAGGCATAATGAGGTGAGGGAGAAATTCTGCATATGGTGGAGGAGAGGGAGACATGCATGGAGAAGAGAGGAAGAAGTGTTGGACATAGGGTAGAGGGAAGGAGAGATAGAGCCCTGGCCTCAGAATCCCCACATTGATACGAACCAGAAATCACCTTTTCAAGAAAAACCCCCAAAAAGTCAACCACGATTCTCTAAAGCCCTTGCCCCCTGCCAACCTTCCCAACGCTGCCTCTGACTCTCTCACCCCAGTCCTGACACTTTATTGCAATGCCAGATCCGCATGCAACAAGACCCAAATCTTGAAGGACCTTCTTGACGATCTCGACCCTGGATTCCTGTGCATCACGGAATCATGGATCGCCAAAGACGATCTATTTACACAAAACAAACTCCTCCCCCACGGTTACCAAGGTCTCTTCTCTCCCAGATCCAATTGAAAAGGAGGCGGACTGGCACTCCTCTATAAATCTTTCTTTGATGTCCAGCTCCTCGAGAAGGGCAGTCACGCCTCTCTAGAATATATGCTTGCCTCATTCAACGATGAACTCTGCACTCACCCACTGGGTATCCTGTTACTATACCGCCCACCTACTCCTTGGATCAACTCCTCCAATCTCGTCTTTGAGGCCATAACAAACGCCTTCCTTAAATTTCAAAGACTACTGATCGTTGGTGATATTAATCTCCACCTTGACGATACCATCATCAAGGACACGATTGAATTTAACAACTTCCTTACCTCTCTAGGTTTCCCCCCACCTGCCTCTTCTCCAACCCATGAAAAGGGGCACACACTAGACTTCACCAATTTCCTTGATCTTACCACTTTCAAAACTTCAACCGACGACACTCGCTGGGAATAAGTCCCTTGGTCTGACCACTTCTTAGGGGCTACCTGTCTCCCAATCCTAAGCCTACAGATTCTGAATCCAATTGGCACAACTGGATCTCCCTCTCCGAATCTACCACTCCCTTGCTCCAATATCACATGATGCACCGGGAGGCTCGCATTCACCATAAGAGAAGGCCTGGAGCAGGAGGAACTGAGCACCCCTCCTGCTCCCAACTTTTCAAAGGTGCGGGGATGGGGGTGTACCAGGGGATGAGTCGGTTCGGGGGAATGTCAGCGGGGGGGGGGGGGGGTTCCGATGGCTGGAGGGAATTGGCAGCCCTCCTGCCATTAGTTTGTTGGCGGTCAGCGGGCGGGCGGGTCATCTGGTGGCAGGAGAGAGTTGGCAACCCTCCTGCCATATCTAAGTTTGGGGGGGTTCGGTGGGGGGTGCCGATGGCAGGAGGGAGTGGGAATCCCTCCTGCCGTTTGTTTGTGGAGGGAGGAGGAAGGAGCACTGATGGCAGGGGGGAGTCAGCATCCCTCCTGCCATTCTTTTTTAGAGTGGTGGGGGGAGGAAGGGAGCCCTGACAGTAGTGAAGCCCTGACAGCAGTGACAGCTTCTCCTGTAACTACTGTCAGGGCTCTGCCCCAACTCAATCGTCCATTGAGCAATTGAGTCGGGGAGTTTGCATGCAAAAGATTTGCATTTCTTTGCAAATAATTTGCATGCAAACTTAATAGTGAATCAATCGCTGCTGGAAAATTGGCCAGAGAATTGGCCAACAGCGATTGAGTCGCTATTGTTAGTGAATCTAGGCCTAAATACACTTTTTGATAGATGCGTCAAATATAAAAAACATAATGCAAACATTACGAAAACTTGTGGTATAAAAATTGCATGTAAAAGACAAAAAAAGTTACCTAATGCCCCCACTCAGGCATAGGCAATCCAAAAAGACAGATAACACCAATAGAGCAAAGAACTCCAGAACCAACACCCCTTTTTACACACAAAAATGGCAACATGCACATTTAAACTCATCCTAGTCCTACTACTGCTCTCCCTACTCATAGAGAAATGGAAAACTGCAGGATACCACACACATTCTATACCCAATCCTCACAACACACAGACTGGTTCAACCCAACAGGAAAGTCCAAACCCCCAGAACCCTGACACCTTGTCCATCATCCAACTACGAAAACATTCTCACAATCTGGGGAAAAAGACCCCCAACAAAACCTAAGACAAGACCACAAAAACTTCAAACACCTTCCAGTACACTAATCAATACACTAACTACTCACCCTCTCATAAAATTCACATCAATAGCATGCGCATTTATGAATATACGATCTATCAACCCAAAGACAGAACTAATCAAAGACTGGCTGATCAAAGATAATCTAGGTTGCCTCTTCCTAGCCGAAACCTGGCTCACTTCTGACTCAGACCCTAGCATTACTGAATTCTGCCCAAACGGATACAAACTAAAGCTAGTATGTAGAGAAAAGAGAAGAGGAGGAGGTCTAGCAATCATTGTAAAAAACAACTTCAACATTAAAGTCCTAGCCATGCACTCCACCCCCCATCTAGACCTTCTAGCCTGCCAACTTTCTGACAACACTCTCACAGGAACTCTGAACTGCCTTCCCTGCTATGTCACACCAGGAAAATGGAACACCTCTAAACAAGAACTCGAAGAATTTATCCTCCAGCATTCCCTCTCCTCCACACATAACCTGATCCTAGGAGACATCAATCTCCACTTAGAAGACCACACCTCCAAACAAGTAGCGGACATTCTTTCATACCTCAACATCCTATCTTACCAGATACTCAATCCCGAACCCAAGCATGAAAAGGGCCATCAACTTGATATAGCCGCTTACACTTCCCCCAACCTTAACACACAAAACATCCACATCACCAACGGCTCATGGCATCCCACCTTATGGTCTGACCATTACAAGTACACCTTCACAATTAACTGGGTGCAGAATAACAACAAACCCACGCCACACACAACAAGCTTCAAGTCCAGAAAGAAAATCGAACCTACCACATTCTGGGACACAGTAGACCCAGAAATAGACTTAAACAATCCCAAAGGATTCATAAACACCTGGTGCTCCACAAGTGAATCCGCTTTAAACAAATTAGCACCACTAAAAACAAAAAATAAAATATGCAGACCATCAGACAAATGGTTTGACGCCGAACTCCTACACCTAAAAAGACAATGCAGACAATTAGAAAGGACATGGAAAAAACAGAAACAAGACCACACCAAAACAGAATGGAGACACCAAATCAAACAATACAAAATCAAACTGAAGGAAAAAAGAACAGACTACTACTCCAAACTCATTGGCACCGATAAACCGGACACAAAAAAACTTTTCAACCTTGTCAGAAATCTCATTGATACCAAACCCCACCTCGCCACCCTAGGAAACCAAACTCCAACAGCCTCCCAACTAGCGGACCATTTCAAACACAAAATCATCACAATCAGATCCACATTCAACAACTCTCGAAACATCTTAGAAGAGATACTAACAAAACCCACAAAAGACGAAGCCACCTCAGCAGATAGGATCTGGACCGACTTCCCAACAACACAATGGTCAGACCTAGACCGGCTGTACAAAAAATACAGCAAATCTTCATGTGATTTGAACAATTGTCCTCCTTATCTACTATCTACAGCGTCCACTAAATTCACAGCTGGTCTCACGCTATGGCTGCAAACCACCCTAAGGGAAGGTCAGTTCCCTCCGGAACTTGGCGAAATCATAATTACTCCCATACTAAAAGACCCCAAAGGCCCAATAGACAGCCCAACAAATTATAGACCAATCGCTTCTATACCTCTATACGTCAAACTCATAGAGGGTCTAGTAGCACAATATCTTGCCAATTACCTAGAAGACCACCACATCCTACACCCTACTCAATCCGGATTCAGAACCAATCACAGTACTGAAACACTTCTGGTTTCCCTACTAGACATAACCCGTCAGCACCTCAGCAAAGGAAATAAGTTACTAATCATCCAACTTGATCTTTCAGCAGCATTCGACTTAGTTGACCATTCCATACTACTCCAGATACTAGATGCCATAGGAATATCAGGTAATGTTCTCAACTGGTTCCAAGGATTCCTCAAAACAAGATCATACAGAGTCAAGTCAAATGATCTTCTATCCGACTCATGGTCAAACCCCTGCGGAGTTCCACAAGGATCCCCTCTATCGCCCATACTTTTCAACATCTTCATAGCATCCCTAGGCACGGCCCTAAATGCCCTAAACATTACATCCTTCAGCTACGCGGATGATATAACCATCCTCCTCCCCTTCGACATCCAAGACCCCACCTCCAACGGATGCCTGAAAACAACATTGGAAACTGTAGAAAAATGGATGACGAACCACAAGTTAAAACTGAATGCGGAGAAAACCAAATTCCTATTACTAGAGAAGGAACAAAAACCATCCCTAACAGAACTAGATGTAAACACAATCAAATATCCAATACAGAATACTCTCAAAATTCTGGGATACACCTAGACAGAAGCTGCACAATGCAAACACAAATACACAAAACCATAAAAAAAGCATTCTTCACCATGTGAAACCTAAGAAAAATAAGATAATTCTTTTCCAAAGAACACTTCAAGATCATTGTACAATCCCTCATACTCAGCTCCTTAGATTACTGCAACAGCCTCTACCTACCTTGCCCAAATACTATGATAAAACAACTACAGACCGTTCAGAACACAGCTATCAGACTCATCTACTCGCTCAGCAAATTCGACCACGTCACACCCGCCTATGTAGACTCTCACTGGCTTCCGATAAAAGCAAGAACTCAATTCAAACTCTACTGCTTACTTTTCAAAGTAACCCATGGTATGGCCCCCAATTACCTGAACAACCGTCTTTGCCACTACCGACTACCCAGATCAAGAAGAACTCAGAATCTTTTCACCTTCCCCCCTCATAATGGTACCCGACGTAAGAAACTTTACGACAGCCTTCTAGCAACTCAGGCAGCGAAAATTGACCCCACCATCACCAAACTGATGATCAAAACAACAGACATCAAAGCGTTTCAGAAAGAAATCAAAACATTTATTTTCAAAAAACACGTCCTTACTTAATATTCCCCTCCCCAATCGCACATGCACTCTCCCCAGCAAATAACAAACTAGTCATCCCCTTGAACCTCATTTACCAAAAATATCCAAACTCCTAAATAAGCATCTCCCTTAGGAATCCATTTAACCTTCTCCTAAATAAGCATCTCCCTTAGGTATCCACTTAACTGATTCCTTCAAAGTTAGGTACCTTTCTTCAGTTGCCTATATTGTTTTCCCCACTGAACCTTGCAACTACTTGAACTCTGTCAAGTTATTCTATCGATAAATCCAGATATCTTATACTTGCATTTCAATACCACAACCTGTAATTTACTTAAATCGTTGTAATGTAATTCTCTCGGTAATGTCCTGATCTCTTTTAATTGTAATCTGCTTAGAACCGCAAGGCACAGGCGGAATAGAAATCACAAATGTAATGTAAATGTGTGCGTGAAAGGTATAATGCATGTGTCAAATATAAGAATTGCAATGTGAACATAGTGTGAACCTATGTGATAAGAATCACCAGTAAAAAACAAGAGATTATCTGGGAACAAAAAATGTGAATATGAGAGGCAGACAGACTTCAAAAAACGCTGTGATTGATAAATAGGGTTGCAAACTAATAAGTAATGAGCAAATAATAAAGTTGTGAAAACACAAACAAAAAAACTATTTGGTCACAAAAGAAAACAAAGAGTAATGTGGGCAGCCCAAAGATCTATAAAAGCGCAAACTAGGAGACACCAAAACATTAATGACTGACTAAATGAAAAGGAAAAAGAAAAAAAAGCCATGGTGTACACAAGTGAGAACAAAAGATATAAAATCCTGAAAAACTGATAAAGAAAAAGGACCCTGATAAGCACTAAGGCATCCAATCTAAGGGCTAGATTCACTAAGCAAACTGATCGTGTACCGATTGGTTTGCGATCCAATTTTACTCCGGCCCGATTCACTTACCTCTCTGCTGATCCAATTCCAATCCGCGCATGCAACTGAGGGGAACGGCATGCAAAGTAGGCAGGGACGTGATTCGCTAAACAAATCTCACAAACCAACTGGGCTGGCCGATCAACACAAGAAGCTACTGCTGGGGACCAGTCGCAAATGTCCTTTCTCACTCTCCAGCTCCATTGCCGCCCAATCTCGCTGCCTTTACTCTACAGAAGCCCTGGGGCCAGATTATGGGGGAGAGCAGTGGCTGTTGGCCGCATTCCTTTTAGTTTAGGGATTGTTTAGCTCCTCTCACCGCCCTGCTCTCTGTCCATCTCCTACCTTTCAGCCCTGACTTTCAGCCTCGCCGCCCCGACTCTCCTCTTGCCACCCTGCTCTCTGCTCTGAATCCAAATTCCCCTTGCTCTCTGCCACCCAGACTGATCTCTGCTGCCCAAACTCTCCTGCTCTCAGTGCAAGCCTGCGTGTTTAAAGCGGGGCTGCACTACACAGTGCACTGCAGGGAAGGTGGCAGAGAGCAGGAGAGTCAGGGCCAGTGAGTTAGCCTTTTAAAGAGGGTGCATATCATCTACAGGGAAAGTAGATGGTCTGTGCATGCATCAGGATTGCACACTAGCAATCCGTGTGGACGGAGGGACATTCCTTCGATCGCCCTCATTTTAATTTTATTGTTTTGGGAATTGATCGGGCCTGTATGGATCGGGCATGGAGAGTCAGGTAAGTGAATCTAGCCCTAAGTAGTTAATGAGCCAATTAAGGGTCTTAACAAGCGATAATTGGTACTTAGGCGTCCGAAGGACGTAGATGCAGCCACAATTTCATGGATACCCATGTTTAAAACTCGCACCTAACTCAATAGGCCTGGGTTTGGATAGGGCGTGGTTTGGGCAATGACTCAATTTGGGCATTCTTTGATTCATTTACATAACACTGAGCGAGCTAGGGCATCCATATCATGCCTATATTGTAGGCGACTGAAAACCAGATCTACTTTTGAGCTTAGTTTGGACTTCAAATAGGTCTGAGTTCTATGGACGGAACTTAGGCATAGTTTGGACGTCCTTAATGCGATCTGCGAAATAGCTCTCTGGGTTTTAATTTTTGCTTTAAGCTGCTCAAAATACATTTAATAAGGCACCACATAAACTGAGCACATCAAAACAGATATATTGCATGCAAAACCTATTTTGTGGACAAATAGCAATGTTATTTGCTAATTAGAGGAAAAGATCCATTAACTGAAGTACAGCACATGAAAAACATAGCTTTAGTTTTCTTGCTACCCTTTTTTCTGACTAAACAGTGCTCCAATCAGCTCATTCTTGAAAGCAAAGAAAGCACATGACAAAAATATATAGACTGCATACATAACTTCATTTGCAAAGCTTAAAACCAGAAAAAAAAACCAGATACAGACCTTATGGCTTCTACTTCATTGCAAATGGAGGTTTGCAGCTGCACAATGGTGACCTCATTGTAAGATCATCAAGGTGCACTTTTACAAGGTAGAATGCCACAATTAAAATATGTGCTGGGGAGCTGGTTGGGATTTGAACTTATGACCTCTGGAATTGGAGCACAGGGCTTTTATTTATTGAGCTATAGCAGCTTCCAGGCAGGTGTCTCTAATTGCCCTGTGATATGACAGCACAGGGATTCCAAGGTATGTTTCCTGTAGAATTTTCAGTCCATTCGATTCAAGGCCCTCCTTAACATATAACGCTATGTCTCCACCAATTCAATCCATCCTATCACGGTGATATAATTTGTATCCTGGTATGATAGTGTTCCATTGGTTATCTTCATTCCACCATGTCTCAGAGATGCCTATTATATCTTTTCATTTAGAGAAATATATTCTAACTCTCCCATCTTGTTTCTTTGGCTTCTGGCATTTGCATTCAAACATCTCAAACAATGTTTATTGTATCTGTCACTGGCAGAAGTCAAATTTCTCTACCTTCACTTGCTGGTAGGAAGGGATAACATCTATTGGATCAGAACAGTAGAGCAGATGCTAACAGACTTTTACCTCCAAGCAAAATAGCCTCCATAAACATGGACTACAACTAATTAAAACTGACATTAAAAGCCACAGTGCTTTTACAGTGGCTGGCTTTGCACCACTCTCAGAGTGGCAGCTGATGTCATAACTCCTCAGAGAGACTAATTCCTGAGGAACTTATTTTCCTGCTAAAAGTTTCTATTGAAAGCATTTATTTGGAGCACTCTATTTTCCATATAAACTACTGCGCAAAATCAGGGCAGGAGTGATGTCCTAGTCATGGCAGCCATTTTGAAAGCAGTTGGGATAGGCAAAAATAACTGGGAACAGCTCCTGTCCTAACTATACCCCTAGACCTTCAAGGATTGTATGATAGGCTTGGTGAAGCCTATGGAGGAGGGGGGGGGGGTAACTCTTATCCAAGTGAGAGGGAGGGGAACAAAGCACATATTTTTGGCTTTCACTTAAACACATGGTCATGTTCAGCCCCAAAACATGGATAAAAATTAAAGTAACGTTTTGGCAGAAACCAAAATCTTGCAAAAAAAAAAAAAAAAGGATTCTGGGTTAGTTTCAGTGCTGAAACCGAAATTCAATTGGCCTCTAATTAGCTGAAGCATTTCATTTTCACAAAAATTTCATTGGGCTATGAAGCCTGTTTGCTTGATCATCAATATCTCTCAGCATTTAAAGGATATAATCAAGAGGTTTAAAGGAAACTTTTAAAACCTGTCAAATACTAACCCCAGAAGAGTTAAGAAAGATTATAGCTATGGTCAGGTTACTGGAAATGAGATCAATGTTTTTAGAACACCACCTTACACAATGACATAACGTAGCCTATAGCTAAGATTTACTATGACTTTGTCTGCTCATACAAAACACAAACCTTGCTTGAAATCAGCAGGTGGATTCTCTTTGCTCTTCATTTCATCATTTTGCACATCTTCTCATAGATTTTTTCCTCATGAATGACGAATCACTAACATTTAAAAGAAAAAAAATAGCTGTGCACTTTTTCCTTACCTCACCATTATCATCAGTGCTCTGAGCAACATCCAGAATTCGATCAACTTCCACATAATCAGGATTAAAGAGCTCATCTTCAATCTGTTGGGGGAGGGGCAATTAAAAATAAAGAGCTGTAAACAACACCTGATCTTTTATTCCCTCTTCCCTGATAGGGTTTATATTCAGCATAAAGAGGTTATGTACTTACCCTGGTAAGCTCTTTTCCAGTAGATAGGTGAGACATTCTAGACAATAGGGTTATTTCCCCCATACTCGCATGCTCTGCAGAAGAAATCCGGATTTTTCACTCTGCCTCTGTAGTACTTCACTAAACAGTTTAGCGCCCTCTACAGTCAGTACCCATGCACCGACAGGCAACTATGTGAAGCAGAGGCACCTGTAATAACAGGCTACACAAAGTGTTCTGCTGAAAGTAAGGAAACAATACCATTAACCGCCAACACAGGCTCCAAAGGAGTGCAGCACAACTCCCCAAGAAAAGAAACATATAAATAAATTCTTCCCAGCCCATAAGGGCTGAGAGGCCTCTAAGGAGCAGCTTGGAGAATCATAAGCAGACTGAAACATCCACTCTGCAAAATTTGGAAACGTGGGGAGAAAAGACAATGTTGCTGCCCCACAAATCTCCTCAGGAGAAACAGATCCAGCTTTGGACCATGAAGAAGCCACACTCCTGGTAGAAAGCACCTTGCTGGAAACAGGGGAATGTTTCCTAGAAAGAATGTAGATTGACAAAATGCCTATACGGATCCATATGGATATCATGGCCCTAGAAGCGCTTAATCGAATGAGTCAGCACAAACAGATGGCCAGAGGAAAAATTCATGAATGACCTCCCATCCATGTAGGAGAACCCTGCGCACGTCCAGAGACTACAACAGGCGGTCCCGAGTCGAGGAACCTGTCGGCAGAAAGACAAGCAAACACACTGCCCGCTCAATATGAAAAGCCGAAACAGCCTAGAGCAGGGGTGCCCACACTTTTTTGGCTTGCGAGGTACTTTTAAAATGACCAAATCAAAATGATCTACCAACAATAAAAAAAATCATTTATATTCGGGGGGTTTTTCAAAGAGGTCAAGGCAGATGACTTTAAAATTTGCAATGTCACCTCAGTAACAACTACCGTGTTTCCCCGATGGTAAGACACTGTCTTATTTTTTTTGGAAGGCCAAAATATGCTCTAGGGCTTATTTTCGGGGGGATGCCTTATTTACCCTTTCATGTCCCCTCTGTATCTCTATCCTTATTCAGTAGGTCCTGCTTACCCTTTCTCTTCTTTGTGTCACTATCTCCATTTTCAGCTTTCCCCCCTTTTCCTTTGTTACTGCACCCTGTAGCTAGAATCTTTCCACCCTCCCTCCACTCCGGCCCAGCCCAGTATGAAATATTTCCTTTTGTTTCCCTCCCCTCTCTCTCTTCTGCTCCCTCACCCACGAGTCCTGCATCTGGCCCTCTCCCTTCTACCTGCACCTGGCAACACCCCCCTGCTCCGCGGCTCTCTTCAGCAACTTGTCAGCAGCGGTGATCAAGACAAGCTGTCGACATCGAGGCCTTCCCTCTACGAGTCCCGCCTTTGTGGAAAAAGGAAGTTGAAACAAGCGGGACTCGCAGAGGGTAGGCCCCGACGTCAGAAGCTTGTGTCGATCGCTGCTGCTGAGTTGCCGAAGAGAGCCGCGGAGCAGGGGATGTGGCCGGAAGCAGGTAGAAGGGAGAGGGAGATAGGAAGGCTGTAGATCTCTGGAGCATGACACCGACCCCGGCCAGGATGATTTCTTTTTCAGGCGTGCATCTTACAAGTCCGGCGTCGCGGCGGGAAATAGCCATGCTGAGCAGTGAGCTCAGCACTACACAGATGAAAGCCTTGCTTGCTGATTGGTCCGGCGGCACGGCCGCCGGACCAATCAGCAAGCAAGGCTTTCATCTGTGTACGTGCTGAGCTCACTGCTCAGCATGGCTATTTCCCGCCGCGACGCCGGACTTGTAAGTTGCATGCCTGCGTGACACACTACCGGAGCCACGGCAAAGGTGGAAAAGAGCCGCATGCGGCTCTGGAGCCGCGGGTTGCCGACCCCCGCGGTAGACGGAGGGACCACACGGAGTCATCCACCGTACCACCCGATTCGGGTAAGCGCAGGTATCGGTGGGTGGCTTATTTGCGGGGGGGGGTGCCTTATTTTACAATTTTTTCTAAAAAGGGGGGGCTGTCTTATTTGATGGCCCTGCCTTATCATCGGGGAAACACGGTATACAAAAATAGACAAATATACCCCCTCCCTTTTTACTAAACCGCAATAGCGGTTTTTAGCGCAGGGAGCTGCGCTGAATGCCCTACCCTGCTCTCGACACTCATAGGCTCCTTGCGCTAAAATCCGCTACTGCGGTTTAGTAAAAGGGGGCCATACTGCAAAATATAGACAGCAGACATAAATTTTCAAAACGGACACATTTTGATCACTAAATTGAAAATAAAATTTCATATTTCCTACCTTTGTTATCTGCTGATTTCATGAGTCTCTGGTTGCACTTAATTCTTCTGGACTGTGCATCCAATATTTCTTTCCGTCTTTCTGCCTCCTGCATGCTTTGTCTCCTCCAGACCTCATTTCATTCCCCAACCAACATCTGTGTCCTTCCACGAGTCCAACTTTTTCTTCCTCTCTCCCTGCCCCCTCCCCTTTCTTTCATTCTGTCTCCCTGCCCCTTTCTTTCTTTCATTTTCTCTGTCTTTCTGTCTCCTTGCCCCTTTCTTACTTTCTTTCTCTCTCTGTCTTTCTTTCTGTCTCCCTGTCTTTTCTGTCTCCCTGTTCTGTCTCCCTGTCTGCCTCACTGTTCTGCCTCCCTGTTCTGCCTCCATGTCTTTTCTGTCTCCCTGTCTTTCTTTCTTTCTCCCCAAGCAACTGCTGGGGCTGTCATTTGAGAACAGGCCCCAAAGCTACCGCCGACTTCTGGGAACACCACCGACTTCTGGGCCCCCAAGCTATCGCAGATGCCGCCATTGCCGAGTTTTTCATTTTCCGACACTACAACAGGCCAGCAGCCTTCTCCCTAACGTAAATTCTGATGTTGGAGAGGAAGTTCCGGGCCAGCCAGGCAGCGATTAGCTGGCCCGGAACTTCCTCTCTGACGTCAGAAACAATGCAACACCACAACACCACAAAAACAGTAATACATGT
This sequence comes from Geotrypetes seraphini, assembly GCF_902459505.1. NCBI lineage: Eukaryota > Metazoa > Chordata > Amphibia > Gymnophiona > Dermophiidae > Geotrypetes > Geotrypetes seraphini. Next base: position 111,309,191 of record NC_047085.1, read on the forward strand.
CCTCTAATATTGCGCAAAATATAAAGACAGTAGATGTAAATTTGAAAAAACTGATTCATAACAATCACCACTTTACAAATTAACAAATAAAAATAAAACAACTAATGAGAAATAAGAAAATACTATTTTATTGGACTAATCCCCAGAAGCTCGGTCCCCATCCCCACAAACCACCTGATTCCATCCACACAAGCCTTGAATTGTTTTATATTGAACTTATTATATTAAAGTATAAAAAGAAACAATATTCTGTACAATTGTCAATTTATAAATCAGCGTCTTCTCCCCACTCTCTCTTCCCCATTTCCCTTCAGCGTCCTCAGCCCACTCTCTCTCCACTTTCCTTCAGCGCACGCACATAAAAACAAGCAAGTAATTTTATATCATTTTCATTCTTTTCATTCATAGAAATTAAGGTCTAAATAATGCCAGTCACATAACAAAAATTATTTTACAAAAATAATTCCCTGCACAGTCAAGCCTGCAAGGATTACTAGATGTCTTTTAGCAGCTCCCCTCCCTCCCTCCCCCTTACCTCCGTGGCCAAGTCAAAATGATCTACCAACAATAAAATTTTAAAAATACAAAGCAGACTGTACGCAGAGAAAATGTTAATTATCATTTATATTCCGCGGGTTTTCAAAAAGGTCAAGGCAGATGACTTTATGCAATGTCACCTCAGTAACAACTATACAAAAATAGACAAATATACCCCCTCCCTTTTTACTAAACCGCGATGGCGTTTTTTAGTGCAGGGAGCTGCACTGAATGCCCCACACCGCTCTTGACGCTCATAGGCTCCCTGCACTAAAAACCGCTATTGCAGTTTAGTAAAAGGGGGCCATAGTACAAAATATAGACAGCATATATAAATTCTCAAAACGGACACATTTTGATTACTAAATTGAAAATAAAATCATTTTTCCTACCTTTGTTTGGTAATTTCATCAGTCTCTGGTTGCACTTTATTCTTCTGACTGTGCATCCAATATTTATTCCCTTCTTTCAGCCACCTGTATGCTTCCTCTCCTCCAGACCTCATTCCCTCCTCCAACTTTTTCTTTGTTTCATCCTGCCCCCTTCTTTCTTTCTCTCTCCATGCCCCCTTTCTTTCTGTATGTCTGTCTTTCTCTCTCTCTCTCTCTCCGTGCCCTATTTCTTTCTTTTAACCTGCCTCCTTCTTTCTTTCTCTCGCTCCATACCCCATTTTTTTCTTTCTTTCTTTGTTTCACCCTGCCCCCTTTCTTTCTTTCTGGCTCCCTGTCCCCCCACCCCCTTTCTTTCTTTCTCCCTTTCTCCCTGCCCTCCCCCATGCCACCGCCATTGGGAAACATGCTGCTGCCACTGCGGAAAGGCTGCCACTGGCCATTGGGAACAGGCCGGCGCCGAGTTCGCCCTGCTTCTCTTCCCCGCGAGGCCGACCAACTCTCGCTGCCAGACATCAATTCTAACGTACGAGAGGACGTTCCAGGCCAGCCAGGCAGCAATTGGCTGACCCAGAACGTCCTCTCCGACGTCAGAATTGACATCAAGCGGCAAGACTTGGTCGGCCCTGCGGAGAAGAGAAGCAGGGTGAACTCGATGCCGGCCTGTTCCCGATGGCCAGTGGCAGCCTTTCCCCGGCGGTAGCCTATTCCCCGGATTGTGGCAGCTGTGCACCCCCTTGGGGTGTGCACCCAGGGCGGACCTTCCCCCCCCCCCTCCCTTGGTACGCCACTGCAGGAAGGATCAAGCAGAAAGAGCTCCAAATTTACTTCAAACGCAAAAATACCCACAAAGGGGACAAAACTACATTGAATTTAAGAGAATAAAATGGGGAGAGCAGAACACACAGCTGCAGCCATGCATGCAGAAGGAAAGACTGTAGAGGGCGCTAAACTGATCAGTGAAGTACTATAGAAGCAGAGCGAAAAATCCAGAATGGATTCCTTCTGCAGAGATGCGAGTATGGGGAAATAACCCTATTGTCTAGAATGTCTCACCTATTGCACTGGAAATATTAATATTTTGGTTCAGTGCAACATCAAAATTCTATTCAACAAATTTAAGTATATTAATTGAAATGCTACAATTTAGCAGGACTGCTCTCTCTGTGAGGGAAGAAGACTTCAGACTTTGTTAACTAGGCCTCTTAATTGCCAAGTGAAACCTTTTACTGTTTAAGAATATTTTAAATGAAGTGTGAAATTACAATTCACTAATGAGCAATTGAAAATGGGCTTAAGGCATGCCACACAGCATTCTTGAGAGATACAGCTTGCAATAAAGAAATTAGAGCAGTGTACATTAAGTGCTGTTTTATATTATTAAGTAATTATTTGACTGCTTTTTAAACAAGATTCAAAAGGATGTCAATTTTGTAAATGGAAAGCACATAATTCTTGGAAAACTGAAGGTTGCTTCAGTGTATTCTGAAAACTAAGGGAACCTAATACAGTGGTACCTCGGTTTACGAGTGCACCAGTTTGCGAGTGTTTGCAAGACGAGCAAAATATTTGCAAAATCGGCGCCTCAGAAACCGAGCGTGCCTCGATTTGCGAGCGGCGCCCCCTGCGATCCGGCACCCTCCCCCTGCGATCCGGCACCCTCCCCCCCGCGATCAGGCACCCTCTCCCCTGCGATCCGGCCCCCCCCTGCTGCGATTGGGCACCCCCCCGCCGCTTCTTACTGTCATCGGCCTCCTCTTCTTGCTGGGCCTTGAGCATCTGCGCATGCTCAAGGCCCAGCAAGAAGAGGAGGCCGATCTTCGGGCACTGGCACCAACGCATAGGACATGCCGGTGCCCAGATGACAGTAAGAAGCGGCGGGGGGGGTGCCCAATCGCGGCGGGGCATGCCCAATCGCGGCGAGGGGGTGCCGGATTGCGGGGGGGGGGGGGGTGCCGGACCACAGGGGGGGGGCCTTCGAGGGAAGTAATGCCGGTTCTCATGGGGGGGGGAATAGAACAGCGCCGCTGTTCTCATGGAGATGGGAACGTATCAAAGCGAGTTTCCATTATTTCCTATGGGGAAACTCGCTTTGATAAACGAGCATTTTGGATTACAAGCATGCTCCTGGAACGGATTATGCTCATAATCCAAGGTACCACTGTATTTGCTCCTAACTCTTTACTGCCCTCCACATGACTGGAGAAGTAAATAGGAAAGTAAAAACCAGTCAATTTATTTTTCCTTTTTTAATATTAAAAACAAAAAATTCATATGGTGCAGTATTTAAAGCTACAGCCTCAGCACCCTGAGGCTATGGAGTTTTAAACCCACGCTGCTCCTTGTGACCCTGGGCAAATTACCTAATCCCCCCATTGCCCCAGGTACATTATATAGATTGTGAGCCTGCCGGGACAGACAGGGAGCAATGCTTGAGTACCTGAATAAATTCATGTAAACTGTTCTGAGCTTCCCTGGGAGAATGGTATTGAAAACTGAATTAATAAATTCTCAAACTGCAGTCAGGTAAAGCTCACTTAAATTGATTGCTTCCTCCCTAAATAAAAATCTTCACAAAGGCTCAAAATACCAGCCTTTGACTTACTCCTCTCTTGAGAGGTGTTACATAGAAACAGAGAAACATGAAGGCAGATAAAGGCCAAATGGCCCATCCAGTCTATCCATCCACAGCATCCACTACCCATCTCCTCTCCCTAAAAGATCCCATGTGCCTGTCCCACATTTCTTAAATTCAGACTCTGTCTTTGTCCCCCACTACCTCTACTGGGAGACTATTCCATGCATTTACCTCCCTTTCTGTTCATGAGATCTTAAATATGCAAACAGACAAATATTACCATTGAAATCTCAAAACTTATAAATGTGATTTTTCATTAAAATCTTGAAATATAACACCATTTTCTACTGTTATCACCACTTTTTTGATCTTAAAAATATTTGGATATAATATGAAAGACTTATGAATGGTAACTCTGGTAATAAATGGGCAGTTTGTGCAAAACATTTTGACAGTATCAACATCTCTTCCCTATCCGACAAAATAAAAGCAAAAAAGATTTGTAGACTCTTTAATGGTCAAAAGGAAAAGAAAACAATAGCAAGTAAGTAGAGGGCTGAGAAACCTCTTGTTTACACATAATTTTAACAATTACAGTAACCATTTTCTACATGTAAAAAACACCTGCAAGCACAACTTAAATGCTCCAAAAGGTTCTATATATTGACATTTGAAAGAATTTTACATAGAAATTCTAAGTTTTCCATATGATCCAAATACCATACCTCTGAAAGGAATTTGTTTTGACCCTGCTTTGCTTTGTATCGTTTAATCTTTTGATGTATTCTCTTGTCCTTCCCCAATTCTTCTACAGTTGCCCAGTGACAATGAAGAAAAGAGCTTAAGACAATTAGAAAAATAAAAACATTAATCCTCAGTATTGTGTTAACCTCTGAGAATACTAACAAGCAACTCCTGTAATAATAATAATAATAATTTATTGTTTATATACCGCTAAAGCCAAGGTAGTTTGAGGCGGTTTACAATAAAGAAGAGCTGGACATACAGCGAAAAAAAACAATGAAGTCTTTGAGTACATGAATGTTTGTACAGAGTAAGGTAACATTGTAGGGGGGGTTTACAATAAGAGTAAGTCGAGGCGATTTACAATAGGAAGAGCAGGTCGTACAGTGTGGTGTAAGCAGTGAAGGCTTTGGGACTTCTTGGTCAATAGGAAGTAGATCGAGGCGATTTACAAAGAAGGGTAGGTAATACAGTGTGGGATAAGCAGTGAAGACTTTAGGAATTCTTGGTCACAAATCAGTTGAACAGGTTGGTTTTAATTAGTTTTCTGAAGTTGAGGTAGGATGAGGAGTGCATGATGGTGCTGCTTAGCCAGTCGTTCTGTAGACTTGCTTGGAAGGCAAGGGTTCTGACAAGGAATCTTTTGTATCGGCAGGTTTTTATTGTAGGGTGGCTGAACATGCGTATTCTGCGTGTAGGCCTGGTGGAGCAGTCTAGTTTGAAGTGGGAGACCAGGTACAGAGGGGCCAAACTGAGAATGGATTTGAAACAGAGCCAGGCAAATTTGAACAACACTCTTGCCTCCAGGGGCACCAGTGGAGTTTTTGGTAGTAGGGGGTTATGTGGTCCCATTTCTTTAGGCCAAAAATCAGTCGCACTGCTAAGTTTTGTATGATTCTAAGTCTTTGAGTGGTTTTCTTGAGTGACCCCAGATAAATAATATTGCAATAGTCAAGTAGGTTTAAGATGGAGGATTGCACCAGTAAGCGGAATGATGTTGTGTCGAAGTACTTTCTGATGGTTCTAAGTTTCCATAGTGTCGAGAAGTCTTTTCTGATTAGAAGCTCTGAGTGCATATCTAGGGTGAGATAGCGGTCCAGTGTCCCTCCTAGGATTTTTATGGTATCGACAATAGGGAAGTTCTGTCCATTCAGGGTTATTGTGGTAAAGAGGCAATTGCTGTAATGTTACCATGCTACTATGTAAAATCAGTATAAGAGGAAAAACAGAGCTACTATTTCTTGGGGAAGGGGGGGGGGGAGAAGGAGAAAGGGTAAATCCCTTTCCACATTTCTTGAGATTAAAAAAAAAAAGAAGAGATTATGTACTTACCCTGGTAAGCTCTTTTCCAGTAGATAGGTGTGAGATTCTAGACAGCTGGGTTATTTCCCCATACCTGCATGCTGCAGAAGGAATCCACTCCGGATTTTTCACTCAGCCTGTGGTGTACTTACTTCACTGTGCAGTTTAGCACCTTCTACAATTAGTACCCAAGCACAGAGGAACACCCAAATATATGTGAAGTAGAGGCACCTATAGCAACAGGCTAAACAAATTGATCTGCTCAAAAGTAACTAAATAGTACCATTAAACGTCAACACAAGCTTCAAAGGAGCTCAGAAACTACTCCCCAATAAAGGAAACATATATACAAAGTCTTCCAAGCCCTCAAGGGCTGACAGGTATCCAAGAATCAGCTTGGAAAAGCATAAACAGACTGAATACTATAAGCAGGCACAGGAAGAACAGTGCGGGGAGTCTAGAATGTCTCACCTATCTACAGGAAAAGAGCTTACTAGGGTAAGTACATAATCTCTTTTTCCAGTGCAATAGGTGAGACATTCTAGACATCTGGGATGTACAAAAATAGTCCCCCAAATAACTAGGGTGGGCTTGCTGCGCCGGCCCTTAGGACTGAGGACCTGAAACCAAGAACTGTCTTGCAGCTACATCCACACTGTAGAACTTGTCAAACGTGTGAAGATAAGACCACGTTGCCACCCTGCAAATCACCTCAGGAGAAACAGATCTAGCTTCAGCCCATGAAGAAGCCATACTCCTGGTAGACTGCGCCTTGACGGAAACAAGGGACTATTTCCCAGAAACAGTGTAGGTTGGCAAAATGGCCTTATGGATCCATCTGGAAATCATGGCTTTAGAAGCAGGAGCACCTCACTTAACTGAATGAATCAGCAAAAGCAAATGGTCAGAGATACGAAACTTTGGTAACCTCCAAATATCACAGAACAACTCTGCACACATCTTCAAAAGGCAATCCTCTGTCCTGGAACCTGTAGACTTAAAAAGGCAGGCACACACACTTCCTTAACAACATAGAAATCCCAAACCACAGCAGGTCGGCTTGTTTTGGCATTTGCCTGGAAACAACCGGCATTTCGAGTATTGTTGACTAAAGAAGAATGGCAACCAGAAAATGGTCTTGAGTATCAAATCCAAGAGAGAAGCATTTCGAAAGGGTACATAAAGAACCTTGGTAAGGCTAGATGGCACCAGGTTAAGGTCCCAGGAAGGGCAAAACTGCTTATCTGGCAGTCTGACATGAAGAGCCCCCTTCAGAAAATCAGCAACATCAGGATGAGACATCTACAAGGACCGACGCTCCTGGGATCTAAAAACAAGAGAGAGCACCAGGCCACCTGGACCCAAAGATAAGTCACAGAGAAGTCTTTATCAAGACCACTTGGACCTGCAGAGAAACTACAGTACAGCCTTTATTCAAACCAGCCTAAGAAAGGTGAGATTGGAACTGAATATGGATCCACTGGTTTTGGGCGCACCAATGTTGGAAGGCATTCCATGCCTTAGCTTAAGCTGACATCAAGGACGACTTCTTAGATTTGAGAAGAGTATCAACAACCAGGGCAGAAAGAAGGACTCAAGAGTCCACTCGCAATTTGTATCAACAATTCTTCAATCCAGACCATCGACAAGATAAAAATTCTCGGCGTAATCTTAGATAACAAACTAAACTATCACGACCAAATTAATTCTGTCGTCAAAAGCTGTTTCCACAAGTTGCGTACGATTAGATCTTTGGTCAATTTTTTAGATGCTTCTTCCTTGAACACTAATACTTTCGCTGATAATATCAAAACTGGATTATTGCAACACACTTTACAAAGGCATCATACAAAAGGAAATTAGAAAATTACAAATAATACAAAATACTGCAATAAAAATTATCACAGAAAAAGAAAATTTGATCACGTCACACCTTTATTTAAAAGCGCGCATTGGCTCCTTATCAATCACAGAATTACCTATAAACAGGAATTAATTACATTTAAAGTCCTATTATTCAAAGCTCCACTATTCCTAGACAGAGTCGTCATCTTAAAAATTCTAGGAGTGACTCTTGACTGCAACCTTACCTTCGAAACTCACACCGACCTTCTGGTCAGAAAAGGCTTCTCCACCTTATGGAAGCTAAGATCCATCAGAAAGTACTTCGACGCTTCCTCATTCTGCTTACTTGTGCAATCCTCCATCTTAAGTCTACTCGATTACTGCAATATCATCTACCTGGGATCTTTCAAAAAAACCACTCAAAGATTGCAGATCATCCAAAATTCGGCAATCCGACTGATCTTTGGACTAAAAAAATGGGAACACCTAACTCCCTACTACCAAAAACTCCACTGGCTACCCTTGGAAGCAAGAGTGCAATTCAAGTTTGCCTGTTTCTGTTTCAAATCCATCCTTGGTTTGGCCCCCCTATTCTTGGTACCCCATTTTATCCTAGACCGCTCATCCAAACGCACTCGCAGAACCCACCTGTTTAGCCATCCAACTATAAAGGCCTGCCGCTACAAAAGATATCTAAATAGAACTCTCGCCTTCCAAGCAGGTCAGCTTAATAATTGGCTGGCCGACATTATCTCAAGCGCTTCATCCTACCTAAACTTCAGGAAACTACTAAAAACTAATCTATTTACCCGATTTATATCCTAAGACCTCTATGCCCAACCTATGGCCTCTTTTTACCACACCGTATCCTGCTTACCCTTTTAAACTGTATCTTCATCTGCTGATGGTACCCCCTCTGTTTTACCTATATGCCATATTCACTGACTGTACCCCCTCTGTTTTACCTATATGCATATATTCACTGACTATACCCCCTTTGTTTACAAACATTCTTGGATTGAACTTTACACAGACTGTCTTGCCCTTCTTTGTTGTACCTATTTTCTCAGATTGTACCATATTCGCTGATTGTCCAGTCTTTCTTCGTTGTAAACCGCCTCGAACTACTATGGCTTTGGTGGTATATAAGAAATAAATTATTATTATTATTATTATCCTGTATAATCCCTTCCGTACCTTATGATCCGTGGATAAAAATCTTCTCATAATCCCATCCTTACGAACTATAAACACTAGGCAAAACACACTTTTCTCAGTTACTGCTCCCCAAACCTGGAACCTATTACCAGCCCTGGTAAGGGAAGAAAAATTCCTTTAATAGTTCAAATAAAAGTTAAAAAGCTACCTATATAGTGATGCTTTTAATTTATTTGGTTTTGTAATTGTTTATTTATAACAAAGAACCTCAGACCACCACAGCAGTGGGAGGGCTGGGAGGGAGGGATCCCTTGGCCAACGAGGGAGCTCTGTTTAGTTAGTCTGCTAAGCAAGGCTGAACATGTAGACCCATCTTTCGCAGTTAAGCCACCCCTACCATCATCACCTTGGTGAAGGTCAGAGGCGCTGTCGGCAGCCCAAAGGGCAGGGCCAAGAACTGGCAATGCTGTTCCCAGAACATGAAACTACAGAAATTTGCGGTGGGCCAGAAAAATGGGAATGCACAATTATGCTTCTATTGCACTAACTGAAGAGAAAATCCAGAATAGGCCTCCAATCGTCTGAGCCTGAGTCCGAGAGGTTGGTTGGAAATGGCTCTATAGGCTGAACATCTAGCCAGTGCTGAATGGTTGCTTGAACTCTGAACACTTAATCTGGCCACCCCAAAGAAGAATCCACAAACCAATCTGACAGGCCTGACAAATTCCAGCATGTAGCCTAACCGAAAATTGTGCAAGACCCACTGGCCTGATGTGAGGCACATCCAAGCAGGAAGAAATGCTGAGAGATGCCCCTCCCCCCTATCCACAGAGCAGCATCCTTCAGTTTGTTGGCCTCATGTCTTTCTGGTAAGGGGTGCAGAATGGGAGGTGAAAGGCTAGGAATACCTGTAGCCCTCATACTATCATCAGGAGCTCTGTGAAAATCTATGCGACATGACGCTTATGGTCTGGAGTGCCATGAGCCATGAAAATTAGAATGACCAAAACCCCAAGAGGGCTTGAGTCCACTATCAGGTATGGACTTAGGGCAATGTTCTATCACAAGATCCATGTCATCATCCAGGCCTTTGCCAAGCAACAAGTGCCCCTTAAAAGGTAGCCTAGCTAATATCACCTTTAAAGTGGAATCACCAGTCCACTATCTGATCCAGAGCAATCGTCGGGCCGAGAGCAAATATGCTGATACTTTTGCCAAAGCTCTCAAGATGTCATAGAAGGCATCCACCATATAATCTGGTCCAGCCATCAGATGTTGAAGAGGGGAAACCACCATTGCACTTTCCAGTGTGTGCCACCAAGAGAGATAGGTGCGTGCCACAAAGATGTCACCAAAGTAGCTTTGATACCTAAAGTAGCTGAATCAAAAGGTTTCCTGAGGACCGCAGGCATATGGCAGTTTTGCATATCCTTCAACACTACACCACCCCCACTGGGGAGAGGGGTCTGCTTGGTCATCTGCACCACCAAAGAAGCCACCTGGGCTGACTCAAAAGTTGCTGACACTCTTGTGCCAGAGGAAACAAGCATGACAAAGCTCCAGAAATTTGCAGAGCATCCTCTGGAGAGTCAAACTGCTCCGCGACCAGAATACCCATATCCAGATGTCAGTGCACACCACAAAGCCAGGAGGAAGAAATGGACAGAGCTGGCAGAGGAACGAAGTTCAATTCCTACAAAAACTCAACAATAAGGTCCAGCAGAGCTGAAAACTGAAATAAGCTCAGAAGCGTAGAATCCACACCAGGATTCAAGACCCCTGGATTTAAGACCGCAGATCCAGCATACAATCCCTGATTTCCCGTTCTGGGAAGCAATGAACCAACAAACAAGGGATCGGACTTTTTATCTTCAGCAACCAGAGTATTTATATACCCTAGTTAGAATTCTGAGATCCATCCAAGATAATAGGCTGGTTCTTCCTTCAGTCAACAGGGCAAAATGGGAATCAACAAGAAATAAGACTTTATATTTCATTGGTCCTCAATTATGGAATCATTTACCACATGAATTGAGGTTGGAGGTAAATATGCAAGCATTCAAGACTAGACTAAAAACATTTTATTTTTGTGAGGCATTTGGTAAAGATTCTTCATTATCAGAGATAATTCATATATATTGAGGGGAAAGGGTCTTTGCAATGTGAATCCTGTGATTTTAATGGCTAAAAGACATTTAGGTTTATTTTCGGTTATATAGTGTGGTATTTGTGTGTGAATGTAATTTATTTCTTCTTTAAAAGTCTTGAGGTCTGTCCTATTTTAATTGGAGTTCTTTTCTACATTTTATAGATATTGTAAACCGCTTGGACCTGTCATATGAATGAGCGGTATAACAAGTTTTAATAAAACATAAGAGACATAACCTCTGGATCCCTCAGAACAGGATCAGAGAGTGCAACAGCTGCAAAAGACTGAGGCGAGGATGTGCCCAAAGGCATCATGCCTCTCTTCCTCGCTGGCATCTTGCAGCAGTCTGTGACACACTGATCTACCTCTACAGTCAGCACTGCTAATCTTTATCCAATTTATCAGCTTTTAGATATATACTGCTCCTGAATTTAAAGCACCCACAGGCTTCTTAGTGGCATTGGACACAAGAAGTGCATTATAAGTTTGCTATGTAATCAAGAAGGGAAAATATTTGGATATCTCTTTTTTAATTTAAAAAAAAATATTTTCTGTTTCCAGAAGCAACATGCATTTTTAAATGACAGCCTATACACTGATGGAAGACTACATAAAACAAATAGAGTACAAAACCATGAAATGCCTCTAATATCAAAGAACCTAGTTTTAACTGATAAGAGTTTTTATGGAAGCTTGTCTAAAATGTATCAATATACCCACTTGTTGGCTTTTCCTTCATTTATACTTTGATAAAATTATTAAAAGATGAATCACAGTGCCAGTATTTTCCTTAATTGAGAAATAAGCATTTGTTTATAAAGCCATCAGTTCAAACAGATTAACAAACTATCAGCTTCAAAGCACAAGTCTGAAATGATATAAGGTCAACTTGACTAAAAATTGCCTACACCTCCTATAAGGAAATGGAAGCAATCCATTGATAAATGTTGCCTGTATTTTATTTCCTAGTAGGGCAAAGCTGAAAAGAACTGGGGTCAGTATATATTACAATTCACTTACAAGTTTTTGTATTTTACATAGAACTCCTCTACTTCCGCTTCTTCTCCAGACTCCATCTACAACAAAATCACATTAGGTGATACAAGATGTTTAAAAAGTATTCATCAGGATATTAAATTCTTGAGTATTCCCTTCTATTAAAACAAAGAATATTCACAAAAGGTAACAGGATATAGAAAGGAAAAAGAAAAAATAAGTGTCTTAGTGGAGGCTGAGAAAGAATGGGCAAGGAGTCTCTTGCATCACCTTTCCTGCAGAAAGGCTCTGCTTACTAAATCATCACGGTTATGAATCATTTTAACTCCTCCTTAACCACATGCATTTTCATTCACATCAGCCTGACCTCGACTGGCTTTCTGCCAAACCACAGTATTAAGCAGACACCAAGTGTACCATTTTCTCAGGCAGCAGCCAATTAGTAACTGTATCCCTGAATGCCTTATGCATTACTGTTGGCTAGTTATTGATAACTTTACATTATGGGGCTTAAGTGATAATAAGTACATCCCCATATAGTTAGCATATATATACTGTATATAACTATATACTGTATAAACAGAACCTCTTGTAGTAGGATTTTAGCACACCATGTCAACGTGTGCCATAGAATCAACGTGGGAAAGAAAAAATGCCACTTGTTAACACAGATATTTATCTCTCGTCTTAAATGAAGTGAAGGCTTGAATATAACTAAAACCTCTAAAGCACCCCAGCCATATAATTAAAAAATAAAAAATAAAAAAAATCTGTGCTATACAAAAAAAACCACACTCATGGTAATTATGTTTTTGTCTTTTTTTTAGGTGGTAGGACCATCATAAGGGCCAGCAAGTCATGTCCAATATATGCAGCAACTTCACTTACTGCTGCTTCTATAGCTATTTATTTATTTACTAGTGTTTAAGCCCGTTACATTAACAGGTGCTAGAATAGATGTGTAGACTTAAAAGACCACAAAATCTACTGAACACTTACCTTGTGAGCTTTAATATCCTTTGTATGGTTGATTTCCAGACTTTAAACAGTTTTCTGAATTTTAAGTATTTTTTTTTTAATTTGTTGTTGGATGCTATGGGCCTCAAAAATTGTTTGCTTTTCCCATTTTTCCAGCAGACCTCTGTACCACTCACACATCCCAATCAAGTTGCCTCTGCCGGAGGGGCATGTAGCTGCAATTAAAAATTCCAAAATGCCTCACAAATCTCCTCATCTCGTGTGATCCTTCTCTCCCGCACCAATCTCAATGGCACTATTTTCTTCCAAAATGCTCCCCCTCCCCAACTAACTATTCATACAAACATGTAGACCGACGCCTCAGTTACCCCAAACTCCCCTCATCTAAACATAACACACACTTTCGAGACAACCCAAGAAACCCTGACTAACCCAAGGGTCTAAAAGGAATGTCTGGTGCTCAGATTGCTTCCATGCTTGGTTGTTATATTATACTGTGCATGTGGAGGCACGGAGGCATGGAGTTTCAAAGTGTGGATGGGCAACTAAGGGTTTTATTATTATTGTTATGAAGATTAAGAAAATTTGGTTTTTGCTTTATTTAATGTCATATATCTATAAAATTTCCTTATACACAATATTCCTTGTGAATATTCTGTTGAATTTGGTAATAGTTTTGCTGGCACTATTTTTTTAGGCACATTGAGTGCTGGCACTGGGTTGTTGGTTTTTTGGCACTCTGAGTGCTGGCACTGGTTTCTTAGGCACACTGACTGCTGACACTGGTATTTTAGGGACACTGAGTGCTGGCATTGTTTTTTTAGGCACACTGACAGCTGACAGGTTTTTTTAGGCACACTGAGTGCCGGCATTGGTTTTTTTAGGCACACTGAGTGCTGGCATTGTTTTTTTTAGGCACACTGGCAGCTGACACTGGTTTTTTTAGGCACACTGAGTGCTGGCACTGGTTTCTTAGGCACACTGAGTGCTGGCACTATTTTTTTTAGGCACACTGACTGCTGGCACTGTTGTTATTTTTAGGCAAAGCAAGATCATTCCTTGCCCTCTACCAAGCACACCCCTCCCCCCAAAGCAAAGCAAGATCACTCCCTGGCCCCCTCTCCAGCACTTCCTCTTTACCCAAACCAATGCAAGATCAGTCACTGCTCCCCCAGCACACTCCCTTTTCCCCAAACCAAAGCAAAATTGCTCCCTGCTCCAAGCACACAGCTTTTGGCTTATCTGAGAAGTCTCCCATTTTTTGAAGCAGCTCTGGCAGGGTCCAATGCAGGATCCTTGTAGCGAAAGGGAAACCGCCGTAGGCTCCTTAGTCAACTGGAGGAAACAGCCGCATGCAAACCGCCACGGGTGCTAGAATAGATGTGTAGACTTAGGCATTTCTTTCTTTCTTTCCGTCTCTCTCCCTGGCCCCTTGTCTGTCTTTCTCTCTGTCTCTCTCCTTGGCCACTATCTGTCTGTCTGTCTTTCTTTCTGTCTCTCTCTCCTTGGTCGCTATCTTTCTTTCTTTCTGTCAGTCTGTCTCTCTCTCTCGCTCTCTCCTTGGCCACTGTCTGTCTTTCTTTCTGTCTCTCTTTCCTTGGCCGCTGTATTTCTTTCTTTCTTTCTCTCTCTCCTTGGCTGCTGTCTGTCTTTCTTTCTGTCTGTCTGTCTTTCTTTCTGTCTGTCTCTCTCTCTCCTTGGCCGCTGTCTGTCTGTCTTTCTTTCTGTCTCTATTTCTCCTTGGCTGCTGTCTGTCTGTCTTTCTCTCTCGTACCTACCTTGTTAAAATGAAGCAGCTCTGGCAAGGTCTGACGCAGGCTCGTTGTGTAGATAGGAAACCGCCGCACACAAATCTCTGCAGGCTCCAGCTGGAGGAAGCTTGAGGAAACCGCCGCACGTGCCGCAAACCGCCACCGCATGTGCTGCACGCTGTATTGTGCAAGTCTGACATGGAAGCATGGATCACGGAGGCAGGGATCATGGTGTTTGAAGTGTGCATGCGCGCTTAGGGTTTTATTATGATAGATTCAATTTTCTATACTGTTCTTCCAAGGGAGCTCAGGACAGTTTACATTAATTTATTCAGGTACTCAAGTACTTTTTCCCTGTCTGCCCTGGCAGGCTCACAATCTATCTAATGTACCTGGGGCAATGGGGGGATTAAGTGACTTGCCCAGGATCACAAGGAGCACCATGGGTTTGAACCCACAACCTCAGGGTGCTGAGGCTGTAGCTTTTACCACTCTCCCCCTTAACCGCTACCACACTCTTCCAGCATACAAAGATGAACACACATTTATAAGAATTACCATGAGTTATTTTTTCAATACCACAGGGGTTTCTTTGAGAGGGGTGTGATTTATTATATGGCTGGAGTACTTTAGAGGTTTTTCTGACTTATGTTAACAGGCAAGTTATGGAAAGAAAACTTTTTAAAGAATCAAATGGAGGTCCCGATTCACAAAACAGCCCACCGCGTGTTTTTCCCCTCGATCACTCATTTTCCTACCTGGCCATACAAATTTATAAAACCCCATGAAAATAGCCAAGCAATTGATTCACTGACATTTGCTTGGCTATTTTGCATCAGATTTTATAATTCTAAAACCTGCGTAGACCTGTCGGTAACTGTGTTACCAACAGGTCTGCCTGGGTTTTTTTCTCCCATGGCACAGATATTTTGTGTGTATTACACACGCAAATTATCTGCCCCATTAAAAAAAATATGAAAAAAATCCCCCACTGCTCGTAATGACCCTCCCCCAACAATTGCTCCCCACCCCAAAACAAACGACAACCCACAAATGGCAGGAGGGATGCCCACTCCCTCCTGCCATCGGCCCCACCCCTGCGCCAAAACAAATGGCCAACCAGGGACTTCCTTAGGCTCCTTTCTAAGGAAGTCACTGATTGGCTCAGGTGCTTCAGGCCCCTCCCAAGGGAGGAGCATGAGGCATCTGGGCCAATCAGGGCACTAGGCCCCTCCACATGCATCACATGATGCACCGGGGAGGGGCCCTAAGGCCCACTGGCGTAGCAGGCCTTGTGGAGGAGCAGGAAGTGTTTGTGTTTCCTCCTGCTCCCAACGCAAGGTATGGACACCGGGGAGGATTGGCCACTGTGAGAACGAGCAACTGGGCTTGATGGACCATTGGTCTGACCCAGTAAGGCTATTCTTATGTTCTAAGAATTTCCTAACATTACTCTTGAGTCTACCATCTCTTAACCTCAGATTATACCCTCTGGTTTTTACCATTTTCCTTTCTCTGAAAAAGATTTTGTTCTACATTAATACCTTTCAAGTATTTGAACGTCTGTGTTGGGACTGCGAGGTGCATGTCCAGAATCTAGAAGTAAAATTTCACCGCCACCTGGGGAGCCGCGAGTACTGGGACTGCGAGGCGCACGTACCAAACTGGGGGTGGCCACCTAAAGCTTGAGCTCCGCGGGACCCGGCATTCATTTTGAGAAAAATCACGCTATTGGCTTGTGGCCAGCCTTCGGAGGAGAAGAGAGCAATTTAGAAGAGCAGCCCACTGGGGTGGTATGCCAGATGGCTTACCTGCTTGGGATTTAAACAAGTTTTGCTTATTGTGCTTCCCCTCACGGCCCTATGGCGGAAACACCACGTGGATGCTGGACGGTTTGCCTGCTCGGGATTTAACAAATCTGGAAGGCTCAGCGGGAAAACTCTCCAATTTTTAAAAATCTCCCTTGGATACACCATTCTTTTCTATCTGCTGCCAGTGAGTCTGAGGAACCCCTTGGGAATGGGAGAGCACTCCACCACTCACCGACGCTACAGCCGCTGAGCCAGCTGGAAGGCTCAGCGAGTAACCTGTCCAATCTTAAAAATCTCCCACTTTCCTTTGGCTCTGTCATTTTTTTTCTACCTGCTGCAGGTGCGACTGAGGATCTCCCCGGGCGTGGGAGAGCACTCCACCCCTCTCTGACGCTACAGCCGTTGAGCCACCTGGAAGGCTTAGCGACAAAACCCCTCCAATTTTAAAAATCTCCCACTTTCCTTTGGCTCTGCCTTTCTTTCTACCGGCTGCTGGTGCGACTGAGGATCCCCTCGGGCATGGGAGAACATTCCGCCCCTTACCAACGCTACAGCTGCTGAGCCAGCTGGAAGGCTCAGCGAAAAACCCCTCCAATTTAAAAAACCTCCCACTTTCCTTTGGCTCTGCCTTTCTTTCTACCAGCTGCTGGTGCGACTAAAGATCCCCTCGGGCGTGGGAGAGCACTCTGCCCCCACGCTACAACCGCTGAGCCAGTTGGAAGGCTCAGCAGAAAACCCTCTCCAACTTTAAAAAATCTTCCACTTTCCTTCGGCTCTGCCATTTTCTTCTACCTGCTGCCGGTGCAACTAAGGATCCCCTCGGGCATGGGAGAGCACTCCGCCCTTCACCGATGCTACAGCTGCTGAGCCAGTTGGAAGACTCAGCGGGAAACCTTTCTAATTTAAAAATAAAAATCTCTCACAATGAAATCTATACTACAAAAACATACACAAGCTTTCCTACTGATTACCCTGCTCCTAACCAACTGGAAGGTGGCAGCATACAACATCTCCCCAATACCAACTATTTCAAATACTAACAGAATTCACCACCCAGCTAAACGTATCAGAGGGGACAGACACATAAACTATCAAACCTGCATTCATCACCCCTTCACATCAACAGAGAGTAGAAGACCAACAAACCCTTACAAGACCAAACCACAACCTCACAACTACAAACAGTACAAAACACAGCTCTAAGACTTAGCTACTCACTGAGGAAATATGACCACATCACAGTGGCATACCTCGACTCACACTGGCTCCCAATACAAGCAAGAATACATTTCAAATTCTACTGCCTACTATTACGGAGATAGCCCAGCCTACTGGTACAACCAACTAAATCAAACCACAATAACCAGAGATAGGAGAACCCACGAACCATTCACGCACCCTCCAATCAAAAACGTCAAACGAAAAAAAATGTACAATGCCCTCCTAGCCACCCAAGCAGCAAAACTAGACCACCAACTCTCCAACTTACTGATATTGACCGCAGACTACAAAACCTTCAGAAAATAAATAAAAACCCTGCTATTCAAAAACTCCATAATGACAAACTAAGCAAGATCCATCTCAAGTCCCATTTGCAATCCACTTCACCCTTTAGCACCTACGAAAATGTCCAGACAACTCCTAATATACTCCTAAATGTCATGACAACTCATATGTAATCCGCCTTGAATCACAAGGTAATGGCGGAATAGAAATCACTAATGTAATGTAATGTAATCTCCCCTGTCCCTCCTTTCCTCTCTAGGGTATACATATTCATGGCTTCCAGTCTCTCCTCATACATCTTCTGGCACAAACCTCCTACCATTTTAGTCGCCTTCCTCTGGACCACTTCAAGTCTTCTTATTTCTTTGGGGATAGAGGGGTACACCTGGAATGCGCTTCCAGAGGATGTAATAGGGCAGAGTATGGTACTGGGGTTTAAGAAAGGATTGGACAATTTCCTGCTGGAAAAGGGGATAGAGGGGTATAGATAGAGGATTATTGCACAGGTCCTGGACCTGTTGGGCCACCGCGTGAGGTGACTGCTGAGCACGATGGACCTCTGGTCTGACCCAGCAGAGGCACTTCTTATGTTCTTATACGGTCTCCAAAATTGAACACAATACTCCAAATTGGGCCTTACCATGGACTTGTACAGGGGCATCAACACCTTCTTTCTTCTACTGGTCACGCCTATCTCTATACAGTCTAGCATCCTTCTAGCAACAGCCACCGCCTTGTTACACTGTTTCTTTGCCTTTAGATCTTCAGACACTATCACCCCAAGGTCCCTCTCCACATCTGTGCATATCAGCTTCTCAACTCCCAGCACATATGGCTCCTTCCAATTTCTAATCCCCAAATGCATTATTCTGCACTTCTTTGCATTGAATTTTAGTTGCCAGATATTAGACCATTCCTCTAACTTTTGCAGATCCTCTTTCATGTTTTCCAGTCCCTCCTCAGTGTCTACTCTGTTACGAATTTTGGTATCATCCTCATAGAGGCAAACCTTTCCTTCTAACCCTTCGGCAATATCACTCACAACTATGTTGAACAGGATCGGCCCCAGCACCAATCCCTGAGGGACTCCACTATTCACCTTTCCCTCCTCCGAGCGAATTACATTAACCACCACCCTCTGGCATTTGTTCATCAACCAGTTTCTAATCCAGTTTACCACTTTGGGTCCTAACTGCAGCCGGTCAAGTTTGTTCAAAAGCCTTCTATGAGGAACCATGTCAAAGACCTCATCTTGTAACATATATGTTGGTCATGCGGTAAGTCCAGTGATAAAAATAAGAACAGGTTCTTTTGAGGTACGAGATATCCGGCACAACTCCAAATCAATAATCACTAAACCAATATAGCAAGAGAAGACTTCATTAGCTCAACAAATATCAACCCTTCCTACTAAAAGTATTATAAGGTTGATATACCACAAATAAAGGATTTGAGCACCATAAAGTCTTGAATATAAACCAAGACGATATTTCCTCCCCCTCCCACCAAAAAAAGGTGGGGGGATGTCAACATGAATATAAACCGAGGGTTTGTATTCCAGCATTCCTCCCCTTACTTCCATTTCCTAGGTTAGCTGACATTCCCTTCCTCCTGTGTTAGCTAATGTTGACACAAAAAGGATTGCAGCATGCCAGCTTCTGTCCTCAAAACTTTGTTTCGAAGGTAGCAGGAGCCAAGTAGGTCTTGAACATGAACAGATGATTGCAGTCAGCTAGTTAGTGCACGGTCTTGACCCTTATTTCAGCGTTAGCAGACTTGGAAAAAGAAGGTAAGGGAAGGAATGCTGGACACCATGGGGGAGGGGAGGTTCAAACAGTGGCGTAGTGAGGGAGGGTGGTGCCCCTACACTTCTGCACCACTTGGGTGCCTCCCTCCCCCCGGCGTATCTTTTGAAATGCTCACTGGCGCAAGAAGCATCTTCCACCTGCTACCCGTGCTGGAGTCTGCTCCCTTTTCAAGTCCCATCCTGATCCTGCAACCAGGAGGTCATGTCAGAAGGGAGCCGATGCCGGCTGGCGTGAGCAGAAAGTGGAAGATGCTGCTTACGCCAGCAAACCTTTAAAGAGGTAGGCAGGGTTGGGGGGTCGGAGAAGGAAGAGGAAGAGGTATGCTGGCACCCCCTGCGAAGACAGCACATGGGGCGGTTCACCCCCCTCCCTTACTAAGCCACTGGGCCCAAATATAAACCAAGATGCAATTTTTGATGGGTTTTTTGTTTGGGGGGGGGTACAAAAACTCCTAGTTTATATTCAAGTATATATGCTATGCATTAACTGTTAGGACACTATTCATAAAATACCATTGAGGGATCCTCCAGAATTTATCATGCCTTAAGAAATTAAGAGGTTCAACCTAATTTCAAATCTAAATACAATCATTAAAATGACTGAACCTCCAGAGGGCTCAAAATGTCTTTTTTGTTTAGACAAGCAATACCTGTTTCTTGGTCATACGGCTACTAATGATTTTCTCGACAACAGGGCCTTCAGCATCAATTGCTTCCTGCGAAAATAATTAAGGAAAAAAGAAGAAGAATGTTTATTTTCCTTTTACTCCCAGGATCAATTTTAGTATTTTATATCAACAATATTCCATTATATAAAGACCTTTGGTAAAGAACTGTTGAAAGGTCACTTTGGTCAGCCACAAAACTTAGAGACTTGAAGAAAGCGACAGGTATATTTAATTCAGCATATGCGGACCCCTGAGCCCCCAAGCTGGCAGCTTCAGAAGTCCCGAAACCAGGAAGTTACAGTGATATTTATACAATTTTCTGGCTATACAACTGATTGCTAGAAAAAACTTCTCACGTGTTACTTTTCTTAACAATCATTGGTCCTTAACAGGTCATTTATCTAAGCCCTGCAGTCTTTCTGTTACATGTCCAGGAGGGCGGAATACAATATTGTGTATGCTGAGATAACCATAAGAAGCTAAAACGCCCAGCTAAAACACCTAGTGTAGGCAGGCTAGAACATGAGATAAGTCAGGTCTGCAATTAAACATAATTCAGCATTTTATTAAAGAGAAAACTTAGTTCAAGACTCAAGAAAACCAGTCCCAGACTCATTCACTGTAATACAGTAAATCATAGACACAATGAACTGAAAACACATTTTGTGTTCTAACTTTTGGTACTCTGACAACAGTCTTAACATTTCTCTTCACTTTGAAACTGCTTTGTTATATGCTGCTACTTCATTCTCAAACTTAAAGGAGATAAGAAAGAAAAAACAAATAAACAGCTACGTCAACGTTGTTTGTGAGAAAGAAAGGCCATGAAATTTATCTTGCATAACATGATTTAGAAAATATCCTTTACAGAACCTAGAGAACAACAAAATATAAAAATGTACTATAAGCATGAACAACCTACCAAAACATTGGACATTTCATATAAGTACCCACTGAGATTTCAGCATGGACAGACAAGACAGACAGACTACTTGAAAATTTGGAGTTTGCAATTCAGCTATAAAAAAAAAAAATAAGCTGCTCTCTAGGATTGATGTACTCAATGTATATGAGAGCCATTTTTATGGATTATAATTTTGTATAGACTTTCTTTTTTTATATAATTCTTTATTAATTTTCAAGTCAAGTTCTAAAGTGCATTAGAATTTACATACAAGTATCATAAACAGCACTTACATTCAATCAATAACAATACAAACTATATTTCCTCCCATTTCCTTCCACTATATCCAATCAAGATAGAATACAAAATATATTTCCCCCCCACCCTCCCAGGATGTATGTGCAAATCAAATAGAAAATAAAGGCACTATACAATTAATCAGAGTTAACAAAATTTGTTAATGAACCCCATGTTGTTTTAAATAATTTATTATGACCCAATATATCTGAATTAATTTTTTCATATCTATAACATAAACATAAAGTTTCCCACCAAAGGGAAAAATTAAGCCTGTCCCAATTTTTCCAATTCTTGGTAATCATTTGCAAGGTAATCCCAGTCACAATAATTAAAAGCCTGTTTTTAAATTTATCTAATGGAGGTTTAGTTTTCAACAATGAACCACAGATTACTACATCGTAGGACAATGGAATCGATATTTCCAGAATCAAATTAATTTGTCCCCATATTGATTTCTAAAAGTTGAGTATCAATGGACAATAGAACAACAGATGATCCAGTGTCCCTATTTCAAGATGACAGTGCCAGCATCTATTAGACTTTGAACTATCTAACTTTTGCAAACGAACAGGGGTCCAAAAGATTCTATGTAACAAAAAGAACCAAGTTTGTCTCATAGATGCTGACGCTGTACATATCATCCTCCAAGTCCAAATCCGTGTCCACTGAGTAGCAGAAATCTGCTGCTTTATCTCAATGCTCCAAATGTCTTTTAGGCTTTTTATTCAAATATTCAGATATTAATTTGTACCACTTAGCAGCCTGATGCCCTTGCAAATCTGTCTTGAAACACAGGCCCGGCAAGGTATACTAATTTTTTAAGTTACGCCAATCAGGGAACCCCTTTTGAATGGCCTGCTTCAACTGCAACCATTTATAAGCTTGACTTTGAAATGCTGAATGATTGTTGAAGTTGTAATAAATTTAGCATTTTCCCATTTGAGATCACATCATCTAAAGTACGTATGCCTGCCTGCAGCCAATGCTTCCAGAGGATTTTAGATTCGCCGATTTGTATCTTGGAATTTAATCACAGAGATTGGCATTGACACGTGGATTGTTATATTGGAGTAGGTGATAAATTATTAATAAATTTTAATGTTTTCCAGGTAGAAAAAAGAATACTATTGTCGTCGTATATTCTAGGCAACTTGATACTCAAAATATGGCTCAGACGTAATGGGGACATGAGATGAAACTCTAATGGGATTAGGTGAAACACTTACAGCATGGGTTCACGATTGGCTGAGTGGTAGACTTCAGAGGGTGGTTGTTAATGGTACCATCTCTAAAACGTCGGAGGTAGCCAGTGGGGTGCCGCAGAGCTCGGTCTTGGGCCCGATCCTGTTCAACATATTTGTAAGAGACATGACTCAAGGGCTTCAAGGTAAAATAACATTATTCGCTGATGATGCCAAACTATGTAATATTGTAAATAACAGCAATCTGTCCGACAGCATAACGCAAGACCTGCTTTTGTTGGAACAGTGGTCCTCGACCTGGCAGCTTAGCTTCAACGCTAACAAATGCAAGGTCATGCACCTTGGCAACAATAATCCGTGCAGAACATACACATTGAATGGAGAAATCTTAGCAAGGACTGCCGCAGAACGGGATTTGGGGGTGATCATCAGCGAAGACATGAAAACGGCCAAACAAGTGGAGAAGGCTTCATCTAGGGCTAGGCAAATGCTGGGTTGTATCCGGAGAAGTTTTGTTAGTCGGAAGCCCGACGTCCTAATGCCTTTGTACAGAACCATGGTGAGGCCTCATCTGGAGTACTGCGTACAATTCTGGAGGTCGCATTACCGCAAAGATGTGCTGAGAATCGAGTCGATACAGCGAATGGCCACTAAGATGGTCTCGGGGCTCAAAGATCTATCATACAAAGAAAGGCTGAGCGAATTGCGGCTATACTCTCTCGAAGAACGTAGGGAGAGAGGGGAAACCGTGTCGAGCTCCATACTCATGGAGATGATGCGGTATATAAACTTAAGGTTTAGATTAGATTAGATTAGACATGATTGAGACGTTTAAGTATGTCACTGGTCGCATCAAGGTAGAAGATGATGTTTTCCTTCTTAGGGGACCCTCGGCCACAAGAGAACACCCGCTGAAAATAAAGGGCGGGAAGTTTCATGGCGACACCAGGAAGTACTTCTTCACTGAAAGAGTGGTGGACAGCTGGAATAAGCTCCCAGTACAGGTGGTTGAGGCCAGCAGCGTGCCAGTTTTTAAGAACAGTTGGGATGCGCATGTCGGATCTCTACGAGGGAAAAGGTCATCAGAGAGCGATTAACTAGGGGGGTGGGTCAATGGAGTGGGCAGACTCGATGGGCCTTGGCCCTTTTCTGCCGTCACTTTCTATGTTTCTAATATCAGCCAGTCCGGTAGATTCTCCATGAGTTCAGGAAGGATCCAATACATACCCTGCCACAATATGAAGGCTTGATGATATCTATAAAAATTTGGATCATTTACCCCCCACCCTCACCGATTATGAATTTTGCAGATATAAGGCTATTTTAGCAGTTTTACCCAGCCAAATAAATTTTGTAAGAATCCCATTCAATTTTTTAAAAAAGGATCCTTGAAAATAAACTGGCAACATACTCATTTGGTAGCAAACTACAGGCAAAATCATCATTTTGATGGTTTGGACTCTACCCCTCCAAGAAAGATGTAATGGGTTCCAATGCTCACACATTTCTTTGACTTTCGATAATAAGGATTTTTCATTTACTATCATTGTATCTTCCAATGTTCTTTGGATCATAATACCCAAATATTTTGTACCCTCTTCCTTCCAAAGGAATGGGAATGGATCAAATAAGCCTTTTACACAATGCACATTTAATGGAAGAACCTCTGATTTGCTCCAATTTATTTTGTAACCAGAAAATTTGCCAAATCAACCAATCAATTCCAGTAAATATGGGATGGTAGATTCAGGATTCTTCAAATGAAGCAAGATATCATCTGCATAGGCCAAAATCTTTTATTCTCAACCTGCATATGAAATTCCCTGTACACTTCTCCCTCCGTATTCGCTGTGATAGGGGATTAACAGAACCGCAAATACAGAAAAACTGTGAATAACTTTTTCATATGTTATTTGCTGTTTTCTATTAAAAACCTTTGTGAATGTGGTGTAACCATGAATAACAAGGTGGGAGACCTGGTCTCTTCCTCAAGGAGAGGCAAAACACGGTGAAGAAAGTGCTAGGAATCAGCAATTTTTCTCTGTAAATGCTTGGAATCAGTGATTTCTCTATACAAGCTGATGTAATTTGGGGGAGGAGCCAGCAAGCTAAAAACTGTGAATAATCGAAACCTCGAATGCTGAAACCGTGAATACAGAGGGAGAAGTGTATCTCCTTTGCCTGCTGAATGGACAACAAGGGTCCCAAAACAATATCAAAAAGCAAAGAGATAAGGGACATCCTTGTCTAACTCCCCTCTTCAGACAAAAACGCTCTGAAAATGTATTACTGTATTTTTCGCTCCATAAGACGCACCTGACCATAAGACGCACCCTAGATTTAGAGAAGGAAAACAAGAAAAAAAATATTCTGAATCAAATTCTCACTGCCAGGCTCTGCACTCAACCCCACACTCCTTGCCAGGCTCTGCACCCTGACCCCCCTCCCTGCCAGACTCTGTATCCTGTCCCCCCTCTGGTGGTCTAGTGTTAGGCCAGGACAGGGCAAGCTGGGACAGGGCAGACCCGGACAGGGCACAGGGTAAGCCGGGACAGGGTACAGGTCAGGCAGGGACAGGGCAGGCAGGTTAGTAGAAGGCAGGCAGGCCTAGTGACCTGGTGGCAGGCAGGAACCCCCAGCAGGCCACTAGGCCTGCCTGCCACTAGGCACACCAAGACAGGCAGGCAGGCCTAGTGGCAGGCAGGCAGGGCTCCCCTAGCAGGGCCCCCCAATAGCACCCCCACACCGAGACAGGCAGGCAGGCAGGACCCCCCTCCTTACCTCAATTCCACGGTAATACCTCCCACGGTCCAGCGCTGTAGGGAAGGAGATTTCAGCTTCCTGCCCTTTCATCCAGCTGACTCCCGAGCGTGAGTCAGCTGGAGGAAAGGGCAGGATGAAGTCAGCCGGAGGAAGGGCGTGGAAGAGAGATGTTGCTGCTTCACCGGCTCTTTCCCAGTTCTGATGTCGACGGGAGTCCTCGCGTTTCAAGGAAGGCAGTGGCAGTATTTAACCTCTGCACCATCAGAGGTCCTTCTCTCTTTTCTACAGCGCCGCTGGAGCTGAAAACTTTTTTTTTGTCTGCTGTGGTGGTTTTATACTGCCTTCCCCCGTTGGTGCCAAAATCAGGGAGCTGAAGAGATGTGCTTCAGCAACTCTTCCTCCGTGCCGGCGTGGAGCGGTGCTGAGGGTAAGCTTGTAGACAGCTGAAAGCTCCTGCCCTACATCGCTGGACCACAGAAGGAATTAAGGTCCGGGGAGGGGTTGGGTATACGCTCTATAAGATGCACCCTTATTTCCAACTAATTTTTTTTGGGGGGAAGTGTGTCTTATAGAGCGAAAAATACGGTATTAATATATATGGCCTCTTTTACAAAGCTGTGCTAGCTGCTGTGCTGCGCTAATGGCCCCAAAGCCCATAGAGACTTAAAGGGCTTCAGGGCTGTTGCTGCGTGGCTTTGTAAAAGAGGCTGATAATCTGGCAGAAGAGGAATTATACAAGGTTTGAATCATTTGAATAAATCTGGTCCTATTCCAAACCAATCCATTGCTTGATACATGAAAGTCCATTCTATACAATCAAAGGCCTTCTCTGCATCTAAAGAAACAGAGAAGGCCTGATTATTCATTGTTTTTGCTAAATTTAGCATATGATATGCCAATCTAGTATTATTTGAAGAATGTCTTTGAGCAACAAAACCCGTTTGGTGCAAACCAATCATATAAGGGAGAGCCTTGGCTAGTCTTAGAGCCAATAATTTAGCCAGAATTTTCCCATCCACATTAATTAAAGAAATAGGCCTGTAGTTTGAAACCAACATGGTATCTCGGTTTTGCTTTGGCAAAACAATAGTTAACGATTCTACCATAGTACCTGACTTACAACCCTTAGTCAGTTGTGATTGATAAAATTTAAAAGATGAGGTAATAGTAAATTTTGAAAAGATTTAAAAATCTCCACTGTGAAACCATCACTACCTAGAGTGGATCCAGCTATGAGAGATTTCAATGCTGACTGGAGTTCTGTACATGATATAGGCGCAAGTTTTTCTTTCACTTACTCAGGAATTTTTGGCCCATTAATTAAGTTTAAAAATTCTCTTCGTTCAATTTCTTTATTTGAATAAAGCTCAGAATATAAGGCTTTATAATAATCCCAAAACTCCAATATGGGTATGAATTTTACCTTTTTCATTTTTAATAGCCACAATCTTTACTTTTCTTTTTTTTTTTTTTTGTTTTAAGATAATTAGCCAATAATCTTTCAGCTTTATTCGAGTTTCCATAATACAGAGCCTGCTGAGAAAACAAATCTTTCCTAGCCAAATGTGAGGAAATCTCATTATATTTAGCTTTCCACATAAGAACATAAGCAATGCCTCCGCTGGGTCAGACCTGAGGTCCATCGCGCCCAGCAGTCCGCTCACGCGGCGGCCCAACAGGTCCAAGACCTGCGCAGTAATCCTCTATCTATACCCCTCTATCCCCTTTTCCAGCAGGAAATTGTCCAATCCTTTCTTAAACCCCAGTACAGTACTCTGCCCTATAACATCCTCTGGAAGCGCATTCCAGGTGTCCACCGCACGTTGGGTAAAGAAGAACTTTCTAGCATTCGTTTTGAATCTGTCCCCTTTCAACTTTTTGAATGCCCTCTTGTTTTTTTATTTTCTGAAAGTTTGAAGAATCTATCCTTTTCTACTCTCTCTATGCCCTTCATGATCCTGTAAGTCTCTATCATATCCCCTCTAAGTCTCCTCTTCTCCAGGGAAAAGAGACCCAGTTTCTCCAATCTCTCAGCGTATGAAAGGTTTTTCATCCCCTTAATCAGACGTGTTGCTCTCCTCTGAACTCTCTCGAGTAACGCCATATCCTTCTTAAGGTATGGTGACCAATATTGGACGCAGTACTCCAGATGCAGACGCACCATTGCCCGGTACAGCGTCAGGATAACTTCTTTCGTTCTGGTTTTAATACCCTTCTTGATTATACCTAGCATTCTATTCGCTCTCTTAGCGGCTGCTGTGCACTGTGCCGTCGGCTTCATTGTCATGTCCACTATTACCCCCAAGTCCCTTTCTTGGGTACTCTCATTCATTAACATCCCTCCCATCGTATAATTGTACCTCGAGTTTCTGCTTCCCACATGCAATACTTTACACTTCTCAACATTGAACTTCATCTGCCATCTCGCTGCCCATTCCCCTAGTTTGTCCAAGTCCCTTTGCAAATCTTCGCAGTCC
Source organism: Geotrypetes seraphini (assembly GCF_902459505.1). Lineage (NCBI taxonomy): Eukaryota > Metazoa > Chordata > Amphibia > Gymnophiona > Dermophiidae > Geotrypetes > Geotrypetes seraphini. Next base: position 111,337,056 of record NC_047085.1, read on the forward strand.
TCCTTTGTTCGAGCTCCACTAAATAGTTTGGTGTCGTCCGCAAATTTTATTATCTCACACTTCGTTCCTGTTTCTAGATCATTTATGAATATATTAAAAAGCAGCGGCCCAAGCACCGAGCCTTGCGGAACACCACTCGTGACCTTCCTTCAGTCTGAGTAGTGGCCCTTCACCCCTACCCTCTGTTTCCTACCCTCTAACCAGGTTCTGATCCATCTATGCACATCTCCGTCCACCCCATGGTTCTTCAGTTTCCGGAGTAGACGTTCATGAGGCCCTTGTCAAAGGCTTTCTGGAAATCTAGGTATATGATATCTATGGGGTCTCCTCTGTCCATCTGTTTGTTAATTCCCTCGAAGAAGTGCAATAAGTTAGTCAGGCATGATCTCCCCCTGCAGAAATCATGTTGGCTGGTTATCAGAAGTTCGTTTTTTTTCAAAATGTTCATCGATGTTTTCTTTTATCAGTGCTATCAGGGCTTGCAAAGTATTTTGTTCCCATTTCAAGACCAATTGTGACTCTAAAGTTAAAATAATTTGTTCCAAATTGGAAAATTCTAATTTTAGTAATTTCCTAATATGCGCCGAATATGAAATTATCCTCTCATTGTAGCTTTGACAGCATCCCAAATAGTTTCCAAAGAGATTTCCTCTGAGCTGTTGAATTGAAAATATTCATTCATTTTCATTTGAATTTCCTCAAGAAAGTTTGAATCTGCAAGCAATGTATTATTAAACCTCCAAACAGGTCTATTAGAATCTGCTTCGATAAACTGATAATCTATCCAAATTCCAGCATGATCCGACAAAAGAATCGGATCTATGCTGGATTTGGTTACCTGATTAATCAAATGGTCCGAAACAAAAAAAATAATAAATTCGTGAAAATGATTTATAAACTTGAGAGCAAAACAAAAATTTTCGAGCATTGAAATGAAAAATCCGCCATATATCCTTTAATCTACATATATGTACCAAATTGTCCAGACCTAATGATTTTAATTGTCTACTCGGTTGTTTATTTATAATTGGATCCATGACAGCACTGAAATCTCCGGTTACAATTAAATTAGTCGTAGCCAGTGACAGAATTGTTTGTTGGAGTTTTTTTAAAGAAATGTGCCTGATTAGTATTTAGGGCGTACATATTAAAAAGCATCAGGGTATCTTTTCCTGAAGTCATACTAATATAGAGCTATCTACCCAATGGATTAGCTCTAAAGTTATCAAAGTTAGCAGAGACAGTCTTGTTAATCAGGATTGCCACACCTGCTTTTTTACCTACTGCTGGGGCAAAAACCCCCAATGTTTTACCTATCCTTTCTCCAATTTGGCTGCCTCAATAGCGGACAGATGAGTTTCCTGAATGATTGAGTCCATTTACGTTTAAATAGTATAGTTTTAAAGCCATTCTCTTTTACCTATGAGTACTATCAAATGGAAATATAGCATTCTTTTTGCCAAAATTAAAACTAATTGTGCCACACACATCCAGAATCCTAAACTAAAATCCTCCCTCCCTCCCCTAATCCATCCCATTAAGTATCTCATAAACTTGGGTGCGCGCATACCAACTAGCAACTACCATCCTCCCCTAGGTACCCTAAAACTTCCCCAAAATTAATCCTCCCTATTTAATAATTAATATTAACTAAATTGTGATTTCCAATTATTACACTATCACACAATTCCAATAATGTTATTAAAAATTGAATACTCAACTGAACAGTATACAATATAAATCATTTAGCCCCTCTAGCAGTGAAATAAAATAATTCATGAAACAATACCCTGCTTTGACCTTAAAGTAGTATCACATTCGATGTACATTTGATATAAAATTATTACTTCATTTAAAATAATAAATTACATCCTTGAAAAAGGAAATTATCTCAGGAACCACTATAACCACCCTAGATAATATGTATAAACTTATCAAATAAATAAAATTAAAACCTCAGTTGGTATCATAACTTAATTAAATATACTGACAGGTCCAAGCTTTCATAAAAATTTATGCTACCTACTATTAAGAGATATATAATAACATTCAATTAATTATTCCTTTGTTAATATATTCAATCACACCGAAACCGATCACAATACCATAACAATTAACTCTTTTACTTTCCAATCATAACTATCCTAAAACACTCCCATCCCAAATAACACTATACCTATTTGTCCATTCATACAACCAATTACCACTACTATTCATCCATGTATCCCACAGCATTTTAAATCAAAGCCTTATTTACATATAATCCTTTTCCCCCATGTTCAGCCTGTCAACAAATCTACAGCTTGCATAGACTTTCAAAAAAGATTCCTGTACCTTGCACAGTCCACTATGCAGTCCTTTCTTTATTTTTGGTGTTCACCTTTTACTGCTGATCCGTTAGGCTTTTCTTTGTTTTGCCTTGTATATTAATGGCATGCAGGTTACTGCCATTCTTGTTTGTGCATGAGCAGTGCAACATAACAAAACAAAAAGACGACCCAATATTCCACAGCGAAAACAATCCAATGATAGAAACAGAAGACTGTGGAAGTGGATGTTCTGAAAGATGATTTCTTAGCTCTTCACAGTAAAATCATAAAAATACAAATATAAGTCTAAGTTTGTGGTACATATGTGATTGTCCAACTGGACCCTACACAGTCCGTGTTTCGGTGAACAAGCCTTCCTCAAGGATCCGGATGATATAGAATACACAGATGTACATGTCTTTGAGCAGATGGCTTTGAGACAAACAAAGTGGAGAAAAAAATCACAACTTTATGGATAACATCTGTTACAGGTAACTGTGCTTTATCCCAGGACAAGCAAGAAACATATTCTCATATGGGTGAGCTCCATGCTAACCAGAATGGGATAGGGGGAAGATTGGCCTTTAAGAAAACAAATTTTGCAATAGTGCTTGGCCGAAGTGCCCATCCCATCTGGAAAAAGATTCCAGACAGTAATGAGAGGTGAAAGTTTGAACCGAGGACCAAGTAGCAGCTTTACAGATCTCAATAGGGGTAGAGGGGAGAAAAGCTACTGAAGCTGCCATAACTCAAACTTTATGGGCTGTGACACAACTCCCCAGCCTGAGCATAACAGAATGAGATGCACATAGCCAACCAATTGGAAATTGTTCTCTTAGAAACAGGATGACCTAACTTGCTAGGATCAAAGGAGACAAAAAGTTGAAGAGATATTTTAAGTGGCTTTGTCCTGTTGAGATAGTAAGCCAATGCCCGCTTACAATCCAGAGTATGAAGAGCCGTTTCTCCTGAATGAGAGTGAGGCTTAGGAAAAAATACTGGAAGAACAATTGATTGAGATGAAATTAAGTGACGATCTTAGGAAGGAACTTTGGATGAGTGTGAAGCACAGCCGTGTCTTGGTGGAACACTGTAAATGATGAGGGATCTGAGATCTAAAATAGGTCGGAGACCTCCTGTCTTCTTTGGGACTACAAAATAACGGGAGTAAAACCCCTGGTTTGGATGATCCGCAGGAACCTTCTCAATAGCATTGAGGAGGAGAAGGGAATCAATTTCCTGAAGAAGGAGGGAGGACTGATGAGGGTTCAAAGCAGACTCTCTTGGAGGATGATCTTGAGGAACAGTGAGAAAATGAAGAGAGTAACCCTCTCGAATGATCTGTAGAACCCAGAGGTCTGAGGTGATTAACTCCCAACGATGGAAATAAAGTTGAAGATGACCCCCAATTGGCTGAGGGAGGGGCTGATTTAATGGGATTGAACTATGCTCTCAAGCAGCCCGTCAAAAAGACTGGGCCAATTCAGCTGGAGCAGACACTTGAGGTTTCTGAGGGAGTTACTGCTTCTGTTTCTTCTGTTGTGGCCGGGACAGAGCAGGTTTGGCCAAAAATCACCTCTGATATGAAGAGGAGGGCTTGAATGGTCTTGATGTGGCAGGCTTGGATTTAGGTTTAAGCAAAGCATTCCAATATTTTTCGTGGGCTGAGAGCTTTTTACTCTGGTGGTTTGGGATCTCAATGTGGTTCTTGCTAAATTGGTGAAGCCTCCATTTGAACCAATGCCCAAAGCTCATCTCAAATTCCTTACTTGGAAAGTTATCTCTCTCATTTCTCTCACTTCAAACAGAAGAGTCGGTGAACTTAAGCGCTAGTGGCAGATCCACCATTTACAGTGTTCCACCATGACAAGGTTCTGCTTCACACTCATCTGAAGTTCTCCATTGAGTCTCCAAACATGCCAGTAACCCTGAGCCAGGCTAATCTCCTCATGGTCAGACATAGAAGAAGCCCTAGAAGGCAACTTAAAGGCATCATAAGCAGACTGAACCATGTACTGCCTTAATTGAGTGAGGGTGCGAACAATGTGCCAGAAATCTTTCACTCAGTGAGATGGAAGATATTTTTGAAAGGCAGGTAATTGCTTTACTAGATGTTTCAGGTAGCATGTGAAATAGCAATTGTAATTAATGACTCAATTCACCAACATGGAGTTTTGGTAAAGATGTCTCCCAAACCTGTCAAAGTATGTCCCTCTCGACCTGGCAGGACTGAGGCATAAACTTTGGACGGGGTAGACTTTTTCAATGTAGACTCTACCACCAAAGACTGATGAGACAGTTGGTTTGACAAAACTGGGACTGGGAATAATACAGTAGAGAGTCCTGTTTCCTAGGAGCAACAGGAACAGAGAGAGGAGATTCCCAATTTTTATGAAGGGTTTCTCTCAGGATCCCATGCAAAGGAAGTTTAGTAAGTTCCTTAGGAGGTTGATCATAGTCCATGGTTTCCACAAATTTGGCACTATATTTGGAATCTGCCTCCAGCTTGACAGATAGTTCCTTATCCAACTGTCTAATGAAATGTGTGAAGGATGGTCTCTCCATAGGGGATGTCTCTCTAGGAGGAGTCTTAGATGGAGATTGTGGCTCAGGAGAGTCATAAGTCTCTGTGGTTGAATGAGAAACGTCAATATTGGAATCCATTTGAAGATCAGAGTCATTGAGCAGTGACGGAGAATGATACTACACTTGGTCCAATGAGGAAGGCGATGCAGGATGTTTACATTTCTCTGAACATTTAGAAGCAACACGTTTGGACTTACAAGAACACTTGCTGGACTGAAAACGTCAAGGAGAAGAAGAGTGATACTTCAACAAACTGGAACTGTGTCTGGAGGCACGATGCTTCAATGCATGGCTGTTTGATGACCGGTGTCGAGAGCCATCATGGTGAATTGAAGAAGCAGTGGTGGTACCGGCATCCCGTGTGGTGTGACACTCAGGCTGGGCCAGTACCAGGGGAGTCAGTGTTGGGGTAATGAGTTGAAACATATCCCCATACTTTGTGGCTTCATCGCCGGTACCAACGGTGCTATGACTCATTCCAGAGGATGACTTAGATGACGATGTACCCCTTGATTTGGAAACAAGTCGCATAGGGGGTCTTCGCTTGGTCAGCATGACTGGACTCAATGCCATAATGACCTGCAACACCGTCTGGGAAGCTGGTGGGTTTTTAGCTGGCTTACCAGAAGGAGTGATGACTTGCGATACCAGAGTTGATGTCAGTGCATCGGACATCGTCGGTATCTTCGACATCTATGCATGCAATGCATCCACTCCCTCCATGCTGACACCGAACAACTTCTCTTGTTGTAGAATACAGCTCTTTATGGTGTGCTTCTGAAGAGCAGAACAGCGTGTGTAAGACTCTAAGCGATGTTCCGGGCCAAGGCACTATATATACCAGTTGTGGGGATTGGTGATGGAAATTGTCCTTTGGCACCTGCCATACTTTTAAAACCCCATTAGCGGGTGAGACATGGACAAGAAAACCACCTCAGCCAAACTGAACTCAATTGCTGAGGTAAAAAGGAGGCCCCACCATCAGATCACCTGAAGGTGAAAACGGAGGAGAAAAAATTCTCCCAAGTTATCTTTTTTTTTTTTTTTTTAGAGAAAAGGTAAATGAAAAGAAAGAAAGAAAATAAACGAGTGAGCGGGGAAGCAAGGGCTGAAAACTAAAGGAACGTTCAAGAGCACGACTTCTTAGCTCCGTGGAAAACTATGAACTGAGGAGCCATGCACTTACATCAGATGGGAAGACACTCGCGCATGAGCGGTGTGGTCAGTTGCAAACCTTCTAAAGTTCTTAAAGTGCCAAACTTTGAATACAGGCTGTCCAGTTGGGTGCACTGCCAAGCAGTCAACCCCCTGGAAACAGTCTCTCCACCTTAGTCTGCAATCTCCCGCAGCCAGAGCTGTCCCCCAAGGGGATCCTCTACAGCACAAAAAATAAATCACACAAAGTAGTGAGAACATACTGAAGTTAAAGAAAAATAAACACAAACAGAAAAAACTAGCTCCTATTGTTTCAGCTTGTAGAAAGACAACTGGAAGTTGGGAGAGCAGTTCCAGCTGGGAAGAGAGGAGGAGCAAGACTATGCAAATGAAGCTTCCTATAAGAGATCTCGTAAAATAGGACCAACTATCCAAGAGTTCAGGAATAGAGTGGGGTAGTACAAGAAAGACCTTTTCTTTCTCTGTCCCTTAAAGCCAGGACCTAGTAGTAAATCTCACACATCCATTAATTTAAGGAAAAACAACAATGCAAAACAGCTGCTAACAAGAAAGAACATTTTTACTCAGTCACAGGTAAGCATACCCACTATTACTGTTTTACAAACCCACCCATTTAGCTACTGGAAATCACACAATTGATCACCAAGCTTAACATGGACAAAATTGACATATATAAATTAAAACACATATGCTTACACATTTGATTATGAGTTAGGAAAACAAATACTACAGAGAAAGAATAGAAAACAAAACAAGATATAATTAATCATTTCCACAATAATACATACAAGTTTTGCAAAAACTGTTTTGTCATTTACGTTCCACAAATAATGGTGTGTGCCCACTGTGTAGTATAGGACAGTAATCTCATACCAGGGTTCTTACATAACTGAACAGCAGGGGAAACATTTTAAGTAGTTTATTAAAGCCAGTTTATTAAAGTTTATTTGGAAGCAATTTGGGAGTATACTTTGTATAGAATCTATCTACTCCACAAAAGAGAGTCATATTTACCACAGATTGAGAGGTGAGGTTGGGGTGAAAGCCAAGGTTTACATTTCAATGCATGGTGTTGAATTTGTATGATCTCCAGACACAGAATACACACACTTCACAACTAAGCTGGGTTTCATTCAATGGGGGAGATAATTTTTCATCAAAATTCAAGTTATCATATTTTTTAGAAGGAACTAACCTGCTGCTCTGACTGTGACATATTTGAAGGAGATTCTCTTCCAACAGCATCTGCATCATCTGCTTCCTCATCAGAAATCTTGAACTCCAAATCTTCAGTGTAGCGCTTTCTCTTAACCTGCCTGCTGGAGCGTCTCTTCTGGAAATTTCAAATTAACATTCTTTATAAGATTAAAAGTTCAATCTGCTGAACCATCACACTGAAATATTTCATGTTTTAGTTTTAAAAGCGCAAAAAAGCTAAGTTAGCAGGTGTTCGCTGAGGACAGCAAATATATATTCTCATATGTGGGTGACATCATCCACATATGAGACATTAGATACATAACAAGTGCACTGTTACTTTAAATTTTTAAGACAATGCCTGGATTGCACGTATACTGGTGTTCCCTCACCTGACGTCGGCTCATGAGATCATCAGTTCAGTAAAAAACTAAGTAGTCAACTAGGAGAGATAGATGGGTTGTGAGAATATATACCTACTGTCCTCTGAGAACTCCTGCTACAGGTAAGTAACTTTGCTTTCTCTGAGGATAAAGCTGGTTATTCTCATACATAGGACTCCCAAGCTGCCAGGATCATGACTGTGGAGAAAAATCAATTTATATATAAACATGAGCCTGGCAAAACTAAAAAGGGTTGGTTGGCATTTAGGTATTAAACATTTTGCAGAACTGCGTGTCCAAACCGGCTGTCTCTTCTAGAGTTTCGCTCTAAACAGTAGTGAGAGGTAAAAGTATGAACTGAGGATCAAGTGTCTGCTTTGCATTTGTCTTCAACAGCTGTAGAGCAGAAATGAGCTACTGGCAGCCACAGCATCAGCCCAGTTTGAATATATGTGAAGGAGAGATGGTTCTCTTGATAACTAGAACTCTGAGTCTGTTAGGATCACAAGCAAGAAAAAGTTGGAAGGATTTTCTGAGGTTTAGTCTGTTCTAGGTAGTACACTAGAGCACATTTGCAGTCCAAGGTACGTAGAGCTGCTTCGCCTGGATGGGAATATAGTTTTGAGAAGAACACCTGTGCAGACGGCATAATGATCATGCTACCTTTAAAGGCTGCATTAGCCAACACCCTCGTCAAAAAATGTGTCCACGTCATAGAAAACTGGACCTCAACCCACCACCTCAAACTAAATAAGAGCAAAACCAAGTTCCTTTGGCTAGGACTCTCAACTGACCCACGCTACACACTAAGAGCTCCTTTTACTAAGCTGTGATAGCATTTTTAGCGCGCGCTAAACCCACGCTACGTGGCTAGAACCAACACCAGCTTAATGCTGGCGTTAAGGACTAGCGTGTGCAGCAATTCAGCGTGCGCTAAAACCGCTATTGCAGCTTAGTAAAAGGAGTCCTAAGGATTACCGTAGACAGACTTTCCATTAGAATTATAATCCCAAATCTTAGTAGTAATTGATAACCACCCATCCATGAAGAACCACATATAATCAATAATGAAACAATCTTTCCTTCTGATGAGAAAGCTAAGATCCATAAGAAAATACTTCAAAACAGAGGCTTTCTGAATTTTAGTCCAATCCCTAATCCTATCTTGACTAGACTACTGAAATGTAATACTTGTTTTTTGTTCTAAAACATTACTATTGTGCCTACAACTAGTTCAAAATGCAGCAGTAAGACTCATATATGGCCTATGGTAATCAGAGCACCTACAGCCCTATTATATGAAACTACAATGGCTGCCCATAACCGCAAGGATCAAGTTTAATTAGGCATCACTGCCTTTAAGATCCTGAGAGTGAATGCCCTGCCTACCTAACAGAGTTGGCCATCCTACTCCAGGGTGCCTCCAACAGATATTCCACCATCTTTTCCACTTAAAATTCCTAGCAAGCAACAATATAAAGTCTACCAGGCAAATACCTTATCTATCCAATATCAATTAGCAAAATGCTGGAACAAACTACCACTTACACTACAATCCTGTCACTACTATCTCAGGTTCAAAAAACTTTAAAAGCATTTCACAGAAAGGGTGATGGATGGCTGGAATGCCCTCCTGAAGGGTAGCAGTGGAGAGGAAACTGGTGACGGAATTCAAAAAGGCATGAGATTTAAACAGAGGATCTCTAATTAGAAAATTAATGTTATAAGTTGAAGCCTGCATGAGAGTCGCTCTGCCTCCCCCCCCCCCCCTCCCAATGTCTTCCAGACATGCTGCCATCACTGATAGGCTCGGGGATCTTCAGGACAGCGTCACCACCACAGGAGCTGCCCCAACAAACCTGAATTGCCATTGGAGGAGCGAAGCAAGTTGCGGCCATCATGGGGAAAATCACTTCACACACACACCCTCACTCCCCTCCCCCCCTCATGTCCTCTAAGCATGCCGCCATTTAGGGCAGCACACCATCTAAAGCACAAGCCAAAGGCATGTTTCTTAACGCAGTTCTCGGCACAACCCTAAGTCAACCAAAACCTCGACCACCAATAAGGTAACTCTCTCTAACCTTCTGTCACTTAAAACTAAAAACAATCTCTACCACAAACTTAAATCCTGGTTCTCCTGCACAGCCAGCTTCCTGCTGAACAAATCTTACCTCTCCTATACCTTGTTAGCCTAATTGAAGTCCAGTCCACAGCTACCACAAACTGGACCATATCCCCATGATGCACCACCAAGCAAGGACCCAAACCCCAAAGCTCTACCTCCACATCATGGGAAAGCCACCCTCATCACCAATATCCCATTCCCGTTCTCAATTTCAAGTGTGAGACCAACAAAAACCCATTTAAGACAACCCCCTTTTAGAAACCATGCAGACTTAAGATATATACCAAATATCCATTAGCCAACACAAGAAACAACCTCCAACCATATCCTCTGTATGTACAACACTAAGTCTGAAGTCAACAAACCGTTTTTCTTAAAGAGCTGATCCTATTCCTAACCAACAACTTTGGGCTCAACATCACTGAAACCTGGCTAAAAGCCCCTAAAAGTCCTAAACTGCCCCACCTCTGCCTGCAGGGATATAGTATCATGCACATTTGCAGGAAGAACAGGCAAGGTGTTGGTTTAGCCATTGTTTATAAAAAGCTTCTTCAATATTACCTTGATTGACTCCGCTACCCACTCTGACCTCAAATATATAACATGCAAACTCAAGAGACAAGCCTAATACCACCACCATCATCATCTGCGTCTTACTGACATCATCATCTGCGTCCTCCTGGACCTTACTCAAGCCACAATACTCACTTTCAAGAAATTATCTCGAGTCTATTCTGCCAATACACCAGACTGCTCATACTCAGAGACATAAACCTTCCCTTTGAAGCTTCTGATAACAATGACATCTACTACTTCAAAACACTTCTTGAAGACTGCCAAATACTGTATATACTTGAATATAAGCTGATATTTTTGGGGCAAAAAAAGGGGGTCTCAGCTTGTATTCAAGTCAGCATCTACTCCCCACCCCCAACCCAGACCTGTTGCAGGCCTCCACTAGGCCTGCTGCAAGACCTGGTGGTCCAGCAGTGGGCCAAGACAGAAGGGATCCCTCCCACCTCCTGTCCTGGCCAACTGTGATGACCTCCCATCTCCCCTGTGTACCTTAGAAATCCCTGGTAGTTGAGCAGTGGGTCAGAGCAGGAGCGGTCTTCCTGTGCTCCTGCCCCTTGCTGAGTTGCTAGATGAATGGCTGCTGCATTACTATTCAAACTTCAAAACCTTCTGCAAAATCTTACACATCCCTACATGGAAACTCCATCTTGCCACTCATAAATCTATTAATTTCCTCATGGTCCACCTCGACCAGAAATCTCAGTAAACTTCTGATGAACTCTCTCACAACAAAAGGCCTCGATTACAAATGTATTTTCAACACTATGTTTATGTACATCGGAATAAAAGACATGGAACAACCTCCCAACAGCCATCAGATCTGAACCAAACAACCTCGCATTCTGAAAAAATATTAAAGACTTCTCTCTTCAACACCATATTCAATACAGAAAATGACCCTTGAGCCTTCAAAATACCTTTCAACCTCAATGATGCTGTATACACTGACAATCACACAACCTTGAACTATGAGTTACCTCCTCATTCTACCTAGCAGCACCACTCTAACAATACTTGTTTATCTCTTCCTGTTTTGTACCATTTCTCAAGCTGTATTGTAATGTATCTTCTGTAGCATCCTTAAACTGTACAAAATTGTATCTCATTAAATTGTACTGCAAGTCGCCTTGAACCTACTTAGGCACAGTTTGACCCATAAAGCACAGTTACTTACTGTAACAGGTGTTATCCAAGGACAGCAGGCAGATATTCTCACATGTGGGTGATGTCATCCATGGAGCCCCAATACAGAGAGCTTTAAAAGTACATTGCCACTTTAAGACCTTGAGAAAGTTCATGAACTGCCCGGCACATGCACAAGTGCCTTCCTGCCTGACGTAGGCTCGCAGTACTTCAGTTCCATAAGCAAGCTAAGAAGCCAACCCGGGGAGGTGTGTGGGTTGTGAAAATATCTGTCTGCTGTCCTAGATAACACCTGTTAAGTTAAGTAACTGTGCTTTATCCCAGGACAAGCAGGCAGCATATTCTCACATGTGTGAATCCCTAGCTTACTAGAATGGGATGGAGGGAGTGTTGGCCATTAAGAAAATTAATTTTGCAATACTGCTTGGCCAAAGTGACCATCTCGTCTGGAAAAAGATTCCAGACAGAAGTGAAGAAAATAAGAAGAAACACAAGCACTGGCAAGTTAGATGCAAAGCATTGATAAAGACAGCTATGAAGAGAAACTTGCAAAAGAGGCAAAAACTCATAGCAATTTTTTTTAGGTTCATCAGAAGCAGAAAACCTGTGAGTGAATCTGTGGAACTGTTGGATGATCAAGGAGCGAAAGGGGCGCTCAGGGAGGATAAGGCCACAGCGGAAAGACTGAATGAATTCTTTGCTTCGGTCTTTACGGAAGGAGATCTACCTGTACTGGAAATGGTTTTCAAGGGTGATGATGCGGAGGAACTGAAAGAAATCTCAGTGAATCTGAAAGATGTACTGAGCCAAATCGACAAGTTAAAAAGTGATAAATCGCCAGGACCGGAAGGTATACATCCCAGGGTACTAAAAGAACTCAAACATGAAATTGCTGACCTACTGTTAGTGATCTGTAACCTGTCGCTAAAATTGTCTGTAGTACCTGAAGATTGGAGGGTGGCCAATGTTATGCTGATTTTTAAAAAGGGCTCCAGGGGAGATCTGGGAAATCACAGACTGGTAAGCCTCACTTCAGTGCCGGGCAAAATAGTAGAAATAATTATAAAAAATAAAATTGTGGAACACGTAGACAAACATGATTTAATGAGACGGAGTCAGCATGGATTCAGCCAAGGGAGATCTTGCCTCACAAATTTGCTTGACTTCTTTGAAGGTGTGAATAAACATGTGGATAAAGGTGAGCCAGTTGATATTGTGCATCTAGATTTTCAGAAAGTTTTTGATAAAGTTCCTCATGAGAGGCTCCTGAGAAAATTGAAGTGTCATGGGATAGGTGGCAAAGTTCCGTTGTGGATTAGAAATTGATTATCAGATAGAAAACAGAGGGTAGGGTTAAATGGTCATTTTTCTCAATGGAATAGAGTGCCGCAGAGGTCTGTACTGGGACCGGTGCTATTTAACTTATTTATAAATGATCTAAAAATTGGAACAACGAGTGAGGTGATTAAATTTACAGATGACACTAGACTGTTCAAAGCTATTGAAACGCATGCAGATTGTGAAAAATTGCAGGCAGACCTTAGGAAATTGGAAGACTGGGCGTCCAAATGGCAGATGAAATTTAATGTGGACAAATGCAAAGTGATGCACATTGGGAAGAATAACCTGAATCACAGTTACCGGATGCTAGGGTCCACCTTGGTGGTTAGCACCCAAGAAAAGGATCTGGGTATCATTGTAGACAATGCGATGAAACCTTCTGCCTAATGTGCCAAAAAAGCAAACAGGATGCTGGGAATTATTAAAAAAGGGATGGTTAACAAGACTAAAAATGTCATAATGCCCCTGTATCGCTCCATGGGCAACCTCACCTGCAGTATTGCGTTCAGTTCTGGTCTCCTTATCTCAAGAAAGTTATAGTGGCACTAGAAAAGGTTCAAAGAAGAGCGACCAAGATGGTAAAGAGGATGCAATGCCTCTCATATGAGGAAAGACTAAAACGGTTAGGGCTCTTCAGCTTGGAAAAGAGACAGCTGAGGGGAGATAGGATTGAAGTCTACAAAATCCTGAGTGGAGTATAACGGGTACAAGTGGATTGATTTTTCATTCTGTCAAAAATTACAAAGACTAGGGGACACACGATGAAGTTACAGCAGGGGTCTCAAAGTCCTTTCTTGGCAATGTGTTCCAGAGCTTAACTATTCTGTGAGTGAAAAAAATTTCCTCCTATTGGTTTTAAAAGTATTTCCCTGTAACTCAGGGATCTCAAAGTCCCTCCTTCGGGGCCGCAATCCAGTCGGGTTTTCAGGATTTCCCCAATGAATATGCATGAGATCTATGTGCATGCACTGCTTTCAATGCATATCCATTGGAATATCTTGCATGCTGGCATTCAAACTTGGAAAAGATTATTTCATTGCATTTCTTTTTTTTTTAGCTCAGCAAAATAAGTTAAGGTTTCAAACAAAAAGTGCATTAGACTAGATCAGTATTTTAGGTTGCATTTCAGGGCATACGATCAGATTAGGGCACAAATAGCTGTTGAGGAAAGACTCTGTTTGGTGTTAGTTCCATCTTGCCCACCCAAGGCAGAACTTTTTGATTTATAGACTCTTCAGCCAACCAAGAAAAGGGCATTGCTTTGTTAGGATTTTTCTGCTCTTTCTTTTTTCTTTCAAGTGTAAGTACTTCTGCAACCAAAGTATGGCTGGGACACATTGTGTCACCAAAGCTGGTGCTCAGGTTACAGCTTCTGTCTCTATGCAGCCAGAAAATGTTATCCAGGCAGAGGGATTGGTTCCATGTGCAAGCTGTCTTCAGCTTGAATCCCTCATGAAGGAAGTAAAGGAACTGAGAGGGAAGGTGGCAAGACTGAGACACATCTATGAGAATGAGAGGTACATCGATGAAATGGTTCATGAGGTGTCAAAGATTTCCAGCTAAGATTATGGAATCCTGCAAGATTGGTACTATGACTCCACCCATCCTTGAACTGAAGAACCGGTATCCTGCCCTGGAAATGGGAGAAATAAGAGCATCTCAGGGGCAAGAAGGACCAAAGCTTGAAATCCCAAAAATTACTGGATCCGTGATCACTAGGAGGCGTAAGGTAGTTGTGGTTGGCAATTCCCTTCTGAGGGGTACAGAAGCATCCATCTGCAGACCAAACATGATGTCCTGGGAGGTATGATGTCTGCCTGGTGCTAAAATCCAAGATGTTACAGAAAGTTCGTTGACGCTTATCAAGCCTGATGACTATTATCCGATGCTTCTCATCTACATTGGCACTAATAATATTACCAGATATCCCTGAGAACATATTGAAAGTCATTTGTGGCTCTGGGAGAGAACATAAAGCAGTCAGGTATGCAGCTGGTATTCTTGTACATCCTCCCTGTTGAGAGTAGAGGCCAGGGCAGAGAAGCATGTATTCTATAGATCAGGGTTTCTCAACCTGCAGTACGCTTACCCTATGGGGTATGCGGACCACCTGTTGGGGGTATGCGGGCTGACCGCCGCTTGCCCCCGCCCGATTTAATTATCCCCCACTGGGAAGGGAAGGGCCAGGCGCATGCAGCGATTGCACAGTGCTGGCCCACAAGCCTTTCCTCCAAAGTCCAGGCCAGCCAATCGGAGTTAGAGTTGATGTCAGAGCCGGGTGCGGAGGATGGAGGAGGGTGGCCAGATGGGGCAGTGGCGGTGCTCTCGCTGAAGAGTAGGAGGCGGTGCAGTTGCTGTGCCTACTGGGGGAGGGCAGTGAGCGAGAGCAGCAGGAAGTCACATAGAGTCTGCCGCAGCCCCAGTGTGGGAGAGTTTGCCACCATGTCAGCCTCTACCGCGAAGTGTATGGGGAACCAGCAGTGCAAGTTTACTGGTGAACAGCTACCACCTTGAGCGTTCTTCTTTTTTGAGGTGGAACTGTCATCCCTTCCCCTCCCCTCTGCTTCTTCGGATAGAGCGGGACAGGTGCAGGCTTTGCCTAAAATTCCTAACATATAAGTCCTTGGCCTGAGATGAGAGGGACCCTTGGGAAGGGAATGAGAGGCTGCGAGAAGAGATTTTTGGGGCAGGGACCCTTGGGGCTGAGAAGGTAAAGAGGTTGGTAGATTAGGGGACTCGGGTTGGTGGCACTGGGGGACAGAAAAAGGGATGAGGCAGGAAGGCAGGGGAGGAAAGAAACTGGTAGATGGGGGAGGATCCTTGGGGCAAAGCAGGGGGAAAACTAGATGGGGAGGGGGGCAGAGGAAAGGGATAAAGCTGGCGTATGGAGGGTGTTTTGGCAGACGAAAGGAAGAGAGCCTGCTAGGGATGGGGTTTCAGGCTCCAAAGTTGGGGGAGGGAGACAGTCATGGCATGGAGCTCTGAAATGTGTGGAGGGAGGTAGAAAATGGGCCCCTGGAGTCCACTATACCGGTATGATACCGGAGAAGGTTCTGCTGGACAAAACAGAAGCTTTTCCTGTGGGTCTGTCTCATTTTGGCAGGACTACTAAAAGAGCATCCTCTTGGCTCCTCCCCCCAGCATTTTCTCTGTGGAATTCCATTAGGAAAACTTTGGCATGCAGCCGGAAAGAATAGTTAAAAATAGCACAGCAGGCCACAAATAGTCACCAGGTTAGTACCTAACTTTCCAAATATCTGGCCTAAAAGCTTTTAATTATTAGTGTGGTATATTTTATGTCTGATTTTTGAAACTGGTCTTTGCTTCCAGTGTGCTTTGTGTTTTTTTTTAATTTTGTGGTTACCATTATGTATTAATAAGATTATATTGTGTGTATATGAAAAATGGATGGAAGAAATTGCATTCCAATTAGTATTATTATTATGGGGGTGGAGTCAGGGGCGGGATTTGGGCAGGTTTGGGGTGAAGTTTGGGCAGGGGTACTCGGTTGGTATTTGTTAGGTTTAGGGGGTACTTGGATTGAAAAGGTTGAGAAACACTGCTACAGATGAATGCATGGCTAGGTGGATGATATCGGCGAGAATATGTTGGCTTCCTGGACTACAGGATGATTTTCCAAGGGTTGCTGAACAGAGATGGTACGCTTCTATCAAAGAAGGGAAGAAGTGTCTTCGGCAGAAGGCTGGCTAATCTACTGAAGAGGGCTTTAAACTAGAAGCGATGGGGCAAGGTGATCAAAGCCCTCGGGTGAGTATAAGCCATCAGTTAAGTAAATCACTGAATATCTCTACAAAGATGGTAAAGGGGGCAATGTCTGGAAAGAAGTACAGTGGAAAGAAGTAAATGCACGTTGGTTAAGCGCATGCTTCGGTTATCTGCAGCATACCATGGTCCAGGTTTTTTTACATTAAAGTCAATGGATGTAAACTCTGGATACTTGCAATTCCAATAAGCACCCAATCCGCTTATGTTAACTGATGTTATAGGTCCCACCTCTATTAGTTCAAGTTGCGTTCACTCCGGTTAAAAGCAATCACGTTCTTACGTGGATGAGCCACGTGTTTCGGAACAGCAGTCTAGGCCTGGCCTGGTGTTTGAAGTTTCAGAACTGCACCATGGCTTTGCATGAACAAAAATCATTGTCTTTGGCTGAACGTGTCCACCATGCTGGACAAAATTCATTGTCTTTGGCTGAACATGTCCATGTCTTAAAGAGACTTGACCAACGGGAGAGTCAGGTCTCTATTGCAAAACATTACAGCGTTCCATTCTAGCCAGATTTCTCAGATTTAAAGAAAAAAGCAAGCCATATTGAAAGACTGGCAAAACAACAGCAATTCTACCAGAAAACGGAAATGATTTGGGAAGGCTGGAGATATTGAACAGGTGTTGCTGCGATGGTTTGCTGAAGCTAGAAGTTGACAACTGCCAATCAGTGGGCCTCTGCTGATGGAGAAAACAGCACAGCTATCTAAAGACCTGGGCGTAGAAGACTTCAGAGCAACAAACAGATGGTTGGAGAGGTGGAAAGTTCGTAACAGCATAAAATTTAAGAAGCAGCATGGTGAAAAACAACACACGGATGAGTTTGGTGCAAAAAGATGAGCCATGGTTGTGTTGCTATCAGTCAATGAACTTCTTCTACTAAAAAGACAATGCAGACAATTAGAAAGAAAATGGAGGAAAAACAGTCAAGACTCCACAAGAGCAACATGGAGAAAACTGAACTGAGAATAGAAAAAAAAAAAATCTAAAGAAAAACGAAAAATATACTACACAAACCAAATAGGAGAAGAAACCCAAGACACGAAAAAACTATTCTAACTACTAAAAGAACTCACAGACACCAAACCCTACCTGACAAGCAACAATGTCCCCACACCCACAGCCACAATCTTAGCAACGTTCTTCAAAGACAAAATCGCAACCATAAGATCCACCTTCAATGGAACACCTATGCACCTAGAAGAGATCACAACACCCTCCATAGAAATAGAAGCAGTTGCAGCAGACAGAACATGGTCCAACTTCTCACCAATACTATGGTCAGCCTTCAACAAATTCTACAACAAATATAGCCATGCAACTTGCGACCTCAACCACTGCCCCCCATACCTATTGAAAGCCTCCAGTACACTATTTCGCACCCTACTCTTGCAATGGATGCAAACCCTACTAACTGATGGCCTTTTCCCACAAGATCTCAGCGAAATCATCATCACTCCAATCCTGAAAGACCCCAAAGGAGAAACAGACCAACCATCCAACTACAGACCAATAGCCTCAATACCACTTTATGTCAAGCTAATGGAAGGACTCGTAGCCAAAGTCCTAAACTCATACCTAGAGAATCACAACCTACTCCACCCAACACAATCAGGCTTCAGAACCAACCACAGCACTGAGGGCCTGATTCTCTAAAAGTGTGTCCCGATTTTAGGCAGCTGTAGGCGTCCTACAGCTGTCTAATCAGCCAATCGGGATGCACGTTTTTTTTTTAAAAATGCTCCCCAGGCAGGCCGCCTATATTGAAGGCGAGGCCCGCAAGACACCTAGGCCCTGATTCTGAATAGGACGCCCGGGAGAGGCGTCCTATTCAGAATCGGCCTAAACTAAACCCCGATTCTGTAACCGGCATCCATGTTACAGACGCGGGTTAGAGAAACGGGTTAGATTAGATACGGCCCGCTACACATATCGCGGCAAGGGATCTCTCTGCCGCTATAAGTATAGCAGGCCGCGGCCCCCTGACCAGGAGGGTGCCCAAACCCTCTGCCCGAAGACGCACCCCCCCCACTACCGACCGCCCCCCTCCCCCCGACAATATCGATAGCTGGCAGGAGGGTGCCCAATCCCTCCTGCCCGAAGACGCACCCCCCCGGCGCTAACCCCCCCCCAAACCTCCACTCCACCAAACCTGTTCTTAGAAGGGTCTTGCACGTCTTGAGCCGGCAGGCACGCCTCGTCGAAATGAAGCGGGCCCGCCCCTTCCCGGCCCATCCCACCGAAGCCTAAGGCCTGATTGGCCCAGGCTCTAGAAGCCTGGACCAATCAGGCCTTAGGCATAGCGGGTCCGCCCATCCCCACTAAGTCTAAGGTCTGATTGGCCAGAGGGTTTGGGCACCCTGGTCAGGGGGCCGCGGCCCGCTATACTTATAGCGGCAGAGAGATCCCTTGCCGCGATAAGTATAGCGGCCGCGTCTATTTACAATGTAGGCCAGCATTTTTCTGGCCTACATTTTAAGCTTCTCCTCTACTAGGGAGACGCGTAGGGCCGCCTAGGTTCAGCCTAAGGCCCGCCTAAGGCCCTTAGACGAGCTTAGGCATCTTGCGGGTCTCCCTAGGCTCCCGGAGGTGCCTTCAGGCTTGCCTGGGGAGCATTTTTTTTAAAAAAACGTGCATCCCGATTGGCTGATTAGACAGCTGTAGGATGCCTAAAATCGGGATGCACTTTGGAGAATCAGGGCCTGAGACTCTACTTGGCTCACTCATGGACACCGCCAGACAACACCTCAGCACAAGCAAAAAATTGCTAATTATCCAACTAGATCTCTTCGCAGCCTTTGACCTGGTAGACCATAACATCCTTCTACAGATACTGCAATCAATAGGAATCAGTGGTAAGGTACTATCGTGTTTTAAAGGATTCCTAAAATCCAGAACATATAGAGTTAAAACAAACAAAGAAAACTCTGAGCCATGGGCTAATCCCTGCGGAGTACCCCAAGGATCACCTCTTTCTCCCACACTCTTCAACCTATACATTGCCTTCCTCAGCTCCTACCTAGACAAACAAGGTCTAACCTCCTACAGCTATGCAGACGACATCACCATTCTCCTTCCATTCGATCAACCAACACCATCCATGACAGACAAAATACACAGAACACTTGAAACAATAGCAACTTGGATGAAAGACCACAAACTAAAACTAAATCCGGATAAAACAAACTTCATCCTACTCGAAATTAACAAAACTCCAACCGTAACAAGCCTTGTCATAAACTCTACAACATACCACATCCAACCCACTTTAAAACTTCAGGAGTACTAATAGACAGAGGCTGTACAATGCAGCCACAAATCAACTATGCAAAAACTATAGCTATTAATATGAACAACCTATCTACTTTCAATAAGACTTGGCAGAGAGTACTAGATTTTTGTAACATTCCTCACATTTGACTTGTAATATTATCTGACATAATTGAAGATACTCACAATATTATTCACTAGTATTTTAGCCCGTTACATTTACGGGTGCTAGCTGTCTGTATTTCTTCCCCCCCCAACTTCCCCGTGCAACAGCCACAGCAGCATTCCCTCCCCCTCCATGTCCCTGTGCAGTAGCATTTCCCCCCCACCCTACTTCCCTGTACAGCAGCATTTTGATCCCCCCCACTTCCCTGTGCAGCAGCCACAGCAGCAACATTCCCTCCTCCCACACCACTTCCCTGTGCAGCAGTAGCATTTCCCTTAACCCCCCTTCCCTTCCCGCGGTTCTGCCCCTACGCACACACACTACCCTGTGCAGCAGCAGCATTTCCCAGCCTTCCCTGTGCAGAAGCAGCATTTCCCCCACATACACACACACTTCCCTGTGCAGCAGCAGCATTTTCCACCCTTCCCTGTGCAGCAGCAGCATTTCCCTGCCTTCCCTGTGCAGAAGCAGCATTCCCCCCCCCACACACACACACACACTTCCCTGTGCAGAAGCAGCATTTCCCGGCCTTCCCTGTGCAGAAGCAGCATTTCCCCACCACACACACACTTCCCTGTGCAGCATCAGCATTTCCCCTACACACATACACTTCCCTGTGCAGCAGCAGCATTTCCCGGTCTTTCCTGTGCAGCAGCAGCATTTTCCCCCGCACCCTTCCCAGACGCCGCGTTGAAATTGATAGAAAAGCGCTGCACCGCACTACCGCTGGCTTCGGCATCTTCTATCCACTGCGGCCAACCCTAGCGGAAACAGGAAGTAGTCAGAGAGGGCGGGCCACAGTGGACAGAAGACGGCGAGGCCAGCGTTAGCGCAGTGCAGCGCTTTTCTCTTAATTTAAACGCGGGTGAGCCAGCCAGAAGAAGGAGGCTTTGGCGGTGGTGGTTTTGGCGGTGAGTGAAGGTGAGAGGGGGGGAGTCACCGGCTGTGCTATGTGTCACCGAGTTGCCTAGCTGCCACATCCGCACTCCTGCTGGCCACGGACCTACTGATCACAGATCACAGAAGCACGCAGGTAAGTGCGCATGCACGGCTAGGGTTTTATTATATAGGATTTTTACCATGCTAGGCTACTGTATAACATTAAGCACTTCTTCTTACTACTGCAAGACTGAAAATGTTTTTCCTTATTTCTTATTGGTTGAATTTTTGTGTTTTGTTTATTGAAAACTTCAATAAATATTATTGAACAAAAAAAAAAAAAAATCATTTGCAGTCATGAGAAACCTGAGGCAAATCAGAAAATTCTTCGACAGAAAACAATTCCAACTCTTGGTACAATCCCTAATCCTAGGTCTAATAGACTACTGCAACATATTATAACTCCCATGCACAGCAACCATGATAAAGCAATTACAAACAATACAAAACACAGCCCTAAGACTGGTCTACTCACTGAAGAAATATGACCACATCACAGAGGCATACCACGACTCACATTGGCTCCCAATACAAGCGAGAATACACTTCAAATTTTACTGCCTACTATTTAAAGCAATAAATGGAGAAAGCCAAGCCTATTGGAACAAACTACTAATTCAATCCACCTCAACCAGACATAGGAGAACCCATGCACCATTCACACACTCTCCAACCAAAAATGTCAAAAGAAAAAAACTGTACGACAACCTCCTAGCCACTCAAGCTGCAAAACTCGACCCACAACTCTACAACCTATTGACCAGAACCACAGACTACAAAACCTTCAAAAAAGAAAAGCCCTTCTTTTCATAAAACCGAACTAACACCTGCATCTACTACATATGAACTTCTCAGATGTAATCCTTAACAATTCAAAGAAATGTACAAACTATTCCCTAAACACTTCTAATATCCGGACAAACCATTTGTAATCCACCTTGAACCGCAAGGTAATGGCGGAATAGAAATCCTTAATGTAATGTAATGATATGAACCATGCAACATTTTCAACGCCAATGAGAAGGGCCTGTACTGGCGTGCCATCCGTGATGGAACATTGGCTTTCAAACGCAGCGAAACTGTTGGCTTCAAAGTGCCAAAGGAATGATTGACATTGCTGTTCAGTTGCAATATGGACGGTAGTGAAAAGCTTGAGCCACTGGTGATTGGGAAGAATCAAAATCCTCGGTGCTTCAAAAACATTAAATACCTGCCTGTTGAAAATGAAAGCAACAAAAACGCATGGATGACAGCGACACTGTGGATTGAATGGTTGCAGAAGCTTGACAATCTGATGAGAAGGCATAGGAGGCACATTGTAATGCTGTGTGATAACTGTGCAGCACACAGCAATGACGTACGACTAACCAACATCAAACTCATGTTTCTTCCGCCAAACACGACCTCTTTGATCTAACCAATGGCCAAGGGATAATCACAAACTTCAAATGTCATTACAGGTTGTTCGTCCTAAGATATGTGATGGAAGTGATTGATGCAAGCAAGGAATCCAGCCACCGAGCTGCTGAGCTCGCGAGAAAAATGGCAGTGCTCGACTCTCTTCACATGGTACGGGAGGCGTGGCGTCGAGTCTCATCATCATCGATTTCAAATTGCTATCGACGGGTGAGCTTCATTCATGCATCTGATGAGACAACTGAAGCTGACACTTTGTCCATTGAACTCCCAGTTGGACTCTTGCCACAAGAGTTTGAGCTGTATGTCGCCATTGACAACAATGTGCCCACATCATCTGACAGCACTAATTCTGATATCTGTACAGTCATAAAGGACACTGAAGACAACCAAAAGTCTGCTGAGGACGGAGATACTGCTGCTGTCATCATGACTAATGAAAAACCTGCAGAGACTATTTCCTTCTCAGACGCGCTGAAGTCCCTACACATGCTGCGTTGTTATCTGGAGATAAATGGATGTTATGACTATGGACAATTTTACAGCATGAGTAGTCAGATACACAGCCTGAATCGGGCAATCTGTGTGCAGAAAACAATGACTGATTATTTCAGTAGAATGTTGGTTTAAAAAAAGGTTTACAGTATATTGTATTAGACGGAACAGTGCTGTTTCTATAACTGAACCGTGTTAAATTGTATTCAGTGTGTTTTTTGCTGTTTAAAAGTTTTATTGCATTTGACTACAGCGTACTGTGATTTTTCATGACTATAAAGTGGTACTCCAATTAAGCGCACACTTCGTTTAAGCACACGTCGCAATCCGGTCCGGAGGCCTTGCACTTAAGCGGAGTTGACTGTATATACTAGTGATCAAACTATGGGAAACAAGAGTCTTGATTTAGAAGCTGTGATCAAAGAAGATGAGTTGGATAAAGTGGCCATCACGGAGACATAGTTCACAGAGACCCATGACTGGGATTGTAGTTATACTGGACTACAATCTGTTCAAAGAAAGACATGATAAGAAGAAAAGGAGGGGGGAGTAGTGTTACATGTTAAAGATCATATTAAAGCTACACAATTGCCAGAACTGCAGGGCAAGGAAGAGGCTAAATTTGGATAAATTTGTAAAGAGGGAATAGTAAATATATTTACAATGATGTGACATACAAGCCTCCTTCACAGACGGAACAAGTGGACAGAGATTTAATAGTAGACACTCAGAATATATCTAAAAAAGGGGTGATTTTACTAATAGGTGATTTTAACATGCTAGACGATGATTGGAGTATCCCTATTACAGAGTCTTGTAGAAGTAGGAGATCCCAAATTCTCTGCAAGGAGAACTGTTCCAGCAGTTGGTAATGGAACCCACATGGGATCATACTGGACTTAGTGCTTACAAACGGGGAAAGTGTTTCTGATGTTACCGTGGGTGATCATCTGGTATCCAATGATCACTGCATGGTACGGTTTAATATTAAGATGGGTATAGAGAGGGCTCATTCAAAAGTAAAAGTTGTAAACTTTAAAATAAACTTTGGTCAGATGGGGGATTGCGTAAAGAAACTGTTGTCTGGATGGGAATGTCTGGAAAGAGTAGAAATGCAGTGGACAAAACTGAAAGGAATTATTGTAAGGGTGACAAACAATTTTGTGAGTCAAGTAAGTAAAAGTAAGAGGAAAAAAAAGAAGGTCACTTTTGTTCTCAAAAGTAGTGGCTGAGAAGGTAAGGAATAAGAGGTTAGCTTTCAAAAACTAGAAAAAAATCGCAGGTAAAAATATCTGGAAAATTTAAAAAGAGGCTGGTTGAGTAGTTAGGAAAGCAAAATATACAAATGGAAGAAAACATAGCTGACAAGGTAAAACGGGGAGACAAGACTTTTTTAGATATATCAGTGATAGGAAAAAGAGCAAAAGTGGCATTGTGAGACTCAAAGGTGAAGGGGAAGAATATGTAGAGGCTGATAAAGAAAAGGCCTAATTGCTTAACAAATATTTCTGTTCTGTGTTCAAGGCTGAAGTGCCAGGAGCAGGACTGCAGAAGACAACGCGAATAGGGATGGAAGAATGGTAGCCCCTGATCGATTTTCAGAGGGTTATGTTAGTGAGTAGCTACCTAATTAAAGGTAGACAAAGGGATGGGGCCAGATGGTATACATCTGAGGGTGCTGAAGAAACTTAGGGAAGTTCTGGTGGCTCCGCTGACTAATCTTTTCAATGCTTCTCTAGAGTTGAGATGTGGTCCCTCTCCACAAAAGTGGAAATAAGGAAAAAGCTGGTAAGTCTGACTTCTGTGATAAGCAAATTAATGTAAATACTTTTAAAACAGAGAATAGTAAAGTTTCTGGAATCTGGTGGATTACAGAACCGGAGGCAACATGGATTCATTAAAGGTAGGTCTTGTCAGATAAATTTGATCAATTTCTTTCACTGAGTGACTAAAGAATTGGACAGAGGGAGTGCGCTAGATGTGGTGTATTTAGATTTTAGCAAAGCCTTTGACATTGTTTCACAAAGAAGTCTAATAAATAAACTGAGTGCCTTTGGGATGGGCCCCAAAGTGATGGGCTGGGAAGACGACAGATCAATGGAGTGGTCAATGGAGATCGCTCTGAGGAAAGTGATGTTCCCAGTGGTGTGCCTCAAGTTTTTGTTCTTGAGCCTGTTCCTTTTAACATTTTTATAAGTGATATTGTTGAAGGACTGTCGAATAAGATTTACTTCTTTGCGGATGATACCAAAATTTGCAAGAGTAGACATGCCGGATGATGTGAACAACATGAAGAAAGACCTACCGAAGCTTGAAGAATGGTCTGAAATGTAGCAGCTAAAATTTAATACTAATGCAAGGTCAAGCATTTGGGCTGCATAAACCTGAGGGAACAGTACAGTTTAGGGGGGATGAAGAACTTATGTGCATGATAGAAGAGTGGGACTTGGGTGTGATTGTATGTGATGATCTTAAGGTGGCCAAACAGGCTGAAAAGGTGACGGCAAAAGCTAGAAGGATGCTAGGGTGCATAGGGAGAGGTATTGCCAGTAGGGAAAAAAGAACTATTGATGCCCCTGTATAAAAAGTCTGATGAGGCTTCATGTAGAATATTGTGTGCAATTCTGGAGACCACATCTTCAAAAAGATATAAAAAGAATTGAGTCGGTCCAGAGTAAGGCTACTAAAATGGTGTGTGGTCTTAATCAAAAGACGAATGGGGATGGACTTAAAAATCTCAATCTGTATACTTTGGAGGAAAGGTGGGAGAGGGGGAGATATGATAGAGACATGTAAATACTTATGTGGTGTAAATGCACATGAGTCGAGTCTTTCATTTGAAAGGAAGCTCTGGCATGAGAGGGCATAGGATGAAGTTAAGAGGTGATAGGTTCAGGAGTAATCTAAAGAAATACTTTTTTACAGAAAGGTTAGTAGATGCATGGAACAGACTCCTGGAAGAGGTGGTGGAGACAGAGACTGTGTCTGAATTCAAGAAAGTGTGGGATTGACATGTAGGATCTTTTAGAGAGAGGAAGAAATAATGGTTACCGTGGATGGGTATACTGGATAGGCCATTTGGTCTTTATCTGCCATCATGTTATGTTTACATTGAACAACACTCTTGCCCTCCATCCCACTCAATTTGAATTCCACTCAAATCACAGCACAGAGGTTCTGTTATTGATGCTAACCACCAAAATCAAGCAATACTTGAGTGTAGGCCATCAGGCAATCCTCCTTCAATTTTATATATCGGTAGCCTTCGACTCAATCAACCACCAACTATCACTAGCCAAACTCAATGAAACAGGCATTGTAGGAAATGTTCTGAACAGGTTCAAAGACTTTCTACAAAACAGAAAATATCTTTTCTACAACGATGAAGTGTTTTCATAAAAACTATCAAGTGTTCTATGGCGTACCGCAAGGATCACTGTTATCGTCGATTCTTTAAGCTTTTCTTGAGCTTGCTAGGCCATATCAAATCCAACAACAATGAATGCATATTTTCATATGCACATTACATTCTTCAATTCATCCCAATTAATCAGGACTCTTAATGATACAAGGCTGATAATATCAAATGGAATAGACAAAATACACAAACAAAATAAAAAATAGGACTTAATGACCTAATCGTCAGAGAATCTCCTAAGCTCTCAGATGCCTGCACTGATTATTCAAGGTTTTTAAATCAGCTATTGCAGCAACAAGGTATCTTTCATCGAGCTGCGAGCTGCATTTGTAAACTTTTTTTTAAAGTGCTATATGCTGTGCCAACCAATAAAGTGCTGTATAACGTGCTACTTATTAAAATAACAATGAGCTATGATCTTAATGACCGGCACTTATCTTTTTGTTTCTGCTCTTGTGCAGTTACTGGTCTTCGTTGTTCCGTGCAGCTATTAACCCTACGGGCCCCATTTCACCTACTTATCGGCTTCTTCAGGGGTCTTCCAATATATATTGGAAGACCCCTGAAGAAGCCAATATATATATTGGAAGAAGACGATAAATATATTGGAAGAAGACGATATATATATTGGAAGACCCCTGAAGAAGACGATATATATATTGGAAGAAGCTTTTAAAATCCTACCCGGCATCCTCCCTCCTCTAATCCCTCCATCTTGGAACTCCCCAACAGGCCCACCCAAAAACTTAAACTTCCCCTCACTAAAAGGTATTCTCTTTGCGGGAAAATTGGGAAAATCTCTCTTCTTCAGAATTACAGGGCTTTGGAATAACCTTTCTACCCCACTGCGGACTCAGGTCTCCTTCCAACTATTACGTAAGCAACTGAAAACCAGTCTTTTCCCAAAACCTTACGCTCTCCTTCCCTCCTATACTCAATCCACCAAACTCAATGTGCTATTCTTTTCCTTTATTAAGCTCTTGTAAACCGTGCCGAGCTCTATATTCATGGAGAGGATGCGGTATTTAAACTTAAGGTTTAGTTTAGTTTAGATATCCTGCAAACAACGAAATGTTTGGATAGGCTGGATTGAGCTTGGATGGGAACTTCAGCATTTGGAACCTAGGACTTTACAGTCTTAAGGCCCAGAAATATCAAAGAAGAGACAAGTTAATTTAATTATGTATTTCTAACATATGGGCAGGTTGGATGGACCGTCCATTCAGGTCTTTATCTGCCATCATTTCCTATGTTACTTTACTATAAGAACTTACACTGGTTGCCAAAACTCATGTCACCTTCAAACTATCATGCATAATGTTCCAACTTTTCTATATGTAAAAACCGCTGAACCGCTCATAATCTTATTTATCAGTTTCTGGTCTACATCAACCAGAAAACTGAAATTGCTTCAAATACTCCTCCCGTCAATCAAAGGGATTAAATACAAACACATATTCGACTCTCTCTTCGTATATCTTGGCACCAAGATTTGGAACAACCTCCCAGCTGACATCAGGATGGAAACATTCTACAACAGATTCTGAAAAAAATTCAAAACAACTAACTTGAAATACCTAATGACACTAAACCTCACACTCTACTCTAGTGCTATACCAGTATAGTCATAGAATCTCCATTCTCTCTTCCTTATTTCTCCATTCATAATTCTACCCTCCTTAAACTGCTATAATGTAGCTATACATTCTGTAATTCCTTATATTGTAAGTCACCTTGAACCTGTTTAGGTATAGTGCGACTCAGAAACACTATGTCTCCATTTTAATGGGAAGAACGTCACCCTTTGCCTTATAAAGCCAGTAAAGAATGTGCTCTCTGGCGGAAACTTACACTTTTGAGGTGGAGAAGAATTGGAAGGTATGCATAAGAACATAAGAATTGCCATCTCCGGATCAGACCCTGGGTCCATCAAGTCCGGTGATCCGCACAAACGGAAGCCCGCCAGGTGTACCCTGTCATAGTTTTAGTCCCCATATCACTGTATGCTTCTCAAGGGAGATGTGCATCTAATTTACCCTTACCTGTATCACTCTATGCCACTCTTAAGGAGATGTGCATCTAGTTTACCATTAAATCCTAGAATGGTGGATTCTGCAATTACTTCCTCTGGCAGAGCATTCCAGGTGTCCACCACTCGCTGCGTGAAACAGAACTTCCTGATATTCGTCCTGGACCTGTCCCCCCTCAGCTTCAGTATATGTCCTCTTGTCCGTGTCACATTGGACATTGTAAATACCTGCTTTCCCTGCTCTATTTTGTCGAATCCTTTCAATATTTTGAAAGTCTCAATCAGATCCCCTCGCAGATCCTCTCGCAGTCTCCTCTTCTCAAGGGAGAACAAGTCGTTTCTCATAGTCCAGGTTCTCCATACATTTCACTAGCTTCGTTGCTCGTCTCTGCACCCTCTCTAGCAGTTTTATATCCTTTTTTGATGGTATGGAGACCAATGGACGCAGTATTCCAGGTGCGGTCTGACCATGGCTCTGTAGAGCGGTATTATAACTTTCTCTGATCTACTCGTAATTCCCTTCTTTATCGTGCCTAGCATTCTATTTGCTTTCTTCGCTGCCACACATTGCGCCAACAGTTTTAGGGTCCTATCTATCAGTACACCCAGGTCCTTTTCCTATTCGGTCTTTCCTAGAGTTTCACCTGACATACTATACTTGTGACCTTTTTTTCTGCCTAAATGCATCACTTTGCATTTTTCCACATTAAACTTCATCTGCCATTTATCTGCCCACTTCTCCAATTGATTCAAGTCACTCGGGAGTTCCTCGCTGTCCTTCTGCGATCTGATTGCCCAGCATAGCTTTGTGTCATCTGCAAATCTGATGATTTCATTGGATGTTCCTTCTTCTAGGTCATTTATGAAAATATTAAACAAGATGGGTCCAAGTACCGAGCCCTGGGGTACACCGCTAGTCACTTTTTACCATTCTGAGAACTTCCCATTTATGCCCACTCTCTGTTTTCTGTTCTCTAGCCATTTCCCTATCCATCTTAGTATATCTCCCTCTATTCCATGTCCTTGTAGTTTCATGAGAAGTCTTACATGTGGAACCTTGTCGAACGCTTTCTGAAAGTCCAAGTATGCAATATCCACCGGTTCTCCACTATCAATATGTCTGTTCACTGTCTCAAAAAATTTAAGTAGGTTCGTCAAACATGATTTCCCTTTCCTGAACCCATGTTGACTGGCTCTCATCAGGTCGTGTGTGTCTAGGTGCCGGACTATGCTATCTTTGATCAGTACCTCAACCATCTTTCAGGGACAGATGTGAGACTCACAGGTCTGTAGTTGCCTGGCACTCCTCTCGATCCTTTTTTAAATATCGGCATGACATTCGCTATCTTCCAGTCGTCCGGTATCTGTCCTGTTTTGATTGACAGGTTGGCAAGTTTTTGCAATTGTTCTCCGATTTCAAATTTCAATTCTTTTAGGACTCTCAGATGAATTCCGTCCGGTTCAGGAGATTTATCAATCTGGTGGTAAATCTGGTCCAAGTCCACTTCTACTGTGGTGAGGCTGTCCTGTACGACTCCCTTGAACACTTTCACTGTGTCAGGTATTGTTGTGGTGTCTTCCTTTGTAAAGACAGACGCAAAGAAGGAATTCAGTCTGTCTGCAATT
The DNA here is from genome assembly GCF_902459505.1 of Geotrypetes seraphini. Taxonomy (NCBI): domain Eukaryota; kingdom Metazoa; phylum Chordata; class Amphibia; order Gymnophiona; family Dermophiidae; genus Geotrypetes; species Geotrypetes seraphini. The sequence continues at coordinate 111,367,040 of NC_047085.1, forward strand.
TGTTTGTCATTCTTGATGCACCCTTTTCCTCCCAGGTCGTCCAGCGGTCCCCTTTTACGTATTTAAAAAAGGGCTTGAAATTTTTGGCCTCGCGCTATTTTCTCCTCGTAGACCTTTTTGGCAACCCTCACCACCTTGTGACATTTTTTTTGATCATCTCTATGTTTGTTCCAAGCTTCAGATGTTTTCGTGCATTTCCATGTCTTAAAGGAGTCCTTCTTTTCATTTATGGCTTCCTTCACCTCTTTGGTAATCCACGCCGGCTCTCTTTTGCCTTTGATTTTCTTTATTTTGGACATCCGCAGAATGTAGAGGCTTTATGCTTCCATGATAGTATTTTTCAGTAGGGACCATGCCTGTTCCACCGTTATGACTTTGCCCATCTTTTTCTTGATCCGTTTTTTCACCATGGCTCTCATGCTGTCGTATCTTCCCTTTTTAAAGTTTAAAGTCGTGGTTGAGGTTTTGGTACCTTTCCCTTTCCCGACATCAAGTTTGAAGTTGATCATGTTGTGATCGCTCGTCCCCAGCGAAACCGTGACTTCTACTTCCTTTGCAGGACCCGTAATGCCATTTAGGATCAAGTCCAAGGTGACGTTTCCTCTCGTCGGCTCTCCTACCATCTGCTCCAGAAAGCAGTCCCCTAGCACTTCCAGGAACTTTGCCTCCTTGCCACAGTTAGAGGTTCCCAGGTCCCAGTCTATCCCCGGGAAATTAAACAAGAATGTAAGACAGGTAATGTCATAATCTTGGGGGATTTCAATTTCCTCTATCATTTCCGAGTCTGTCTCCTCCCTCTGTACCGGCGGTCGGTAGTAAAGGCCAATCTTTATTTCAGCATCGTTGTGTCTGGGAAACCTGATCCAGAGGGATTCCAGCTTCTCTTTCTCTTCCGCCATAGTCTCTCTCACGGATTCTAATCCTTCCCAAACATATAGGGCAATACCTCCACCTTTTTGCCCCACTCTATCTTTTCTGTACAGTTTGTATCCCTGTAGTACTGTGTCCCATTTGTTTTCGTCATTCCACCATGTTTCTGTTATGCCAATGATTTCCAGTTCGTCGTTTTTTGCTATTGCTTCTAACTCTCCCATTTTGTTTCCCAAACTTCTAGTATTCATATACATGCATTTGAGTTCCCTTTGTGTTAACTTCTTGTACTTTCTAAGCTTAGCAGTATCTACTGTTTCTTCCACGGTATCCTTTTCTGCTGCTGTGTTGTCTCCCTCATTTGCTTTGTGGTCGACCCCTCCTGTGTCTTGAGTAGTTGTCTGTAATTCCTTCTATGGGGCATCCTGTCGCCAGGGCCATCGACTGGTGGTCGACTGTCGGCTTTTCCCTGTCCTTTAGTTTAAAGCAGGGATCTCAAAGTCCCTCCTTGAGGGCCGCAATCCAGTCGGGTTTTCAGGATTTCCATAATGAATATGCATGAGATCTATGTGCATGCACTGCTTTCAATGCATATTCATTGGGGAAATCCTGAAAACCTGACTGGATTGTGGCCCTCAAGGAGGGACTTTGAGATCCTTGTTTAAAGCCTTCTCTATGGCCCTCTTCATGTTGCCTGCCAGTACTCTTGCTCCTTCCTTGTTGAGGTGCAGTCCGTCTTTTCTGTAGTACTTGCTTTTTCCCCAGAACACCATCCAGTTGCGCATGAAGTCAAAGCCTTCCTCTTCGCACCATCGTCTCATCCAGGCGTTGATTGCTTGCAGTTCTCCTTGTCTCTTTGCATCCGCTCTTGGTACCGGGAGGATCTTGGAAAAGGTCACCTTCACCTCCATACGATTCTTTTTCTGACAAATTTGGCAGATCTTCAACGTTGTTTGAGATATCTGAATCGGACTCCTCAAAATACTCTCTTCCAGACAAATCTGGGAGTGTGCATCGAGGAGCACCGAGGCAGGGGTTGATGCTCTGACCCAGGAAATAGCGTTGCTGCCTATGACGACGCATGCTATAAATGAATCTATGCCATCCCTGATGCTCGACATCAAGCAAGAGTGTGTGGCCTCATCCTTTATCGATACCTCAGGGTGGGCTGACGCAGGTATGGATGCCTTTAAAACCTGTGTAGAGAGTTGCGCAGGGACAGAAATCCCACCTGTCCCTGCCAAAATCCCATCCATCCTCATGAGGAATCCCTACGTCCCTGCAAGAAATCCCCTCCGTCCCTACCCATCTATCTCCACATAAAAGTTACCTGTCCCCATAAAAAGCAGCAATTACTTCAGAAAGTTTTGATTTTTTTTAAGCCTTAATTTATTTAAACCAACAATAAAATACAATAATTTTTTTAACACCCCCCTCCTTTTTGTTAATACTCCCCTCCTCTCTATAAAAAAATATTTTTAGTAATAATCAATGAGTCACAAAGCAAGGATGCACCTAGGAAAAGGGAGCATCATAAACACTGCAGTGAGCATTAGAACATTAATATACCCATTGTTAAACTGAAGCCAAATTAATACAGATCGATCCTGCACAGACAACGCTAAAAGAAAACAGTCCTTTTCATACATACAGAACACAACCTCCCTACCCCTCACACTGGACCACTTGTTTCCTTGTCACCATCACCACACTCTCCCTACCACTGATCCTGTCACCATCATCTCTGTACCCCCTTATGCTGTTCATGTCACCAGATTCTCTCCCTTCCCCTTCACCCCATCCAGCCTACCACTTCACTCTCCCTACCTTTCTCTCTGCCCAAGGTGAAAGGCTATCATCTTGGCTGGCCTGTCTCCCACCTTATTCTCTAGCCTGTCATCCCATGACCATGTCACCATTGCCTCATTCTCCCTATCATTCATGATGGTCATCACCTGTCCCTTTTGCTAGTTCTCATATTAGCCATACTGCCTGTTAACTTGTCTCTGCTGTCTTGTGCCCCCCTCCTCTCCCTGTCACCTCACTCTCTCCCTTCATGTTAAATCTCACTCTTTCTTCTCCTCACCCTGGCCTGCCCATCACTTCCCTCTCCCTTCCCCCTAAGCTGTCCCCCACAATCCCAAGCCCACCCCTGCCTAACCTGTGAGCCAAATTGACTCTTTTCTCTTTCCTCCCCTACCTGTCACATGCATGCCAAGTCCCAGCACCCACCAAGCCTTTCCCCCTCCCTCACTAACTTGACCTCAGCAGCACTAGCCAGCTCCTGCCAAGTGATTTGGCAGGGGGAGTAGGCCCTCTCCCAGCCAGCCACCCCAGTGCCCAGGAGCTGCAGCCACCTTCACCACAGCAGTGGGGAGTGGTGCTGCCCGATTCGAATCGGTTCATCAATTCACTTCAGGTGAATCGATTCAAATTTTTTTAAAAAAATCAGTTCCCGATTCGGCTGACCCTCCCCCCTCGTTCCCTAAAGCAGGAGTGGCAGCGCTGCTCTTGCTGGCCGGCCGCTGCCGCAACTGCTTTAGAGGGTGAGGGGGGAGGGTCAGTCGGAAAGTGCTGCTATCCGGCTTCCCCCTGGCGTCCGTTTCCCTCCCCTGACATTCGACATTCGGCTTCCCCCCCCAGGCCTCCCCACACCGCATACCTTCGAGGAACAGCCTGCAGATAATATCATAAGTGTTCGAGGTTTGTGCAGTTAAAGCAGAGCTTACAGGAATGGGGCAGGGAAGAGATGGCGCCAAAACTCACGGGACAGGATGGGGAAATTGAGCTCCTGCAGGGACAGGGACAAATTTGTCCCCATGTCATTCTCTATTACCAACCACTTACATTGTTTGTATGTAAGGGAAATAAAAAAGGCAAGGAGTTTGCAGTTAAATACCAATATGAAATAAAGAAAAACCATATATGTGGTGATGAGCTGCCACAAAAAGACTAATGCAATATCTGATCATTTCTAACTTGCAAATCTGTAAACCCGACCTGTACCTTGATGATTTGTAGACCACTAGTATCTGAAGTAGAATTCTGCACAGAAATTAACACCTAATCTAGTATTAGACTGAAAAGTAAATACATTTAGTTTACTGTGAAGGGAAACTGGGACACTGGTGATGTGCAATTGTTTTCAAAGCAACAAACTGAAAACAAAGTGGGTCAGTAATGAGGCCAACTGTGTGCAGCTTACATTCATTCCTAGGATACAGATTTGCTTTATTATTTAGGTTTCTATATGGTGTCCTAACTGAGAGGGGACATAATCGAAACATTCAAGATATTGAAGGGAATTGACTTAGTAGAGAAAGAGATTGTTTACCCTCTCCAAGGTGAAGAGAATGAGAGGGCACTCGCTAAAGTTAAAAGGGGATGGATTCCGTACAAATGTAAGGAAGTTCTTCTTCACCCAGAGAATGGTAGAAATCTGGAATGCTCTTCCAGAGGCTGTTATAGGGGAAAGCACCAAGAAAAGGTTAGATAAGTTCCTACAGGACCTGAACATACACAGGTAAGGCTAGACTCAAATAGGGCACTGGTCTTTGACCTAAAGGCCGCCACATGAGCGGACTGCAGGGCACGATGGACCGCTGGTCTGACCCAGAAGTGGCAATTCTTATGTTCTTATATAGCACAAGATTAGAAACACCACAAAAGTTATATAGTAAATGGAGACAAAAACACCAATACAGAAAAATTAAAACAAACAGCATAGTAACTTACCTGTAACAGATGTTATGAGGACAGAAGGCAGATATTTTCACATGTTGGTGACATCACCCACGGAGCCCGGTACAGACAGTGTTAAAGTATACTGCCAGTTTGAAAATTTTTGAAGTCTCAAGACTGCCCGTAATGCACATGTGCCGGTGCCTTCCTGCCCAGCATTAGTTCACGGGACCATCAGTTCAGTAAAAAAGCTAAGAAGCCAACTGGGGAGGTGGGAGGGTTGTGAGAATATCTGCCTTCTGTTATAGATAAGTAACTGTGCTTTATCCCAGGACAAAAAGGCAGCATATTATCACATGTAGAACTCCCTAGCTATATTAAGTGGGATGAAGGGAAGTTGGCTGTTAAGTGGAGAATAAATTTTATATAACTGCTTGTCCAAACTGTCTATCCCACCTGGGATGATTCTCCAGAAAGTAGTGGGATATAAAAGTATGAATTGAGGGCCAAGTAGCTGTTTTATAGAAGTGAAATGTAAATGAGCTACTGACGTTGCCATTGGTCTCACTTTATGTGCGGTGATATGACTTTCCAGCAGCAGCCCAGTCCAAGCATAGCAGAAAGAGATACAGTCCAACAGCCATGGTTCTCTTAGTGACAGGAACTTACAGTCTGTTAAGATCAAATGACAGGCACAGCTGAGTAGAACTTTTGTGAGGTTTTGCTCTATGCAAGTTTACAGTCTAATACATGAAGTGCTGCTTCCCCAGGATAATGTGGTTTTGTAAAAAAAAGATGGGGAGAACTATGGCCTGGTTCAGATGAAATGCTGAGACGACCTTTGGAAGGAACTTAGGATGGGTTTGAAGATCTACTCTATTAAAGTAGAATGTGAATGGATGATCTGAAACTAGTGCCTTAAGTTCACTAACACGATGTGCAGATGTGATGCAGATTAAAAATGCTACCTTCCAAGTGAGGTGTTTCATAGATGAAGATGCCAATAGTTCAAAAGGGAAGCTTCATCAAAGCTGAAAGTATGACTTTATGATCCCAATCAACTGGGGGAGGCTTAATTGGTGGTTTAGTATGCAGAAGCCCTTTCATTAATCAGGAGATCAAAGAATGTACCCGATAGAAAGGTTTGGCAAATTTCCTAGAGGAAAAAGTTCATAGTATGTTATTGAGAAAGATATGGGCTTGCCCTGGATCGGTAGCATGGAATATTGCTACTCCTTGGGTTTTGGCCAGGTACTAGTGACCTGGATTGTCCACTGTGAGAACGGGCTACTGGGCTTGATGGACCATTGGTCTGACCCAGTAAGCCTATTCTTATGTTTTTATGATAGTACTTGTTTATCAAGAGGTATGTGAAAAGCGCTAAAAGCACTGAGATGAACTATGACTGAATTTGTTTTAAGGCCAAACTTTGACAGATGGAGGAGATAATTAATGACTGAAGGTAGAAGTCATGTGTCCAGTTGTGATTACACCAGAGTTTGAAATGAAATAGGTGGAAAGTTTTCTGGAAGCTTCAAGAATGGTTGACACAGGAACAGAAAAAGTAAAAGCATACACTCATTGAGAAAGATACACCATGCTGAGAGAGCCAGCGAACATAAATTAGAATGGAGAAGATATTCTTTTTTCTGTGTCAGCAAAGTTGGAAAGATTTGAAATGTGATGGGTTCCTTAACATTAAGTTGAAGGAGAATGAACCACGGTTGCTGGGTTCATCGAGGTGCTATGAAAATCATGGTGGGCTGTTCTTGGAGAAGTATGAACAGAGCTTTCAGAATGAGAGGTATTAGATGGAACACATATAGAAACTTGTTTGTCCAGTCAGGAGAAATGCATCCAACTCTAAGCGATTGGGAGTGTAGATCCTATAACAAAAACAGGGAAGATTGTGATTATGAAGGGAAGCAAAGAGATCTGTGGAGTTCCCCAATTGGCAAATATTTGATGAAATGATCTGCAGAGAAAATAAAAGAGGAGGTGGAATTGCCATCATAGCCAGAAACACCGTAAACCTAAAAATACAGGACAAAACAACCAACCCATATATAGATCTACTAGCCTTTCAACTTTCAAGCACTTCACTCAGAGGAACACTAACATGCATGCTCTGCTACATAACCCCAGGTAACTGGAACACAGCAAAACCAATATTTGAAGACTTTATATATCGAAACTCACTAACGACAACCTAGCGTTAGGAGACCTCAACCTCTACCTTGAAAACCAATCCTGCAAACAAGTAGAAACCTTACTATCATACCTCGAGGCGTTAACATACAAAATCCTAGACCGTCAACAAACACACGAAAAAGGACACCAACTCGACATCGCAGCCTACATGTCCCAACAACCCACACAAACGTCAAACGGAAAATGGAACCGTTCCCTCTGGTCAGATCACTACACTTACTCCTTCGAAATCAACTGGACCAACAACAAAAGCACTCTAATTACTCAAAAAATAACTTGCAACTCATGCAAACATATCGATTCCACTATATTCTGGACAAAGCAGATACCATAATTCAAGACTACACTCCCAAAGACTTCAAATCACTTCTAAGTACAGCAACCTTGGATGAACTAGCCCCAGAACAACCCAAAACCAGAATCCACAGAAAATCAGACAAGTGGTTCAACAATGAACTACTCCTACTCAAAATGCAATGCAGACAACTAGAAAGAAAATGGAGAAAAAGCAGCCAGGAATCCACAAAAACAGCATGGACAATAATGAACCAAAAATACAAACAAAAACTGAAAGAAAAAAAGAAAGACATACTACACAAAGCAAATAGGAGAAAGACCCCCAAGACAAAAAACTATTCCAGCTACTAAAAGATCTCACAGACACCACACCCTACCTAGCCAACAGCAACTCCCCCCTCCCTCAGCCACTCTCTTAGCCACATTCTTCAAAAACAAGATCGCAAACATCAGAGCTATGTTCAATGGAATTCTCACAAACATAGAAGAGATCTCACATCCCCACACAGAGAATCAGTTGCAGCAGATAGAACCTGGTCCCACTTCTCACCCATACAATGGTCAGACTTCAACAAACTATATAATAAATACAGCCATGCAGCCTATGACCTTAACCACCTCCCCCCATACCTATTGAAAACCTCAAGTACACTATTCCGCTCCCTGCTCCTACAATGGATACAATCTTTACTCAAAGATGGACTTTTCCCAAAAGACCTCGCAAAATCATCATAACTCCGATACTAAAAGACCCCAAACAACAACGGACCAACCATCCAACTACAGACCCATAGCCCGAATCCCACTGTACATCAAGCTGATGGAAGGCCTCGTAGCTAAAACCTTAACCTCATGTCTAGAAAACCACAACTTACTCCACCCCACACAGTCTGGCTTTAGAACCAACTACAGCACTGAGACCCTACTAGGAACACTCATGGACACAGCTAGACAACATCTCAGTACAGAGAAGAAAATCCTGATCTTACAACTAGACCTCTCCTCAGCCTTCGACCTGGTAGACCATGACATCCTCCTACAAACACTAGACTCCATAGGAATCTCAGGCAAGGTACTCTCATGGTTAAAAGGCTTCCTACAATCCAGAACCTAAAGAGTTAAAACAAAGAAAGAAAAATCAGAAACATGGTTCAACCCCTGTGGAGTTACCCAGGGATCACCTCTGTCTCCCACACTATTCAAGCTATACATAGCTTCCCTCAGCTCCTGCCTAGACAAACACGGCATAACCTCATACAGCTAAGCAGATGACATCACCATTCTCCTCCCCTTCGACCATCCAGAGCCCACCATGACAGGCACAATACACAGAACACTCGAAACAGTAGCAACATGGATGACAGAACACAAACTAAAACTTAACTCTGACAAAACAAACTTCATCCTCCTAGAAAACAGCAAAACTCCAACCTTAACAAACATAGTAAATAAACTCGATCTCATACCCCATTCAACCCATGCTAAAACTTCTTGGAGTACCGATTGACAGAGGCTGTACCATGCAAACTACAAATCAACAAAATAATAAAAGCATCATTCGCAACTATGAGAAACCTAAGACAAATTCGAAAATTCTTCGACAGGAAACAATTCCAACTTTTGGTACAATCTCTTATCCTTGGACTAATAGGCTACTGCAACATATTATACCTCCCCTGCCCAGCGGCCATGATAAAGCAACTACAAACAATACAAAATACAGCCCTAAGATTCATCTACTCATTGAAAAATATGACCACATCACAGAGGCATACCACGACTCACACTGGCTCCCAATACAAGCAAGAATACATTTCAAATTCTATTTCCTACTATTCAAAGCTATTAACGGAGACAGTCCATCCTACTGGAACAACCGACTAATTCAAGCCACCTCAACCAGACACAGGAGAACCCACTCACTATTCACACACCCACCAACCAAAAATGTCAAACGAAGAAAACTATATGACAATCTAATGGCCACCAGAGCAGCAAAACTAGACAGACAAATCACCAATCTGCTGTCTTCGACCACAGACTACAAAACCTTCAAAAAAGAAACTAAAACTCTACTCTTCAAAAAATACATAAAATCTATTTAGCATGACCAGTTCCTTCCCAAGCTCCACCTACCACAGTGTCTACTCCTATCAAATCTAAAATGTTCAAATTACCCAACATGTATTACCTTAATTTCTCGACAATTCTTATGTAATCTGCCTATTTATCTTGTAACTTCATGACAATTCTTATGTGATCCGCCTTGAACCACAAGGTAATGGCGGAATAGAAATCACTAATGTAATGTAATGTAATCTCTCATGAGGTTGTAGGAGTCTGCTCAACTTGTCTGCCAAAACATTCTCTTTTTCTGCCAGATAGACTGCCTGTAGGAAAATGTTTCAAGGAATCAAGTTTAAGTTTCAAGTTTATTAAAAAGCTTGTTATACCGCTTATATAAATTTCTAGGCGGTGTACAGCAATAATAAGAGAGAGAATCTTTAAAAATTACAAAACAATTTAGTATTAAAATATTAAAAACAAGACAGTGTTAATTAAAAAAACACACCAAAAAACCACATTGATAAAGAATAAGAAGTTTATTACATACAAATAGGAAAGAGGGAAGAACTACAATATTTAAATAAAGCACATTTAAGGGCAAAAACAGTGGGTAGGGAGAGAGACTGTCATCAGTTTAGTCCTGAAAAGGACAGTTTTATCCGAAAGCATCCTCAAATAATAAGGTTTTGAGTTTTACTTTAAATTGCTTTAGAGAAGATTCCATCCGCAAATGTAAAGGCAATGAGTTCCATAAAGTAGGAGCGGTAACAGCAAAATTATTAGATCTCAAAGTGTTCATCAATTTGAGAGATGGTACAACTAAAAGATTCTGTGATGTGGAACGAAGAGATTTAGCAGGATGATAGGGAATAAGGAGACGGTCAATAAATGCTGGTTGATTGAACGAACGAGTAGTAAAAGTTAATAATAAGATTTTGTAGCTAATTCGGTGTTCGACCGGTAACCAGTGAGTGTCAATCAAAAGGGGTGAAACATGATCATATTTCCTAGCACCATAAATGATTTTAATAGCAGTGTTTTGTACTATCTGGAGACGTCTTATTTCCTTTTTGGTAATGCCCTTATAGAGGGCATTACAGTAATCTATACAAGAGATGACTAAGGAATGAATTAGTGTATTCAGGGACGAGAGATCTAACAGTTTGGAAAGAGAGCGAATCATTCTGAGACGGTGGAAACATTTCTGAACCACCGTACTGATGTGATTATGGTAAGAGAATTTAGAGTCAAAGGTAACTCCTAAAAGTTTCAGGGTGGATACCACTTTGATTGGGAGAGATTCGAATTTCAAGGGGGCCTGGAGAGTTAGCCCTTCTGTAAAGGGGAAAATCATCAGTTTGGATTTATTAATGTTGAGTGATAGCATATTAGAATCAAGCCATAGTTTGATTTTTTCGAGTTTTAGATTGATTGAGGCAACTTCTCCAATGTTGTTCAAGTCGATAAGGTGTATTAGTTGTACATCGTCGGCATATGCGAAGGTGGTGAAGCCAATAGATTGGCCCACCGTCAGAAGAGGGGACAGAAGGATATTGAAGAGGAGTGGGGACAAAATAGATCCTTGAGGAATCCCGTATTTAGTAAAGGAAGGTTCAGAAGAATTGTTAAAGATAACCTTGGATGATCTGTTTGAAAAGTAAGAGGTAAACCATTCCATGACTTGACCTGTTATTCCTATTTCATGAATACGGGAAAGTAATAAGCTGTGATCAATAGTGTCAAAAGCAGAAGAGAGGTCTAGAGAGATAAGCAGGACTGAATGGTGGTGGTCAAGATGATAAAGTATTTTTGTAGTTAAGCCCAACAAGGAAAGTTTCGTAGAATGTTGAGGGCGAAAACCAGTTTGATAAGGGTGTAAGACTTTTGTTTTTTCAATGAAGTCTGAAAGTTGTTGAAACACAATCTTTTCAGTAAGCTTGGCTATGAATGGAATATTAGCTATTGGGCGATAGTTGGAAAGTTCCTGGGTACTAGATTTGTGATTCTCGACAGTTGGGAAAATGATTGTTTGTTTCCAAGCTTTAGGTATGTGGCCTGATGATAGGCTAGAGTTGACCAGATCTTTAACATATGGACCGAAAAAAGAAAAGAAACGTTTCAAGAGAAAGGGAGGAATAACTTCAAAAGTAGTTCCTTTTATATTAAGAGAGTTAAGACATCTTTGGATTTCCTGTAAGGATGGAAGAATGAAGCTAGAACATTTAGAGAAAGACAGATTAGAAGTTGTAGAATCGGTAAGGTCTGTGACAATGCTGGAGTTGGAAGTATGAGTGAAATTCTCCCGAATTCTTTGTACTTTGTCTGCAAAGTATATTGCAAGAGCTTGTGCCGACAGTGTTTGAGTAGTTTTATTTATTTCCTTTTTCTTTGATGTTAGAGATTTGACTATAGCAAATAGTGCAGAAGTATTTTTTGCTTTGTTAATTAGCTTGGAATAATATTCTTTTTTTGCCTTATTGATTTCGATCTTATAGTGGGTTGCGTGTTCCTTAAACTTATTAAGTTTGATGGATGTTTTATTTCGTCTCCATTTGCGTTCAAGGGAGCGTAGTTGTTTTTTAATAAGATTCAGACTGGTTGAATACCAGGGGTTTTTCAATGTTTGCGGGGAAAGTGTAAAAGTAGTTATAGGAGCAAGAGAATCTAGAAGTTTAGTGATGGCAAAATTCCATTCTGAAATTTTATCGTCAATAGAAAGACAGGACAGTCTATCTAGAGTGAGATCAAAGTTAGATGTAAGAGAACCAGCATCCAGTTTATTATAGTTCCTAGAAACAATTGTTTTAGGCTTTGGTTTTGAAGTGCTATCTATAGTTCGTTGTTGAAAAGAAACTAAGAAGTGGTCGGCCAAGGAACTTGTATAGTAGGAAAAACTTGAAAAGATCTAAAGAAAGATGCTTGGACAAGAACCATGTCCAGAGTGTGACCTGTGATGTGTGTAGAGTTATTTAATAGTGACCAGAGATCAAGATCTCGTAGAAAAGTGAGAATTTCTAAAGTAGAAGGGTTGCTAAGGTCATCAAAATGAATGTTAAAATCACCTAAGATGACGGGGTTGACAAAAAATCCAAAATGGTAGATTGAAGATGCGTAAGAGTTAGAACGCTAAGATATAAAAGCAGATACTCTTGTAGAGGGGAAGTTTTAAGCCTAACCTCCAGGTATTCCAATGTGCTTTTATTAGGAGAAAATTCAAAGACTGCTTGTAAAGTGAAACGATAAATAATAGCTAAACCACCTCCTTTTCTTCCCTGGCAATGATTGTATTGGTAGGTGAAGCCTGGTGGGCAAGAAAAGGTCAGGTAACATTCTTCCCCTTTAGATAACCAAGATTCAGTAATGAAGAAAAGATCAAAGTTGGAAGTGGCTACAGAGTCATGTATCAAGTGGTGTTTTGTTTTGAGAGATCTAGGATTGATGAGGCCTATTTTTAGGGCTTTCCTAGGAGTAAGTGCAAGTATATTATTGGTTTGTATTATAGTTAAGTTTACATGTTGTTGGAGAACAGAATTAGAAGTAGAGTAAGAAGTAGTCCCTAGGTGACGGCCCCAGTGTACGGGAATTTGGAGATGGGTTAGAGACATAACTGCCAGTAGATGGAGAAGAAATAGTAGGTTAAATCGGGGTAATTTAAAATTAAGCAAAAATAAAGGGGAGGCACACGAAGGAGCGCACTAAGGAGCCAGATCTGCTCCTTAAGCGCGCTCCTTTGGCGTGCGCTGCAAAAGGGGCAAATAAATAGTGCATGTACCGGCACGCTTTAGAGGTGGGCAGGGTCAGCAGCACCGCTGCTTCGCGGCGGCAGAAGTAGAGTTCGGTGTCAGCCTGAAAACAAAAAGCACAATTACAGGTCGCATACCAACAGCCACAAGGGCAGACAAACAGGAGCAGCAGGCAGCTAATGTGAGCTAAGTCCGGTGGGTTAGTGGAGGATAAGAACATCGGTAAGCGTGCGCCGCAAAAGGGGCAAATAAATAGTGCATGTTCCGGCACGCTTTAGAGGTGGGCGGGGTCAGCAGCGCCGCTGTTTCGCGGTGGCAGAAGTAGAGTTCAGTGTCGGCCAGCACGCTTTAGAGGTGGGCAGGGTCAGCAGCGCCACTGCTTTGCGGCGGCAGAAATATAGTTCAGTATCAGCCAGGACCAAGTTCAAGTTTCAAGTTTATTTGTTCTTGATGAATCGCCTATTTAAATTGCTAGGCGATGTACAATAAAATAACATGTAATAATAGATGAAACAAGTACAATATTAATGGTGACATAAAAAACAAATTTGTTAGTTAAAATTTAACACATTTAACAAACTGGGTGCAAACATAAATTTAAAATAATATGTGGGTAAAACATACAGGACCTGTGCGGTAGGAGGGGGAATAGTTACAATTTTTGATAGAAGAGAAGAAAAAAACATAAAAGGGAAAAACAAAAGGTGGGTTATAATAGCTGTTGTTTTAAAAAAATAAAAAAATAAAAAATAGAAAACTCGGTAATGAATAAAAACTAATCACTTTTTATTTGTCCTAAGATCCATACGCATCTTTAAAGAGAAAGGTTTTTAACATTTTTTTAAACATTGTTAGGTCTTTTAGTTCTCTAATACTGTATATTGTGGTAAAAGATTCCAAGAATGAGGGGCCATAACTGAGAACATGTCTTGTCTTCTAGTTCCTATCATTTTAATAGAAGGCACTGTAAGAAGATTAAAAGAAGATGAACGAAGTGAGCGTGTTGTGCTATATGGGATAAGCCATCTGTTAATAAATTGGGGTTCATTAAAATTTAACGCTTTGAACACCAAAAACAGTAATTTAAAGGTGATACGGTGGCTTATAGGAAGCCAATGAGATTTAATCAACAGAGGGGAAACGTGATCATATTTTTTAGCTTTGTAAATTAGTTTCACGGCGGTATTTTGTATAAGTTGCAGTCTTTTTTTTTCTTTTTGTGTTACATTTATAAGAAGAGAATTGCAGTAATCCAATTTAGTCATTATTAGGGAGTGAATGAGAATGTTAATGGATTCTGGCTGTAAGAATTTTGCAAGAGAGCGAATCAATCGAAGTTTGTAAAAACATGATTTAACGATATTGTTTATGTAGTTGTGATAAGAAAGCTTATCGTCAATCACAACACCCAATATTTTTAAAGAGGTAACCTGTTCTAAGTTAGTGTTATTAATAGCGATTGGAGAACTCAAAGTTATATTATTTTTCCAGGGGAAAAATATCGTTTTTGTTTTGTTAATGTTTAATGATAATTTATTTGTGGTTAGCCAATTTTTTATTGTTTCCAGTTTATTGTTAATAGCAACAATGTCATCATTACTATTTGGGTCCAATGGATGAATAAGCTGAATATCATCCGCATAGACGAAGGCTGTAAAACCTAGGGATTGTGCTATGTTTAGAAGTGGTGAAAGAAATATATTAAATAGCAGAGGAGATAATTTTGAGCCTTGAGGGATACCATACTCTAATGAATAACTTTTGGATGTGCTATTATTAAATCTAACGAAGGAAGACCAGACTTTTATTGCTTCCTGGAATAGAGGGAGAGATCCTTTTCCTCCTTGTTTGTTCACATAATACCTGGCTACTTGATTGTCTGTTCAAATGAGCACGACTTGGTTGAGGAGGCGATTCTGAAATGTGAGAAGATCAGTGTGAATTACTCGGACCTGATGGAGATTGATATGGAGAGATTTTTCGTGAGGCTCCCAGCTGGCCCGAGTGTGGAGGCCATCGAGTCTTCCAGCTGGCCTGAGTGTGGAGGCCATGAGGTTCTCTGAGATGTAGACAGGCAAAAGGAGTTACATAAACAGTTAATGCCATGTGGCCCAAACGACATATCATTTGACATGTAGTGATGGTCTGAGGAGAGGAGACTTTGCAGCAGATGCCAGTCAGAATGTGTAGTCTATTCTGTGGGAGATATGTACAAGCCTGAGTTGTGTATAGAACTGCCCCGATGAACTCTAAAGTCTGAAAGGGCTGGAAATGGGATTTTTCATACCTGATTGCAACTCCCAAGAGCTCTAGGAGATGTACTTTTGAGGAGCTAGCTAGAAAAACTGACTGCAGTGATGCAATCTTGATCAACCAGTCATCTAGATAAGGGAACACATGGAAGCTGCAACAATGGAATGCTGCATCAACTACTGTTAAACATTTTGTGAATACCCTGGGTGTTGATACTAGACCAAATGGAAGTACCTTGTACTGGAAGTATTGTGTTCTGACTTGAGATCCAGACAGTGAAATCAGTCATTCTTCTCCAGAGTGGTAATAAGGTTCCCAGAGAAACCATGCAAAATTTTTCTTTTAAGAGGTATTTGCTGAGAGCATGGACATCCAGAATTGGGCGGAGACCTACGAGCTTCTTTATAATGAGGAAACAATTGGAATAGAACCCTCAGTCCCTCTCCTGGAAAGGAATTTGTTCGATGGCATTGAGCTGGAGGAGGGCTAAGAGTTCTTGATGAAGTAGCATGTCTGATGAGAGTTGAAAACAGACCCTATGGAGGAGTGTTTGGAGGTGTTTGTTGGAGATGAAGAACATGACTTTGTCTTATTATGCTTCGAACCCATTGGTCTAGGACAGTGGTCTCAAACTCAAACCCTTTGCGGGGTCACATTTTGGATTTGTAGGTACTTGGAGGGCCGCAGAAAAAAATAGTTAATGTCTTATTAAAGAAATGACAATTTTGCATGAGGTTAAACTCTTTATAGTTTATAAAACTTTCCTTTAACAGTTTTACCTTATGCAAAATTGTCATTTCTTTAATAAGACATTAACTATTTTTTCTGCGGCCCTCCAAGTACTCTATTTTTTCTGCAGCACTCACATTTAAAGTTTAATATCTTTTCTTTCACAAAACTGGCACATTTCTATTACTAAATTGAAAATAAAATCATTTTCCTACCTTTGTTTGGTAATTTCATCAGTCTCTGTTTGCACTTTATTCTTCTGACTGTGCATCCAATATTTCTTCTCTTCTTTCAGCCTCCTGTATGCTTCCTCTCCTCCAGACCTCATTCCCTCCCCCAACTTTTTCTTTCTTTTTCTATGTCTGTCTTTCTCTGATTCCTTGTCCCATTTTTTGCTTTGTTTCTGGCTCCTTGTCTCCCCCCCCCTTCTTTCTTTTTTCCTTCTGGCTCCCTGTCCCCCCCCTTCTTTCTTTTTTCCTTCTGGCTCCCTGTCCCCCCCCCCCCTTCTTTCTTTTTTCCTTCTGGCTCCCTGCCCCCCCCTTCTTTCTTTCTTCCTTCCTGCCCTCCCCCATGCCACCGCCGCCGGGGAATAGGCTGCTGCTGGCGCCATCGGGAACAGGCCGAGATCTCCACGGGGACGACCAACTCTCACTGCCCGACGTCAATTCCAATGTCGGAAAGGACATTCCGGGCAGCCAGGCAGCGATTGGCTAGCCAGAACGTCCTCTCGACGTCAGAATTGAGGTCGGGCGGCGAGAGAAGCAGGGAGATCATAGAGCATGGTGCCGGCGGTGAGAAGGGAAGGGAAGCAGTTGGGCACCCCTGCTCTAGACGAGCTGCGAGCCGCACTATATGAAGAACAGTGGAGGGTGACCAGTTGTGCGGACCGCCCCCTCCTTGGTACGCCACTGGAGCAGCAGCGTGTCTTGCCGGCTCATTCCATTCAAAGCCGCGGGTGGCGGCTCCTTGCGAGATCTGCGCCTGCGTCTGAAGCCCTGATGTCAGAGAGGCTTCCGATGCAGGAGCGAATAGCGCAAGGAGCCGCCAACCCGCGGCTTTGAACGGAACGAACCGGCCAGACCCGCTGCTGCTCCAAAAGGAAGGAATTATCCAGTCCAGACTGCGGGCCGCAAATAAAACTTGGAGAGCCACATGTGGCCCGCGGGCCGCGTGTTTGAGACCGCTGGTCTAGGGCTATTATGGATCAACATTGATGAAAATGAATGAGGCAATGCCAATGGATAGAGTATGAGGTAGAGGTTGTTGAATGGTGGCTAAGTTCTCTGCAAGAAAGTCAAAAAGACTGCCGAGTATTTTCCTATGTCTGGTTGAGACTTCTGAGGCCTTTGTTGTTTAGATTGCCTTTGAGTAGGTGGTTTAGAGGTAGAAGCTGATGGTACTTATCTTAATTGAGAAGGATAAGAACAATGTTTAGGGACGTAGAAGCGCTTATTTGGCTGAGACTTGGTGGTTTTGGACACAGACAATATTGCCATGGAGTGCTCATGTCTGGTAATGATCTGGGTAGCTTCTTCTATCTTTTCTCCAAAAAGTTCATTTCCGATACCAGGGTTGGCAGCTAGATGTTCTTGCACATTAGAATCTAGATCAAATACTTGGAGCCATGCTTGCCTCCTCATAGCAACTGATAGAGTAGATGCTCTGGAAATATAATGTAATAATAATAACTTTATTTTGTATACCACAATACCATAAGCAGTTCAGAGCGGTTTACAGAGGAAGAGACTGTACACAGACAGCAATGTTACAGAAAATACTTTCAATTACATTAGTAAACCAAAAGTAATAAGGTATATCCAGAAGAATGTCAGAGATACAAGTATTTCGGAGATAAAACAGGCAGGAAGGAGTCAGAAAAATTTATCATCAAGAAGCATTGAAAACAGATCTGGCCATGTATTTTCTAATCTCAAACAGATTATGAGCAATATGTTGATAGTTGTCCAATTTGTTATGTGGAATAAATTGGTCATAATGTGGCTGTAAAGAGCAGGGGTGGCGCAGAGGACAGGTGCCAGCGCCCCCACCAAGATGGCATACAAAGCAAACTACCCCCCCCCCTTACTACGCAGCTGGCTCAGAATTCTGCTAGTTGGCATAGAATTTTGGAAGAATCTGCGAACAAACTTGTCGAGAGTCCTCCCTTCTCTTCCTGGGGGTGTGCTAGCATATGTTCCTGTATTACTGGTTCTCTTTAAAGCAGATTGTACCAGGAGGGACTGATGTTGAAGTTGTTGTTTATCAAAACCTGTACATGACTGAACTCTGTACATACTTACATGGGAGCCTCTCAGTTTTTAAACATTGCTTCTTTCATGTGCTTGTGAAAAGAAAGTTAACAACATTCTGGTGGAACTTGGTCAAAAATCAATTGTGTCTAAGAGCTCTGCTCTAGGTTCAGTCTCTGACTTCATCTTGATGGAGAGAGCCTGCCCAAATTCTCTGATGAATATTTAGAATGATAAATTCAGGAGGCAATGCCCTGTGGGGTGGTGGAGATGGGTCTGAGGAGATGCCATGTGATTCATCTGCTGAAAGACTTGGATACTCTGAAGAGGAATGCAAAGAAAGATCAGAATTAGTCTTCAATGCCTGGCATGGAAGTATGATGATGTCGAGACTGGTGTCAAGACAAATGTCGAGTACATGTGTGTCGAGGAGAATGTTGGGAAGTTCTAGAATCTATGTTCTTGAGATGAGCACAAAGAGGAGCTTCAATGCCTCGATGATAGACTTCCTCGATTTCAAGCACCGATGCTAGTGTGGAGTCCAAGGCCAGGCCTTGGATGGTCTCTTAGCACTCTGCTCAGACTGGGCTAGTACTGGTTGCACTATTGGCAGGGCTTGTACTGCCCGATCCTGCAACATTTCAGGCAATTCTTTTTGCAGAACTTCTCGTATTTGGTCCTGAAAAGAAAGCGCTAGTGCTGTGGATGTCATTGGTACAGAAACTGCAGGCAATATGGAGATATCAAGGCTTTTGTGACCTCAAGGATGAAACACCATATGCAAGGATGGCAATCTAACCTCCTGGCATTGGATGCTTTGAGTGCATGGAAAGATGCCGATGCATGCCTAGGTGTCGAGACATGTTTCAGAGGGGATGTATGCCTTTGCTTCTTAACTGTCTTACTGGCTGCCCTCAATGCCTGGAGCAATGGTGATATCAAGTGTGGAGTCGATTATCGGTGCTATCTTTGATGGGTACTACAGATCCCAGTATATCAGCATCAGAAGTGGTAGATATTCTCAATGCTCCAGATCCAAAATGTTTTTCAACTTGGAGC
This sequence comes from Geotrypetes seraphini, assembly GCF_902459505.1. NCBI lineage: Eukaryota > Metazoa > Chordata > Amphibia > Gymnophiona > Dermophiidae > Geotrypetes > Geotrypetes seraphini. The sequence goes on from NC_047085.1 coordinate 111,386,199, forward strand.
AGTCTTGCCTTCAGTGATCTTGGTGGTCAAGACCAAGACACTGAAGACACCAATTATGTGGGTCAGTGATTGAAATGGTCCTGTTGCACTGAGTGTATTGCTTGAAGCCACTGGAAGGCTTTGACATTGAGGGAAAAACTGCAAACACAAGATAAAAGGAATTTAGTGTCCAGGAAGGTTGAGTAATCCAGCACCTGAAAAAGTTTTCAAGCTGGGAGCATCAACTCAAGATTCAAAAGGTCAAAAGACCCAAAAATAAAATATTGAAAATAAAAATAAAAATCTTTAAAATAAACAAAAAAGGAAAGAAATAAACAGGAAAACTGAAGAAATTAAAAGTGGGAAGGCACAAAAAACAAACAAACCCCCCCCCCCCCAACTTTGGCAAGCTTTTGGAGGAGTTCCAAAAGAACACAGCTTCTCAGCTCTGCGGAAAACAAAACTGATCTTGCGAGCTGACGTTGGGCAGGAAGGCATCAGCGCATGTGCAGTACAGGCAGTCTTGAGACTTCAAAAAATATTTAAAGTGACAGTATACTTTAACATTGTCCGTATCAGGCTCCAAGGATGTCACTCACATGTAAAGATATGTTGCCTGCTTGTCCTGGGACAAAGCACAGTTACTTACCATAACAGGTGTTTTCCAGGGATAGCAGGCAGTTATTCTCACATATGGGTGATGTCATCGACGGAGCCCATATGCGGAAGGCTCACAAGAAGACTTGCTTGTAGAAACTAGAAGTTTCGAGTCAGCCGTACCATGCATGCGCGAGTGCCTTCCCGCCCAGCGCAGGACGAGTCTCCTCAGTTCAGATAGCTAGCAGAGAAGCCAACCAGGGGAGGCGGGTGGGTTGTGAGAATAGCTGCCTGCTGTCCCTGGATAACATCTGTTATGGTAAGTAACTGTGCTTTATCCCAGGACAAGCAGGTAGCCTATTCTCACATATGGGTGACCTCCAAGCTAACCAGAATGGGATGGTGGGAGTGTTGGCAACTAGGGGAATAAATTTTGTAATACTCTTTGGCCAAAATGGCCATCCCGTCTAGAGAAAGTATCCAGACAATAGTGAGAGGTGAAAGTATGAACCAAGGACCAAGTAGCAGCTTTGAAAATTTCCTCAATAGGTGTAGATCTGAGGAAATCTACTGAAGCTGCCATTGCTCTGACTTTATGGGCTGTGACTCGACTCTGTAGTTGTAATCCAGCCTGGGCATAGCAGAAAGATATGCAAGCAGCCATCCAGTTGGAGATAGTACGCTTAAGGATTGGATGTCCCAACTTGTTTGGATCGAAGGAGACAAAAAGTTGAGGAGCAGTTCTGTGTGGTTTGGTGCATTCCCAGTAGAAGGCCAAAGCATGCTTACAGTCCAAAGTATGAAGAGCTGATTCTCCAGGGTGAGAATGAGGCCTTGGGAAAAACACTGGAAGAACAATGGATTGGTTGAAATGAAATTCTGAAACCACTTTAGGTAGGAATTTAGGATGAGTACGAAGGACCACCTTGTCATGATGGAACACAGTGTAAGGTGGATCAGCAACTAAAGCTTGCAGCTCACTGACTCTTCGAGCAGATGTGAGAGCAATGAGAAACACCACTTTCCAAGTGAGATACTTCAGATGAGTCGAAGACATTGGTTCAAATGGAGGCTTCATCAATTGAGCAAGAACAACATTGAGATCCCAAACCACTGGAGGTGGTTTGAGAGGAGCTTTGACATTGAAAAGTCCTTTCATGAATCTGGAAACCACCGGATGAGCAGAGAGAGGTTTCCCTTCAATAGGCTGATGGAAAGCAGCAATTGCACTGAGATGGACTCGAATCAATGTAGACTTGAGGCCAGAGGTGGATAAGTGCAAAAGATAATCTAGCACAGAAGATAAGGAGGACTGTTGAGGCTCCTTATCGCTAGAGATGCACCACATAGAAAATCTAGTCCATTTTTGGTGGTAGCATTGTCTAGTGGTAGGCTTCCTCGAAGCCTCTAAAATATCTCTTACAGGTTGAGAAAACTGAAGAGGAGTTATGTTGAGAGGTACCAAGCTGTCAGGGGTAGAGGCTGCAGGTTGGGATGAAGCAGAGATCCCTGACTCTGTGTAAGCAGACACGGAAAAACTGGAGGAAGATATGGCTCCCTGCTGCTGAGTTGAAGTAGAAGGGAGAACCAAGGTTGTCTCGGCCACCGAGGAGCAATCAGAATCATGGTGGCATGAGAGTTCTTCAACTTGGCAAGAGTCTTGAGAATGAGAAGGAATGGAGGGAATGCATACAGGAAGCGATTCGTCATTCCAGTAGGAAAGCATCTGCCTCAAGACGATGAGGAGAATATATCCTGGAGTAGAACTGAGGCAGTTTGTGGTTATGGGGAGCTGCAAAGAGATCTATCTGAGGAATTCCCCACTGTGAAAAAATGTGATGTAGAGGCGAGGAATGGAGTGTCCATTCGTGAGGTTGCAGAAGACGACTCAAGTTGTTCGCTAAGCAATTTTTCACCCCTTGGATGTAGACAGCTTTTAGGAAGGTGTTGTGGCAGATTGCCCAGTCCCAAACCTTCAGAGCTTCTTGACAAAGGGAGGAAGATCCCGTCCCTCCCTGTTTGTTGACACAGTACATGGCAACTTGTACATGTCCGTCTGAATAAGTACGACCTGGTCATGTTGAAAAGCTTTGAGAGCGTTGAACATCGTTCTGAGTTCCAACAGATTGATGTAACACTGACGATCCACATTGGTACAGTGGCCTTGAGTACGGAGACCACGAGATAAGCGCCCCAAGTGTAGGTCGAGGAATCTGTTGTGAGGACCTTCTGATGGGGGGGGTTTGAAACAGTAAGCCTCTGGAGAGATTGGAAGAGAGCATCCACCAGCGGAGAGACTGTCTCAAGGAAGGAGTGACTACAATGTGTCGAGAAAGTGGGTCGCAAGCCTGCATTCACTGAGATGCCAGGGTCCACTGAGGAATTCTGAGGTGAAGTCTGGCAAAAGGAGTCACGTGTACTGTGGAGGCCATGTGACCTAGTAGCACCATCATGTGTCTTGCTAAGAATGAAGAGCGGGAAGACACTGCATGACAGAGTTGAAGGAGAGCTTCCAGACGTTGTTGCGGAAGGAATGCTCTGAGTTGGATAGTGTCTAGAACAGCTCCGATGAATTGTAGATTCTGAGAGGGCTGAAGTTGGGATTTGGGAAAGTTAATTTAAAATCCCAAACTTTGTAGGAACCACGTAGTCCTTTGGGTCACTACAATAACCCCCTGAGATGTGGAATCCTTTATGAGCCAGTCATCTAGGTAGGGAAACACCTGAAGACCATGGTTCCTTAGAGCTGCTGCTACCACTACCAGGCACTTGGTGAACACTCTGAGAGATGAAGCTAGGCCAAAGGGTAGCGCTCTGTACTGATAATGCAGATTCCCCACCCGAAATCTGAGATATTGATGGGAGGCCAGATGAAAGGGAATATGAGTATAAGCCTCCGTGAGATCCAGAGATCATAATCAGTCGTTCTGATCTAGAAGGGGATAAAGGGACGCCAGGGACAGCATGCAAAATTTTTCTTTGACTAGAAATTTGTTGAGAGCCCTGAGATCCAGAATGGGTCGCAGATCGCCCGTCTTCTTCGGAACAAGGAAGTAACGGGAGTAAAAACCCCTGTTCTGCTGTTCTAAAGGAACTGGTTCGATGGCATGGACACGAAGCAGAGCTTGAGCTTCCTGAAGAAGAAGGGCCGTCTGGGATGGACTGGAAGGATACTCTCTTGGAGGAAACTCAGATGGAACCTGATTGAAATGAAGAGAGTATCATTCCCTGATGATTGACAGCACCCAGATGTCGGATGTAATTATCTCCCATCGGTGATAAAAATGATGGAGACGACCTCCAATGGAGGGAAGAGAGGACAGAGACAGAACGGTGGCGGTTATGCTCTGTTTTAAACAGTCAAAAAGGCTGCGTAGCCTTAGGTGCAGCAGAAGGTTGAGATTTCTGTTGCTTCTGATTCTGCTGTTTTTTGAGAGGCAGAAGAGTGTAAGGAGCCGCTCTCGGAGCAAAACACCTCTGGAAAATTGGAGGAGGGTGTGTAGGCTTGACCGGATCTGGCTTAGGCTTTGGTCTGACAATAGAAGCAAAGGATTTTTTATGTTCAGACAATTTCTTGGCGGCTGCCTCGATAGATTAATCAAAGAGGACATTGCCTGCACAAGGAATATTAGGGTCCATGTCAATGGTGTGAAGCCAGGCTAGGCGGCGCACTGCTACAGAACAAGCAGTCGCCCTGGCGGATAACTCGAAAGTATCATAAGAAGATTGGAGTAGTTGTGACAGAGTAGCTATGACTTCTTGAAATTCAAAGTGCTTTTGAGTATCTAAATAGCTGAGAAATTTAGGAAGAAGATCAATGAATAACTTGAAATAAGTGACAAAATGAAAATTGTAATTGAGGACTTTGGAGGATATTGTGGCATTTTGGTAGAGGCGACGTCCAAACTTGTCCATGGTTTTCCCTTCCCTTCCAGGAGGAACGGTAGCATAAACCTTGGAAGAATGGGATCTTTTCAAGGAGGACTCCACAAGCAGGGACTGGTGAGACAATTGCGAATTCTCAAATCCTTTGCAATGTAGTTTTATACCTGGAGTCCAACTTGACTGGGACAGCAGGAATTGCATAAGGAGTCTGCAGACATCATGTAAAAGTCTGAGACAAAAGCTTGTGAAGAGAGAGCTTAAGTGATTCTGCAGGAGGTTGAGGAAGATGCATGACTTTGAGATACACCTTAGAGTATTTAGAACCAGCATCCAATTGAAGGTCCAGGTCAGCAGCCATTTGACGAAGAAAAGAAGAGAAAGATAGCTTATCCGCTAATGCCTTGCCTCGAGAAGGACCAAGGCAGCCTGGGTCAAAGATGAAGCTTTGGCAGGAAAATAGGCATCAAAAGAATAAGGAGACTTGGACGAAGCAATAGAAGCCGCTGAGTCCTCGAGGTCTGGAAGCGGGGACCTCAATCGAGGAGTTGGTGGTCTAGTAGAGCTGGAAGGTGTAGAGCGAGGCTTAGTTGAAGAAGGACGCTCTTTGGAAGAAGAGCTATGCCTTGAGGTATGCCTCGAGGAAAGTCTCGATCGCCGGTGAGATTGGTGCTTGGAAGCAGATTTTGAAGATCGAGGAGACTTCGCCCCGGAGATGTAAGCAGACGTTGCTACCAAGGAATGGATAGGGCTAGAAGCTGTGGATCGAAGCTCAGGAGGCTTGGTGGAGGAATCTCGAGGCACTCCCAAAGACTCTGCTCCTTGTATGGAGTGTGAGGATTCCTGTCGAGGCACTTGCAAAGAATCTGTTCCTTGCTTCGAGTGCACAGATGCCAGACCAGACACTTGCAGAGACTCAGCTCCCTGCATAGAGTGTGTAGCTTCAGCCGGAGGCATAGGAAGAGGCTCAACCTCGCTGGAGTCTGCAGAATGCCCAGGTTGGATTAGAGTAGCTAGCTTCGGTCCCATATCAGTTAGGAACTGAATAAATTGCTTCTCTAACATGGTCTGGAAAGAAGCCAGCAAGGATGGATCCGCGTCTGAAACCCGACCCCCTGCTTTGGCTGGAGGTTCCAAAGTGGCAGTGGAAATGTGCTTCGACATGGAAGTCTTAGCAACCTTGATTACTACCTCTGGAACTTTCTGCTGAGCTATCTGACCTGAGGACGCAGGGGAAGATACAGCAGGTGTACTCGAGGAAAGAGTCGCTGCAAACGAGGAAGGTTTGATGAGGCTCGAGGTCGGAGTCTTGGAGTCAGGAGGACCCTTGGTCGAAGGTGGAACCGAGGCCGCTTTCGAAGTCGAGGGTGTGGTTGAAGAATCCATCCCGAAAAGCTTCTCCACTAAAATCCGACGACATTTAAGGGCTTGAGGTTGAAGAGTAGCACAGCACTCGCATGACTTTGGTTGATGGTCTGGCCCAAGGCACTTGAGGCACCAACGGTGTGGGTCCATGAGGGAAATCGCACGCTGACACTGGCTACACTTCTAGAAGCCCTGTGCTGGCCGGGACATAGAAGGAAATATAGCTGCTGCAAAGTCAAAGCCCACGGGCTGCGGCCGAGCGGCCTGCCCTCCCAGTCGAACAGAAGAAATTAAATAAATTTTTTTTTTTTAAACTAGAAATAAATATAATAACACAGCGATTCATGAAGAAAATAAACACAAACCGCTGTGAAAGAAGGCACGAAGTAACAAAGTTAAACACAAAGAGTCAAAGACGGACTTCTCGGCTCCGCGGAAAACTGAGAACTGAGGAGACTCACCCTGCGCTAGGCAGGAAGGCACTCAAGCATGCGCGGTGCGGCTGACTCAAAACTTCTAGTTTCTACAAGCAAGTCTGCTTGCGAGGCTGTCCACATCTGGGCTCTGTGGATGACGTCACCCATATGTGAGAATAAGCTGCCTGCTTGTCCTGGGATAACAGTATTTTTCCTTTTGATTATCTTTAACCAGCAAAGGTAATACTTAACAGAGGACTGAAGGGGCATATTTATGTTTCCTGTAAAATCTTTAGGTTATGGTTATGGTAAAATCTTTAGGTTATGGCATTCTAAACAATCAAGGCTTGATGTTTGGAAAGAATGTCTTTACCTGAATTCCCTGATCATCTTCCTCTTCGGGAGAAACTGGTGGGGTCTTCTCTAAATCTGAATGTTCAGAACCTTCCAATTTCCCTTTGTTAGCCTTTTTCTTCAAAGCACTTGTTTCCAAATCAGGCTTATTACTGAAATGCAAATTGTTCCAATGAGTATTTTACATTTAAATATTGAACTGCTGTTCTAAAAGTTCCCCAGTAAACGCCAGTACAGCAAGTTTTATTCTTATTACATACCATACCACCTATTCCTTATTTTATGTTCTGCAAGTTAGAAATTTACATATAAATGACAATGAAAATGACTACACTCCTCTGTTTGCACAATATATGTGAACATAGAACTTAAAATGTGGCTATATTTGAAAACAGGTACACATTTTTGTGCGACATCACAAATTCACAGTGCTTACTGCAACTTCAGCAATAGGAGAAGAGTAAATTCAGACAGTTTTGCTGAACATATTTCTACATATGCCTGCATAACAGTAAGGACCACAGAATGACCATTTTGGATCAATAAAAAACCATGACTGCTCAGATCTGAATTGAACTCAGAAATTGGGTTAAACCATGTACAGATGTGCAGGAAAGATTTAGAATCCAAGGTACAAGAAACCAAACAGATGCAATTTCCCCCCCACCCCTACACTGAGTTGTCATCTAAAGTTTATTTAAGGATCCAACAAGGGTCATGTTTCAGCAGAACATCTGAATAAGGTCTATTAAGAAAACATTAAAATTATTAACAAATGTAAACTACAAAAAAAATGAAAAATTCTTATTTAGAAATTTAAAACTTAGAAGAAATTAGCCAAAGATATAGAAATAAATTTGAAAATATATAAATTTGAAACATCATAATGAATTCTTACTGGTACTCCTGGGGGTACCGATGTCAGAGCTATGCACTCTCTAGGTAGCCCAAAATTCAGTGATCAGAACTTTGTTTAGGCTGGGAAGACGTGAGCACATGACAGAGTGCTATGTGAGTTTGTATTAGTTGAGGTTAAAGCCCATGGAGGAATCCAGCAGGAAGGGGCAGCAAGGTCTTGCCAATGTCTGGAAGAGGTAAAGCACACTGAGGACACAGACCTGCGAACAGAGCAAAAACTCAAAAAGGGAAAGTCTGCAATCCTAGTGGGAGACTCAATCCTAAGGCAAGTAGATAGCCACATAGCAGGAGGGAGAGAGGATCAGCTAGTGACATACCTCCCAGGAGCAAGAACAAAAGACATCGTCGACAAAATTGAAAGGATCCTAGAAGGAGCAGAGACAGAAGAGACTGCAGTGATGATCCACATTGGGACAAATGATGTCAGCAGGAGAGACTACAACAGGAACGCACTGATCGAACAGTTCAAGATTCTGGGAAGGAAATTGAAGATGAAGACTCAGAAGATAGCATTTTCAGAGATCCTACCAGTACCGAGGGCAGATGTAAAGAGGCAGACGGAACTACAATCAATAAATGCATGGTGAGGAGATGGTGCGAGGAAGAGGGGTTCCACTTTGTGAGAAATTGGACAACGTTTTGGGGCAAGAACAAGCTCTTCAGGAGAGATGGACTACACCTGAGCACGGCGGGAACTAGACTTCTAGCAAACGTCAGGAGAGGAATAGAGCAGGCTTTAAACCAAGAAGAAGGGGAAAGCCGACAGTCGACCAGGTGTCGATGATTCGGAAGAAGGTATCCCGAGAAGATACTGAGTGGGAAAAATGCTGGGAAGACACAACGGACAAACAACAAGAGTTGACGGAACAAGAGGATAATAAAAAAAACGTAGCACAGGGGGAAGACAGAACGGGCAAAAAACAAGAATCGACAGGTCAAGAAGAGGATGATAAGAAGACCGAAGCACAGGAAAAAAAATGAAGACAAGAAAATACCAGGACTTAAATTGCATGTATACTAATGCAAGGAGCCTAAGGAACAAAATGGGAGAATTAGAAGTCATGGCCAAAAAAGAGAGCCTAGACATCATTGGGGTCTCTGAAACATGGTGGAATGAAGAAAAAAAATGGGACATAATACTGCCGGGGTACAAGCTCTAGCGCAAAGACAGGTCAGATCAGAAATGAGGAAGAATAGCCCTATACATAAAGGATAATATACACTTGACCAGAGTGGACACAGTGGCGACAACCGACAAATTGGAATCACTATGGGTTAAAATACCAGGAAGAAATGGATCCGAGATAAAGATGGGCCTGTACTATCGTCCACCTTGGCAAACCGAAGTAAACGATGAAGAAATGGAAGCTGAGATGAGGAGAGAAAGCACAGTTACTTACCGTAACAGGTGTTATCCAGGGACAGCAGGCATATATTCTCACATGTGGGTGACGTCATCTACGGAGCCCCGATGCGGAAGCATTTTCAAGCAAACTTGATTGAAGATTTAAGTTTGCTCTGCTGCTCCACGCATGCGTGCCTTCCTGCTCCACTAGGGGGCGCATCCCCTCGTGGTCTCCAGTTCACTTAACTAGCAAAGAAGCCAACCTCGGAGAGGTGGGCGGGTTGTGAGAATATATGCCTGCTGTCCCTGGATAACACCTGTTACGGTAAGTAACTGTGCTTTATCCCAGGACAAGCAGGCATGATATTCTCACATGTGGGTGGCCTCCAAGCTAACTGAAAAGGGATGGAGTTAAGTAGGCAATTTAAGCAAATAGATTTCGCAAAACCGATTGGCCGAATCGGCCATCGCTCCTGGACAGTGAGTCCAGACAGTAGTGGGAGGTGAAAGTATGAACCGAAGACCACGTGGCAGCCTTGCAGATTTCCTCGATAGGTGTGGACCTGAGGAACGCTACGGAGGCTGCCATCGCTCGGACCTTGTGTCCCGTTACTCGACCATGCAGCGCGAGACCAGCCTGAGCGTAGCAGAAGGAGATGCAATCGGTCAACCAGTTGGACAAGGTGCGCTTGGAAACTGGGTGACCTAACCGGTTTGGGTCGAATGACAAAAACAATTGCGGGACTTTCCGGTGTGGCTGAGTGCGTTAGAGGTAGAAGGCCAACGCTCTTTTACAGTCAAGAGTGTGGAGCGCCACCTCTCCGGGATGAGAGTGGGGCTTGGGAAAAAACACAGGCAAGACAATGGACTGATTGAGGTGAAAATCAGACACTACTTTAGGCAAGAACTTTGGATGAGTGCGGAGTACCACCTTGTCGTGATGGAATACCGTGAAGGGTGGGTCCGCTACCAGAGCCTGTAACTCACTAACCCGCCGAGCGGAAGTGAGCGCAAGCAGGAAAATTACCTTCCATGTGAGGAATTTTGGATGGCATTAGGGGCTCAAAGGGAGGTTTCATTAGTTGAGCCGGAACCACGTTGAGGTCCCAAACCACCGGAGGAGGTTTGAGAGGAGGGTGGGCATTCAGGAGACCCTTCATGAAGCGAGAGACTAAGGGATAGAGCGAGAGGGCTTTCCCTTCCAGGGGCTAGTGAAAGGCCGCAATCACACTGAGGTGTACTCGAATGGAGTTGGTCTTTAGGCCGGAGTGAGATAATTGAAATAAATAGTCAAGGACCAGAGGGACGGGGACCGACACCGGGACCTGGCTGTGGGAGGAGCACCAGGTTGAGAATCTGGTCCACTTTTGGGAGTAGCAGGTTCTCGTCGAGGTCTTTCTAGAGGCCTCCAGTATCTCCTTGACTGATTGAGACACGGGGAGAGAAGTCAGGGGGAAAGAAACTAAGCATTCAGATGAAGAGATTGAAGATTGGGATGTAACAGCGAACCCTGACCCTGTGATAGTAGAGAGGGAAACCGAGGCAGAGGCAGTGGATCTCTGACACTGAGTTGAAGTAGAAGGGAAAACCAAGGCTGGCGTGGCCAGCGAGGAGCAATCAGGATCAGGGTGGCTTGTACTGTTTTCAGGTGGACAAGCGTCCGCAGGATCAGAGGAAATGGTGGAAACGCGTACAGGAACCTTCCCTCCCAGTAGAGGAGGAAGGCGTTGGCCTCGAGCCGGTCCGGGGAGTACATCTGGGAGCAGAAGAGAGGCAGTTTGTGATTGTGGGGGGATGCGAACAGATCTATTTGGGGTGTCCCCCACTGTTCGAACACCCGTCGTAAGGTCTGAGAGTGCAGTGACCACTCGTGTGGCTGGAGGAGGCGGCTGAGTCTGTCCGCCAGATAGTTTTGTTCTCCTTGTATGTACACCGCTCGAAGGAAGGTGTTGTTGGAGATTGCCCATTTCCAGAGGCGCAGGGCTTCCCGGCAGAGGGGCCAAGACCCTGTTCCCCCTTGTTTGTTTACGTAGTACATTGCTACCTGGTTGTCGGTTCGGATGAGAACCACCCGGTCGTGGAGCAGATGTTGAAAAGCTACAGCTGCGAGATAGATGGCCCGAAGCTCTAGCACGTTGATGTGGCTGCGACGGTCCTCTGCTGACCACATCCCTTGAGTGCGTAGGCCATCCAGATGGGCTCCCCAAGCGTACTCCGATGAGTCCGTGGTGAGCACCTTGTTGTGTGGGGGGGCGAGGAAGAGCAAACCTTTGGAAAGATTTGAAGAGTCGGCCCACCAGCGGAGCGATCGTTGCAAGGAAGGAGTCACTGTCACGGGGCGATCGATCGAGTCCCGATCTTGACGCCATTGAGAGGCTAGGTTCCATTGAGGGATTCTCAGGTGGACACGGGCGAATGGTGTGACGTGGACGGTGGAGGCCATGTGGCCTAGTAGAGTCATCATCTGTCGAGCTGATACCGAGGATAGCAGTGAGATCCTTCGATTCAGATTTACTAACGCCTCTAGACGTGGAGGGGGGAGGAAGGAACGGAGGCGAACCGTGTCCAGCGTGGCCCCGATGAACTGCAGGGACTGCGAGGGGCTCAGTTGGGATTTTGGGAAGTTTACCTCGAACCTCAGACTCTGTAGGTAGATAAAAGTCTGTTGGGTCGCTGAGATAACCCCTTCCCTGGACGGGGCTTTGATCAGCCAGTCGTCCAGGTAGGGGAATACCTGAAGGCCCTGGGAGCGTAAGGCAGCTGCGACCACCACGAGGCACTTGGTGAAGACCCGGGGTGACGATGCTAGGCCGAAGGGGAGGACTCGGTATTGTAGGTGCAGGTCCCCTACTTGGAAACGCATGAACTTGCGGTGAGCGGGGTGCACTGGAACATGTGTGTACGCCTCCTTCAGATCGAGGGAGCAGAGCCAATCGCCTTTTTCGATCAGGGGGTAGAGGATCGGTAGGGAAAGCATCCAAAATTTTTCCCGTACCAGAAATTTGTTGAGTCGTCTCAAGTCTAGTATTGGGCGTAGGTCTCCCGTTTTCTTCGGTACCAGGAAGTAACGGGAGTAGAAGCCCTTCCCCCGTTGGTCGGGGGGAACCTCCTCCACTGCTCGCAGGCGAAGCAGATCTCGAGCTTCTGAGGTAGGGGTAGTAGCGTTCGGTTGGGAGGGCACTTCCCTGGGGGGCTGTCTGGGGGAATGGCTCGAAAGTTGAGAGAGTATCCTGATGAGATCACGCCAAGGACCCATGCGTCTGACGTGAGTTGTTCCCAGTGAGGGTAAAAAGCTCTGAGGCGGCCCCCGATAGGCAGGGAGCTTGGAACTCTGGCGGAGGGGGTCAGCCCCCTTCCGCGTATCCTGTCAAAAGGACGGGGATGGTTTGGTAGTTGTAGGTGGTTGGGATTTGGGTGGAGCCCGGTGATGGGCTTGCGGACGCCTGGGCGGAGGCCGGGAGAAGGCAGGAGTGGATTTTTGCGGGTAGCGGTGCGGAGGGGCCCTGAATGGCCTGGACACGGGTGGTTTTGGCTTTTGCCGGACAAGGGAGGCAAATGAGCGTTCGTGTTCAGAGAGGCGTTTTGTAGCCGCCTCGAAAGTGTCGTCAAACAGCTCTTTTCCCACGCAGGGGAGGTTAGCCAACTGGTCCTGTAAGTTGGGGTCCATGTCGACCAGGCGCAGCCAAGCTAGTTGGCGAATGGCGATAGCAAAGGCTGCCTCTCTGGAGGAGAGTTCGAAGCCATCGTAGGCCGCGTGGAATAGATGGAGGCGTAGGTTGGAGAGGGACTCTACAAGCAGGCTAAACGCTCCTTGGCGAGAGGCTGATAAGTCAGTTTCAAAGGTTCTCAGTAGTCCGATGAGGTGTTTGAGGTAGGATGTGAAGGTGAAAGTGTAGCTTTGCACCCTAGAGGCCATCATCGCATTTTGATATAGTCTCCTGCCGAACTTGTCCAGGGTTCGGCCTTCCTGACCTGGGGGGACCGTGGCTGAGACCCGGGAGGGGTGAGCCTTTTTCAGGGATGATTTTACCAGCAGCGACTGGTGGGAGAGCTGTGGTTGTTCAAACCCCGGGTAGGGTACCGTACGGTACTTGGCCTCCATTTTGGAGGGGACGGCTGTGACCATGTAGGGGGTCTCCAGGTTCCTGAAGAAAGCCTGTTGGAGTACCGGATTAGACGGTAAGCGAAGGGACTCTCTGGGCAGTGATGAAATGTCCAGCTCCGCTAGGTACTCCTTTGAGTATCTGGAGTCGGACTTGAGGTCTAAGTCCAAAGCGTGGCCCATGTCCTGGACAAAGCGAGTGAAGGATGGGCGGGATGTTCCCGAGGCCCCGTGTGGGGTCGGTGAACGAGACATCCGTCGGGTGGAGAAGGACGGGGAGGCTTCCCTCGAGTATCGAGGTTCCCGCTCCGATCCACGTTCCGAGACCGGGGAAGCACTGTGAAAGTGTTCCGGGATCGGGGATCTCCGACGTCTCGAGGAGCCCCTCGGAGACGATGCCGGGATTCGGGGTACCGATCGATGTCGAATCGGTGACCTCGACCCGGACTCCCTCGGTGAAAGCCTTACACCTCGGATTGGAGCCCCGGTCCGAGGGGGAGTTTGGAGGATGCGTGGGTTGGAGAGTGATAACTCCGCCACCCTGAGCTGTCCCGTACGAGGTGTAGGGGAACGGCCTCATAGAGTGGGGGAACTCCGGGCCTTCTTGGAGGTATGGCGGTTCGAGGTTTCTGTCGGTTTAGCACGACGTTTGCCCTGTGGCGGTCTGTGGAGGGAGAGCGCCTCGGGTGCCTCGGCGAGGAGTCAGAGGAGGATGAGATGTGGCGAAGCTTGCGCACTTTTCCCCGAGGTGGCTCGACGCGAGGCTCAGGCTGGTCTGGCACATGCGGGGTCGAGATCGAGGTCGGTTGTAGATGGGCCATTGCAGCGGACAGCTCCGACGAGATCATTGCTCGGAGTAGGTCCTGGAAGACAGGCACGGACAGCATCGAAGGCATGTCCACTGTCTCGGTGCACTCCACCGGGGGCGACCTCGTATCAGAGTATTCCCGTGTGGTGGAGGCACGGCCCAAAGGCTTGGAGGGCTTCACCGGGGCTGTAAGCATGGAGCTTCCGCCATGCGTCGCCGGTGTTCCCGAGGTTGGTTTCTTTGCTGGTAAAGAACCTGAAGAGGGAAGAGGGGACTTACCCAGAGCCGAGGCTTTCTGTTGTCTCGAGGACTTCGGAGTCGAGTCTCGAGGCGATGACGAGGTATTCGGGGCCGAGGTCAAGGCTGGGGCCGACCTCGAGGCCGAGGTAGAGGGTTGGTCTGGGGCGAAAAGATCCGCCATGCGGGCTTTCCTTCGATGGAGGGCCCGGTTCTGGAAGGTAGCGCACTGGGGGCAGGAGTCGGTTGGATGAGCGGCCCCCAGGCAGAGGATGCACCGACGATGCAGGTCTGTGATGGAAAGAAGCCACTCGCACCGGGTGCACTTCTTAAAGCCGGTCAAAGGCCGGGACATAGAATCGAAAGTGGCCGCGGCTCGAGTAGCCACGCAGCCACGGGGACCCGGAAGCCTCCGGGTCGGTCAAAAACGAAGCAGGAATCAAGTTGAAAAGGAAAAAATTCGCGCACAGCAACTTAATCGAGAAAAACAAGAAAAAATCGCGGTGCTAGAAGGCAGTTAGGGCAGAGCCTGAAAAAACACGACTTCTAGGCTCAGCGGAAAATTTTGAACTGGAGACCACGAGGGGATGCGCCCCCTAGTGGAGCAGGAAGGCACGCATGCGTGGAGCAGCAGAGCAAACTTAAATCTTCAATCAAGTTTGCTTGAAAATGCTTCCGCATCGGGGCTCCATATATGACGTCACCCACATGTGAGAATATCATGCCTGCTTGTCCTGGGATAATGCAAAAATGGTAACATCATTGTTATGGGAGACTTCAACTATCCCGGGATAGACTGGAGTCTTGGAAACTCAAAATGCGCTTAAGGAAACCGGATTCCTGGGGACTATTCAGGACTGATTCATGGAGCAGCTTGTCAGAGAACCGATGAGAGGGAATGCCACTCTGGACCTAATCCTCAATCGGCTAAGAGGACCTGCAAAGGAAGTGGAAGTAGTGGGACCATTAGGTAACAGCAATCACAATATGATCCAGTTCAAAGTTGAAGTAGGAATATCGAAGGGGAAGAGAACTTCAAGAAAGGAAACTACGAAGCGATGAGAGAAATGGTAAGAAAGAAACTTAGGAACAGCTCAAAGAAATCACAGACTGTGGAGCAAGCCTGATCTTTATTCAAGGACACGGTGAACGAAGTGCAAAATCTGGGTATCCCTACATTTAGAAAAGGATGCAAAAAGAACCGAACAAAAGACCCGGCGTGGATAACTAAATAAGTGAAGAAAGTAATAGGAGATAAGAAAAGATAATTCCGGATGTGGGAAAAGGACAAAAACGGGGAAAACTGGAAAGAGCACAGGAAGCATCAAAAGGAATGTCACCAAGTGGTTAGAAGAGCATAAAGAGAATACGAAGAGAAGCTAGCCAGGGAAGCATGAAATTTCAAACCGTTCTTCAGATATGTTAAAGGGAAGGAGCCAGCAAGGGAAGAGGTGGGACCGCTGGATGAAGGAGATAGAAAGGGAGTGGTGAAGGATGAAAAAGAAGTGGCGGATAGACTAAACATGTTCTTTTCATCAGTATTTACAAGAGAGGACACATCCAACGTGCAGGAACCTGAAAAGATCTTCAAAGGAGATCAAACAGAAAAATTAACATCCATGGAGGTAAGCCTTGAAGACGTACATAAGCAGATAGATAGATTAAAAACTGACAAATCTCCGGGCCCGGACGGAATCCTAAAGGAGGAAATAGCGGAACTACTACAGCAGGTTTGTAATCTATCCCTGAAAACAGGCGTGATCCCGGAGGATTGGAAGATAGATAATGTTACGCCTATTTTTAAAAAAGGATCGAGAGGTGACCCGGGGAACTATAGACCAGTAAGTCTGACTTTGGTTCCGGGGAAGATGGCGGAAGTGCTGATAAAAGACAGCATCGATGAGAATCTAGAAAGGAATAAACTGGTGAGAACAAGCCAACATGGCTTCTGCAAGGGAAGATCGTGCCTAACGAACTTATTGCACTTCTTCGAAGGAATTAACAAACAAATGGACAAAGGGGACCCCATTGACATCATATACTTTGATTTTCAAAAAGCCTTTGACAAAGTACCCCATGAATGCCTACTACAGAAACTGAAGAACCATGGGGTGGAAGGAGACATACATAGATGGATCAAAAATTGGTTGGCGGGAAGAAAGTAGAGGGTAGGAGTGAAGGGCCACTACTCAGACTGGAGAAGGGTCACGAGTGGAGTTCCACAGGAGTCGGTGCTTGAGGCGCTAATGTTCAATGTATTTATAAATGATTCTAGATCGAAGTGCGAAGTTAGAAAATTTGCAGATGACACCAAATTATTTAGTGGAGTTAGGACTAAAGAGGACTGCGAAGATTTACAAAGGGACCTGAACAAACTAGGAGAGTGGGCGAATAAATGGCAGATGAACTTTAACGTGGAGAAATGTAAAGTCTTGCATGTAGGAAACAGAAATCCGATGTACAGCTATACGATAGGAGGGCTGGTAATGGGTGAAAGTAGCTTAGAGAGAGACTTAGAGGTACTGGTGGACAAAACAATGAAGCTGTCGGCACAGTGCGCAGCAGCCTCTAAGAAGGCGAATAGAATGCTAGGCATAATCATAAGAACATAAGAATTGCCGCTGCTGGGTCAGTCCAGTGGTCCATCCTGCCCAGTAGTCCGCTCACGCGGTGGCCCTCAGGTCAAAGACCAGTACTCTAAATGAGTCCAGCCTCACCTGCTTATATTCCAGTTTTGCAAGAACTTGTCCAACTTTGTTTTGAAACCCTGAAGTGTGTTTTCCCCTATAACAGATTCCAGAAGAGCGGTCAAGAAAGGTATTACAACCAGAACGAAGGAAGTTATCCTGCCGTTGTATCTGGAGTACTGCGTCCAATATTGGTCGTCATACCTTAAGAAAGATATGGCAATACTCGAGAGGGTACAGAAAAGAGCGACGAGATTGATAAAAGGTATGGAAAAACTTTCTTATGCTGAAAGACTAGAGAAACTGGGGCTCTTTTCTCTAGAGAAGCGGAGGCTTAGAGGGGACATGATAGAGACTTACAAGATCATGAAGGGCATAGAGAATGTGGAGAGGGACAGATTCTTCAAACTTTTGAATACTACAAAAACGAGAGGGCATTCGAAAAAGTTAAGAGGGGACAGATTCAGAACCAATGCTAGGAAGTTCTACTTCACCCAAAGAGTGGTGGACACCTGGAACGCGCTTCCAGAGGGTGTGATAAGTCAGAGTAAGGTATTGGGGTTCAAGAAGGAATTAGATAATTTCCTGAAGGAAAAGGGGATAGAGGGGTACAGATAGAGGATTACTATACAGGTCCTGGACCTGATGGGCAGCCGCGTGAGCGGACTGCTGGGCATGATGGACCTCTGTTCTGACTGGGCAGAGGCACTGCTTATGTACTTTATGTTCATGGCCTCGAGTCCAGTATAGAAAGACCCCATGTTGATGATATGAGGATGAAAGTTCCCATGATCTGTGATCTAGGAACACCTGCTGAAGTAATCTTACTATTGATTCAATACACACACATTATGTGTTGCTCACATTTTCATATGAATTTCTGTCTATTGGAAGAAAAAATGTATCTCCAGTTCCAATTTCTCCTTGTCTGTTGGTGTAGACTAGACATGGCAAAATCTGGCCCGCCAGAAAATTACAAATTTGCAATTAAGCTAGCCTGCCAGCAGATATTTTTTTACCCAATCAGGTGCAAGCGCTGCATCAGCTGTAGGCTCAAGTGGCTTCCCAGTCTCACATTAAAGCAGCCTGCAGAGGATCGCCGGTCAGCCGTAGCAATCCTAGCAGGCTGCCATCGGCATCCACAGCATGTTCCCTCTGCCGCGGTCCCATACATCAGAGGAGGGGCGGGACCGTGGCAAAGGGAACGTGCTGTGGATGCCAATGACAGCCTGCTAGGATCGCTACAGCTGATCGGCGATCCTCTGCAGGCTACTTTAATGCGAGACCGGGAAGCCGAGAGGGAAGGAACAGAGGACCAAACCTTAGGCCAAAAGGAAAGATGCCAGAAGGGAGGGACGAAGAAAGAAGGAGACCCTGGCAAGCGAGTTATCAGAAGACAACCAGAGCCTAGGACCACTACATGATTTCAATAATGACCAGACAACAAAAGGTAGAAAAAATAATTTTATTTTCTGTTTTGTGATTACAATATGTCAGATTTGAAATGTGTATCCTGCCAGAGCTGGTGTTGGAAAGCAGGCGTGAACTAGGACCTAAAAGAGAGAGGAAAAGTCTTTTTATTTATTTTGTTTACATTACAGAGCCGGTGTGGGGTTGGAGAGGTTGTAATCCTATACTTCTACTAAGACTAAGGGGTCTTTTTATTAAGGTGCATATTTAGTGCATGCTAAATCAGTTAATGTACCTTAATAAAAGGACCCCTGAGAATCTTAATTAAAAATTTGGCCCCTGACTTAGCCTATGTTTTAGATTTTGGCCTCTTATGTGATTGAGTTTGATACCCCTGGTATAGACACTATCATAGCACTGTTAGATAGGACTCATCGATTTCTGAATTAGATTGGCAAGCAATAGTAGAGTTCTGCAAAACAGCTCTCAGCTTGATACAGTTGTTGACCACATCGCCTCAGCAAAAGTCCATTTGTCCTGTGCCATATGAAAACACTGAGCTCCCCAGCTGAACAAACTGAAGACAACACAAACTACTCCAGTTTATCCAATAAAGTCATCCTGGCTTTCACTTAAGTCATCCACAGGAGCTAACATACATACATTGCTGGAGTGGTTTTGCATGTGCTCTTGCCCAGGTCAAACATCCAGGATTACCACTGATGCCAGAACCTATATATAGTCCAATGCACAAGAATTCAGGGCTAAAGAGCAGGTTAATCTGCAACTGAAGTTTGCATTTCCTAATATTTGGAGAGGGTGGAACCTTGCCTGTCCAAAGTATCTAATCTGGACTCACAAGTACTCTAAAAACAGAGGTGGCAAAGTTGACCACCAAACCTATAGACTGTAAGAGATTCACTACATGGAGAGACCCTTGATAAGAAGACCCTTGACAAGAAGAAGTCAGGATCAATCAATAATCAAGATAAGAATGGATTGATTTATTTGCAGTGGAAAAATACTACTGCCAAGACAATGACCTTTGAAAGAGTCCTGAGAGCTATGACCAACCAGAAAAACATCACTGGAAGGGTAACGAGCAACCAGGACTGCAAAACATAGGAACCTCTGATGAGAAAGCTTGACTGGAACATGAAAGTAGATCTCTCTGAAGTCCAGAGGAGTGAGGATTCACTAGGTTAAACTTAAGCTATTACTGAATGAAGAGTTTCCGTTCTAAAGTGAGACACATAGAATAGGATGAAAGGAACCGCTCCTTTTCCTGGAAAACAAAAAATAGATTGTATACCTTTCAAGATCTCAATCACCCTTGAGAATTGGTGTTGCTGCATCTAGAATAAGCAAGGACTGCTAGGTGTATCTTAATGCTTTCTGTTTTGGAAAGGTTCTTCAAGGGGACTCTGAAAATGAATCAGCAAGGGAGGTGGGAAAATTCTGAAAATGTGACCACTGGTCCACAGTGATTCAGATCCTCTCATCGAGAAACCTGGCAGGAACCTGCCTATCAAGTTCCCCAATATATACAAATTCAACCTAACGTCAACTGAAAATTTTAAATGCATCTCATATCATAAAAGAGTTATCAGCAGTGACTTCACACAAGCACACAACCTTGTGGCTTGCTTGCACTCTTCAACGGCTCCTAGTATATCCACATTTCAACAAATTCACCTGTACACTGTGATGGCTAATGGATCATTTGTGATGAGAGACATTTTAAAATTTTCAACTGATGTTGGGTTGGATTTGTGATGTAGCCTTTACACAACAAGTTAATCATAGATTCCATCAAGGTCCCAAGGCATGGACCTAGATCCCATCATTGTTGGGTGGTGTATCTTTCACTGCTAATAAATATACGTTTTTTTAAAAAAAAGGACCTGGGCAAGGGAATTAAATAACTTGCCCTGTTCCTCTCATCTCCTTGAAAGGAAGACTACTTCTGTTGTAAACAAAGGCATTAGACGAGGTGGAATGGTCTGGTCTATAGCATTACATGTGCTGAAACAGCAATATGCTCTGAGCAAACTGAAAGAAAGGCCAAAGTTTATCCTCAGGTAAATGATGAGTCAAAGTCTCCCAAATCTTTCACCAATGTTGCCTTATTAAGGCAGAACATCAACACCATCTTGGGCAGAATGGCTGGAACCATCCATGGGGACACCCCCACTTCTGTAAACCACAGGAATGGGTCTAAACATGACAAGGCCTGAAGCTCAGAAACCCGATAAGCTGAGGCAATTGCTAGGAGAAAAAAACAACTTCAGCATCAGATCCTTGAGAGAAGCCCTTCAAGGGCTCGAAGAACCAAATTCAGATTCCACTGTGCACAACTCAGATAGAGGTGGCCAAAGTCAGCCTGCTCCTCTTAAGAACCGTACAATATCTGGATGTAAGGCCAAGGAAGAACATTATATCCAGCCTTGGAAACATGCAAACTCTGCTACCTGTAATTTTAGAGACCCAAGGCCAAACCCTTAACCAGAACACACTGAAGGAACATAAGAAAGTAAGACACTGAAGCCAAGAGTGAAGCTACTGCTACCTCAGCACACCAAACCCTAAATATCCTCCACAATCTAACGGAAGATGAGGAGATTAAGCATTTCCTACCATACAATAACATTGTAATAACCACATCCAAATATCCCTTTTGCCTTAGGCCCTCCCTCCCAGTGCATTCCAGGGGCCTTAAGCACCTGGACCAATCAGAGAGCTAGGCCCCTTCCTGGTGTATCCCAGGATGCATTGGGAAGGGGAAGCCTGCCATTTTGAAGAGGTGGGCTTGCAAGCAGGAAGGAGAGAGCATCCTTCCTGCTGGTCTTCAAAAAAAGGTACGAAAGGGCTTGGAGGTGGGGACGGCCCACTAGACTACCAAGCTTGTGTGGTGGGGGGCTTTTTTTAAAAAACAGGCATAGCTTTTGTGTGTGGGTTGTGCACATATACAACAGCTGTGCCCATAAAAAAAAAAATAGCCCCTTCTTTCCCTGCTTGCTAGTTCAGGAAGGGAGAGCAAGGGATGCTTTTTTTTTTTTTTTTTTTTGAACAGGTAGGCAAGCAGGAGGAACTGTGCTAGCATTTTTCTTCTGAGCACAGCTCTTCTTCCCCCCTTACTAGTGATTTTACACACACACATAGCATGCATATAATTTGCATATATCAACATCTGACATATTAAAATCACCTATTTGAAGTACTTCCCCTTTTACAGTTATATTTTCAATGTTTTCTATTAAATCTCTGACCACTTCTGTCTGCAAAAGAGGCCTGTATATCACACCAGTGTAAATACATTTTCCATTCCCTCTTTCCAAATTGACCCATAGTGCTTCTTCTTTACCCTGTTGATCTTGCAATTGTGTGGCTTTAATACGATCTATATAACGCCACTCCCCCTCTTTTTCCAATCCTGTCTTTCTTGAACAGATTATAGCCCAGGATAACTATATCCAAATTGGTGAACCACGTCTCCGTGATCGCCACTAAATATGGCCTATCTAGTCTGCCTATCCAAGCCATCTACTATCCCTTCATGTGTACTTATCCAAAGCTTTCTTGAATTCAAATACATTTTTTGTCTCCATCACCTCCACTGGGAGGCCATTCCATGCATTCACCACCCTTTCCTTGAAAAAGTATTTTCTGAGGTTTCTTCTTAGTCACCTTCATCCTATGATCCCTCATTCCAGAGCTTCCTTTCAATTGAAAGCAACTGGTCTCATGTGCATTTTGCCAAATAAGTATTTAAACTATCATATCTACCGTCCCACCTTTCCTCCAAAGTATACAGATGGAAATCTTTAAGTCTGTCCTCATACAATTTAGGACAAAAAAATTTTCCATTTTAGTAGTCTTCCTCTGGACCAATTCAATCCTGTTTACATTTTTTTTTAAAACATGTGGTCTCCAGAATTGTACACAATATTCTAAATGATGGCTCACCAGAGTATTATAGAAGGGTATCATTACCTACTTAAAGGAGAGCCATTGCCCTAATCCCTAGAGAACTCTGTCCTCTATGTTTGAAAGAAAAGTCCTCCTGAAGCTAAACACATGAATCTGGGAAATCTGGAGGCTCCTGAGCCCTCTTGAACAAATAAGCTTATTGAGAAGAAGCCCAAATTCAGGGGGAAATGGAGCAACGGGCTCCAGTGCTGGAAAGCAGAAAAACCGAATGAGAATCCTGACCTGCAAAAGGCATATTCTGAAGAGGCAGAAGGTGTGTACAGGAATCCAAAATGGCCAACCATTCCCAAGCTGCCTGAACTCACTCAAGCAAGTTCCTGCAATAACACTGAAGCTTCCCCTTCAAGTGCCAGAATCGCAGATGGAATTTGGGTCAGGGCTGTGCTCTCCATCAGCCACCTCCAGCTCTCTGTGTGGTGAAAGGAGACACACTGGTCACTATCTCAAAAAAGATATAGCAGTCTACAAAATCCTGAATGATTTAGAATGAGTACAAGTGGATCAATTTTTTACATCATCAAAAATTAAAGACTAGGGAACACTCAAAAGTTACAGGGAAATAAAAAGGACACGTGTCAGGCTCCCAATATACCTGAATTAGCCCACTTTTATGCTGTAGGGTGATTGTGGTTATCATGTGCAGCTGAAAGTTTAAAAAGTCTGCATGTGTAACACACAAGAAACCCCCAAAATGTACGCAAGCCTCCCAAGCCTCGAAGCAGCTACGAACCCCCTCCATCCCACCCAGAAGCAACAGCGTGGCAGCAGTCCTAAGCCCCAGAGCCCTCCTCCCTCATGCCCCTTAGTGGCAGCTGTGTTCTGCTGACCGCTGCACTTTGGGTAAGGAAGAAAGGGAGGGAGAGAGAGTGCAAGCAAAGGGGTTCATGGCTCAAGACCGCCACTTCCTTCTACTACTTCGGGGCTTGAGGGAGGAAGGAGGGTTTTCGGCTCAGGACCACCGCCATTCTGGTGCTTCAGGGTGGGAAGGAGATGGGAGGGAGAATTGAGACTGTGTTAGACAAGGTTTCTAGCACACTTTCCATTAACCAGAAAAACAGCTATCTGGTATCCACCAATCCCCATGGGTGCTGGATAGCTAAGATTCTACTGTATTTGTTTTGCAATGCAACCCTTATTGAAATATAAATTTGCTAAAAAGTGAGGATATCTTGTGTGCACGGACCATGATATACATATATTACAAGGCTAGAAAATGTATATGAAATAGGTGTTGCGCTGGTCATTGATGGCTTTACCACTACTGGTTTCCAAATGAACAAACCAGTATCCCCATCGCCATAGGGGCCACGCCCAATAGCCATGCAACAACAGTCGCTGGGATTCATTTCCACAGGCTCCCAAGCCTGTTTGTGGGTTTCTTTTCCACAGGATCCCAAGCCTGTTTACATTATGGTTTACCTTGAAAAAGGGATTACATTTATTTATTTAGATTTATATCCCATCCTCCTCAAAGAGCTCAGAATGGGTTACAGTTTGCATTAACAGTGTTACTGTATAGGATTTACATACAGTGTATTGCTTTATATCTTCACATAGGATTACTTACTGATGCTGGTGAAAGGTTGAGGGAGTGACTAGGAAAAAGGTAGGTTTTTACAGCTTTTCTAAAATTAAGAAGTCCTTTAAGGGCTCTGATATGAGGAGGTAGGTTGCTCCAGAGGTTTGGTAATAAACAGTAATAGGATTGTTTCCAGGCTGTCTGGAGTTAAAGGGAGTGTCCTGATGGTGTACATAGACGTATTTCATCTTTGAGCGTATTTCATCTTGGGAGCATAGAGAGGAAGTTTGTCTGAGAGTATTGGGTGTCATGTTGTAGAGCAGGGGTGCCCAATAGGTCGATCGCGATCGACCAGTAGCTCGCCAAGGCAAAGTGAGTCGATCATCCAGGACTCCCTTTGTCTTGGCGATCTATCGGGCCGATCAATCTTCCTCTCCCCGAAGTCAATTCTGCCGTCGGAGAGGAAGTTCGGGCCATCCAATCGCTGCCTGGCTGGACGGAACTTCCTCTCCGGCGGCAGAATTGACGTCGGGGAGAGGAAGATTGATCGGCCCGAAGCAGAGAGAGCATGGGGCGGCGTTGGCTTTGGGGCCAGTTATCCATTGGTGGCGTTTGGGTCCTGTTCCCCGATGGCAGCGGCAGTGGCTTGGGGAAGGGCACGGAGAAAGAAAGAAAGGGGGCAGGCAGGGAAACAGAAGGAAAGAAGAGAAACAAAAAAAAAGAAAGGGGGCATGAAGAGAGAAAGAAAGAAAGGTCAGGGAGAGAGAAAGAAAAAGTTTGGGGAGGGAATGAGGTGTGGAGGAGAGGAAGCATACAGGCTGAAAGAAAGATTGGATGCACAGTCAGAAGAAAAAAGTGTAACCAGAGGACTCATGAAATCACCAGACAAGGTAGGAAAAATTATTTTATTTTAAATTTAGTGATCAAAATGTGTCTGAATTTATATCTGCTGTCTATATTTTACAATATGGTCCCCTTTTACTAAACCGCAATAGTGGTTTTTAGCTCAGGGAGCCTATGAGCGTCAAGAGCAGCGCTGGGCATTCAGCGCAGCTCCCTGCGCTAAAAACTGCTATTGTGGTTTAATAAAAAGGGAGGGGGGTGGGTATTTGTCTATTTTTGTATGGTTGTTACTGAGGTTACAGTGCATAGAGTCATCTGCTTTGACCTCTTTGAAAAAAACCCGGAATAGGAATGATAATTAACAATTCTATGCGTACAGTGTGCGTTGTGTTTTTTAAAAAAATTTATTGTTGGTAGATCATTTTGACTTGGTCATTTTAAAAGTAGCTCGCGAATCAATAAAGTGTGGGCACCCCTGTTGTAGAGGGATTTATATGCCAACACTATGCCTTTGAAAATGCAGTGTTTGGTTATGAGCAGCCAATGGGCCGGTATCAGTGCTGAAGAGACTGGGTCATAGGTTTGTAGGTTTTTTCAGTAGTCTTATTGCTGCATTTTGAACTTGCTGTAGTAGTTTGTTGTTTTTTTACTGTAAGAATGTTTCATTCCTTTCTACTTTTTATCTACTTATCAACTTTCTATCTAGTTCTTTCATTCCCTAGCTCTCATTTCCCATTCATCTGCTTCCCATTACATTTCTATCCTCTATACTCACTGTCCTCCTTTCACTCATCTCCTTGACTCATCTACATAGACTCCTGCACATACCATATTTCCCAGAAAATAAGATTTACCCCGAAAATAAGCCCTAGCATGATTTTCGTGGTAGGTCTTAATGTAAGTCCTACCCCCGAAAATAATCCCTAGTCACCGGCAGCAGCAGTGTCGCCTGTCGCTGCGTAAACCCCCCCCCCCCCCGCCCTACTGACCCATCTCTCCCTCCCATCCAAACCGCGAGACAGGAATACTTTATAACAGCATCGTCAGCAATCTACACAGGCTGCTTCGCGGCCTTCTATCTCCCAGGCGTTCCTCTCCCACATCACTGATGATGTCATCAGCAATGCGGCAGATGAACGCCCAGGATAAAGAAGGCCGCAAAGCAGCCTGTATAGATTGCTGCCAACACTGTTATACAGTATTCCTGTCTCGCGGTTCAGATTGGAGGGAGAAATGGGTGAGGGGATGCGTGTGGCGGTGGGGGGATAGAAAGATGCTACACGGGGAATGGGAGGAAGGGAGGGATACAAGCTGCAAAGGATCTGTTGCACAGGCGGATGGGAGGGAGGGATAGAAAGGCACTGCACAAGGGGATGGGTGAGAGGGGAGGAAAGATGCTGCATATGTGGGGGAGAGAAAGGAAATAGGAAGAATTGGGGTGGAGGAGAGGAAGGGAGAGATGATCATTACATAAAAAAAAAAAAAGACATCCCCGAAAATAAGACCTAGTGCCTTTTTTGGGCCCCAAATTAATATGATAGTGTCTTATTTTCGGGGAAACACGGTAGATCCACCATTCCTAGTATATACCCCTCCTTGTCCTCAAATGTATGTCAAACAAAGGCAAGAGAGATGTCATAAAACAACCAAGGGGTACATTTATTAGCAAATAAATGCACTAGGACTTTTTGTGTTATCACAGAATTAATGTTCCAACTAGGATCCTGGTTTCGGCTATCTGGAATGCCTTCTTCAGGGGACTAAACAAGGGTCATTCCATGTCAAGTGGACCAGGAGTCCACGCTCGACCCCCTTGAAATCCAACCAAAGTTTACAGGGGTGTTGGCTATGGTCTCAAATGAAACTCTGCAAAATTTTTTGGATCTATCTCAATTTGGTCAGGAGCTAGGGGTGGTTGAACAAAAGCAATCAATCCACTCCCATGCCTCGTGTGACCTAAAATGCCAACTTTGCTTATGCACTGTGGCAGAAGGAAACTACCTAGGAGTCTGAAATTTTGCAGTTTGGTACAACACATTGGGGAAAGTTTCTGTGCCAAGTTTGGAATCTTTTGCAAATGTGCTTCTATTTCTACAGGTCAGCAAAGTAGGCAAAAAAATTCACGAACAATTTTTGGCAAAGTTTGACTCCTTACTGCTGCTGGTAGGTAAGTCACCTGAGGGTACAACTTTACCAGCAGACAACCATGAGGTACTTCCAAGATTTGCAATACGAGCCTTTATACTGAAATGAAGCTGAAGATATGACCATTCAAAAAATATGGCTTTATGCATTTATACAAATTTTCACTGTTTTTCAGATTCAAATATCTCTAATGTGTAGGTTTTTTCACCACTGATTCGAACAGAGACAATCTTTTTTGCCTGGGCATATTCTAGAGATTTCATCGTCTTCATAAAAATCCAAGACTTTCTGTGTAATCTGCTGAGTAAGCACTTTTCCTCTCTTTGTTGCTGGAACAGCAAGAATGCCACCCTGCTTTTTCAACTTCCTGGCCTTTTTAACCGTTCTTTTTGAAATGCCAAATTCCAAAGCAGTTTTCTCAATAGTTCAGCTGTGTGGAGCAAGAGTGAGAATTTGTATTTTCTCCCTATTACTAGATAGTTCCAACTTCTGCTACAATTCAGTCAATAGAAGGTCATAGTCAGAACACCTTTTACATTGGCCACTTTCTGGTTCTGCTTTGAAATCAGCTGGAGTTAAGTCAACAATAATTGCAATTTGGTCTTCAATTGCATTATGGGCTTAAGAGAGTTTGCGTTTAGCATAACTTAAGGAATTTTGCTTGCTAATCCGTTGAAACTAGAGGAGAGATTCCTAATGATGAAAAGCTGGCATTGAGGTTTTCAGATGCATTGGTAGGGTCATCACTGTCAGAATCAGACTTAGGGCTACTTAGATCTTGCAGTTTGACAAGCAAGTCTTGCCTCCATCTTGGGCAAAGCTTTTGGCCTGGTTTAAACTCGTGCTTTGTGATAGCTTTTAAATGATCAGCTGCAGGATGATCAATTGGGCGTAGACCTTTGATATTGCTGTGATTCTGTTTTCTGAACGGATTATAGCAGTTTTTCTGTAGAAATTCAAACTTCATCAGAATCAAGGCTTCATGATGAGTACAGATATTAGATTCCATAGACAAAGTAGAAAGCTCAGAGCGTCTTTTAATTAATTCTTGGACAGGCAAAGAGAAATCAGAAATAAATTTCAAGCAGCTTTCTCCAGAATAGAAGGTAGATAGTTTCTAGCACTCAGACTATCATAGATTCCAATAATGCAGGGCTCTAGCTTATTATTACTCTCTATAAGATAAGAGTCACCTAAAAATACAGAATAAAACTAAGTATGAGAACTCAATGAAAATAGAGCAAAGCAAGTTGTACATGTCAGCAAGTGTAGAGTAAGTTTCCAAAATCCACACAGGCATAGCCTAGTTAACTAGGGAAAGAACCAGATGCTGCACAGAAAGAACAGCTGGAAAGCAACACGCTAAAGGCAAGCTTTGTCAAATAATGAAGTCCTATGGTGTTATAAGGTCATGATGACCCTTAAAGCCAGACTTGTTCACACAGCCACTGTGCTGTGACAGTTGCAAGTCAGAACATGTTCGGAAAAGCTGCATGTATCAGACATACTACTACAGCTATGCGTACATTCTTGTGAATCACATGATTATGTGTTTGGGCTTCACACAAGTAAGTAGTTTTTGCAAGCCAATGCATGTTTTGACTGTCTTTTTGCATAAGTGCACAGTAAGTTTGTAAAATGCTGAGCATATTACGAGATAAGTATTTGTGGTTGGGAAAGCTTGGTTATGAGTTTTCAGATCAATATAGTTCCACTGCACATTCACAATGAAGTGCCAATGAACCTTTAACATAACATGTTTACGTAAGCAACTTTAAACCATCAATTCTCATCAAAGAAAGATCGGGTCCAAGATGAAACAGGATAGCTTCTGTAGCAAAAAACATGCTCTTTCAAATGATATTTTTTTAAAACCTACACATTAGAGATATTTGAATCTGAAAAACAGTGAAAATTTGCATAAATGCATAAAGCCATATTTTTTGGATGATCATATCTTCAGCATCACTTGACTGTAAAAGCTCATATTGCAAATCTTGGAAGTACCTCATGGTACATGTCTGCTGGTAAAGTTGTACCCTCAGCTGACTTACCTACCAGCAGCAGTATGGAGCCAAACTTTGCCAAAAATTTTTGTTTGTGAATTTTTGTGCCAATTTTGCTGACCTGTAGAAATGGAAGCACGTTCGCAAAAGATTTCAAACTTGGCACAAAAACTTGCCCCCAAGTGTTGTACCAAACTGTAAAACTTCAGACTCCTAGGTAGTATCCTTCTGCCACAGTGCTTAACCAAAGTTTGCATTTTAGGTCACACGAGGCATGGGAGTTGATCGATTGCTTTTGTTCAACCATCCCTAGCTCCTGACTAAATTGAGATAGATCCAAAAAATTTGCAGAGTTTCATTTGAGACCCTAGCCAACACCCCTGTAAACTTTGGTTGGATTTCAAGGGGGTCGAGCGTGGGCAGTTTCCAGTATTGGTCCACTTGACATGGAATGACCCACAAGTAAACAAGTACTGGCTTGTAAACGAACATACTCACAATTTTTTTGGGGGGATGCACACACTGTTAGTGATGCTGACATGCTTTGCAGCCTGTTTTAATTGTGATTACGTTCATTTACCGGTTTACTTGTTTAGTCCCTTGAAGAAGGCATTCCAGATAGCCGAAACTGGGATCCTAGTTGGGATATTCATTCTGTGATATCAAGTAAATGTATTAGGATTTTTTGTGTTAATAAATGTACCCCTTGGTTGTTTTATGACATCTTGCTTGCCTTTGTTTGTTTGACATATTTGAGGCAAGTCTTCCCTTTTCTTGTCTGTAAAATGTTTGGTAATAATGGGTTCAACAAGGCGTAGTTAAGCCTATCAATTCTGAGTATAAATCTATTTTAATACCTGGAAAATACGAATGGTACACAAATTTTATACATAGCAACTAACTGATAAACCCAGTGCTGCCTTCACTGGAGAACGATCAGCAAATGAAGTACAAAATATATAGTACCAATCACTAAACTCATTCACCACCAGAACCCCCCCCCCTCCCAGATATTACAATAATAGAACATTTAAAATCTTTGACAAGCATAAAATATCGATTTCAAATATGTTTATTGAAATTTTCATCAAATACAAAACGCAAGTAAACAATAAGAGTGATAAGAACAATGAGGCCGAAGCTGGACAAATCCTCGGTACATCATAACACCTTATGTAATGCAACAGTAAGAGGATCAGGTAGAAGCACCAGGCAGTCCAGGCAAGGGCAAAATGGCAACCTGGAGAGGAAAGAAAAGAAATGAAAGAGCAGAGAAGGAAGAAGAGAAAATTATGGAAGTAAGAAGAGAGCAAACAGTCAGAGATAATGGAAGAGGACAGTAAAGGGTCGGGCATCCCATACTACAATGAAGTAGTAGAGTAACGAAAGCGTGAGGAGTGTGGGTGAAGAGGCAGAGACGAGGAGAACATCAACAGCTATATAAAGATATAAGTAATAGGATCCCAAATCTTAGACACGATAAGTTGTCTATGAGAAAATTCAGCTGCTTTTAGTTCATAGGAATGTATCAGAAGTACAGTATTCCACCAAAAAGTAATATTAAGGGAGTCCGCAGATTTCCAGTTATGTAAAATCAGTTGTATTGTAATAGCAAGCAAGGTATTAAGTAGAGACCTTTGACAAGGGATAAGGCTATCTTCAATAACTAAAGCCCAGAAAATAAGGACATCCAGAGAGAAAGATGCTCGTATCGGTAAGAGTCGCTGAATGATGGGCCAGACCTGAGACCAAAAGGCAGTGAGAACAGGACATGCATAAATCATGTGGCGAAGGTCTCCTAGTTTGGAATGACAATGCCAACAAGTGTTGGAATCCCGGAGGCCCGCATGGAACAATCTGTTAGGAGTCCAAAAAGCCTTATATGACAGAAAATACATGGATTGGGAAAGGCTTTAGGAGGCTGTGGGGCGAATAATCTTGCAAAAGTAATAATCCCAGTCTTTGTCCGTACCACTCCATGTCATGTCCTGAGACCAAATATCTGTAGATTTTCGCGATCTGGGGAATAAGTAGGATTGCAGAGCCTTGTAGAAACAGGACATAGAGTGGCCTAGGAGTACACTTAAATGGGAGAGTGTCGAAAAGAGGGATGATTGAGGAAAGGCAAAGATTGAGGGTGAACATTTTTTTTCAAACAATGGGAGAGTTGGAGCCATCGAAAACATTCCAAAGGAGGGAGGGCAAATTTGTCCATAATCCGGGAAAAAGATAGAAGGGAATTATTTTCCATAACTTGATCAAGCGTCCAAATACCCTTATCAATCAATGTACACCAATGGATAGGACGGTTCCCAATTAAGAAATTGGAGTTATACCATAATGGAGAGGAAGTGGAATGTAACATCCTTCAGTTACGCAGACGACATAACTATCCTCCTCCCCTTCGAAACCCAAGACAACTCCGCAACTGGACACTTGGAAACAATACTGGACGAAGTAGAAAAATGGATGACAAACCACAAATTAAAACTAAACTCGGATAAAACCAAATTCTTAATGCTTGAAACGGACAAAATCCCATCCATAACAGACCTGGAAATCAAAACTACCAAATACCCAATCCAGACCTCCCTCAAAATCCTGGGAGTGCTGATAGATAGATGCTGCACTATGCAGACTCAAATCAACAAAACTACCCAAAAAGCATTCTTCACAATGCGCAACTTACGAAAAATAAGGAAATTCTTCGACAAAGAACACTACAGGATCATTGTTCAATCCCTGGTACTAGGACTTGTGGACTACTGCAATATCCTATATCTACCATGTCCTACAAAAATGATCAAAAAACTACAGACCATTCAGAACACGGCTCTCAGACTAATCTATTCCCTCGGAAAATATGACCACATAACTAACGCCTACCTAGACTCACATTGGCTACCGATTAGAGCCAGAATCCAATTCAAACTATACTGTCTAATCTTCAAAGTACTCAACGGTACAGCACCTGCCTATCTAATCGATCGCCTACACCGTAACCTTCCACCCAGAATAAGAAGAACACTGACACCATTCTCATACCCACCACTCAACGGCACTCATCGTAAAAAGCTTTACGATAACCTCATAGCAATGCATGCAGCAAAACTCGAACCCTCCATAACCAGATTGTTAACCTCAACATCTGACTTCAAAGCATTCCGCAAAGAAATCAAAACGCTACTTTTCAAAAAGCATATTCAAAACACCTAATCTCCTCTTCCACATACACCGACCAGGTTACCCACTCCCTGACACCATATCCTCAACCGACCAAAAAAAAATAAAAAAAAACCTAACTCATCCTACCGATTCATATTACCTACCAACGCCTGGAAAAAGATTTGATATGTAATGTAATATAACTGCTTTCATCCAATGTTACCAATGTTACCAAGTCTATACTCATTCTGTAACTATGTCTTACCCTAAATGTCACGTACCCTCCTGGAAATGTCCAGCTTCTTCTTATGTAATCCGCTTTGAACCGCAAGGTACAAGCAGAATAGAAATCACTAATGTAATGTAATGTAATGTAATATGATCGATTAGTGTG
Organism: Geotrypetes seraphini; assembly: GCF_902459505.1. NCBI lineage: Eukaryota > Metazoa > Chordata > Amphibia > Gymnophiona > Dermophiidae > Geotrypetes > Geotrypetes seraphini. The sequence continues at coordinate 111,418,361 of NC_047085.1, forward strand.
AGAGATGGAGTCAAAGTGATGTATGGCATGAACCGTGGCACTTATAGTGTCGAAGGTGATGGAGAAAACACAGAAGGAGGAGCGTAGGGCAAGCAAGATAGTGGAATAGGATGAACCAAATGTTGTTCTATAAGGACCCAGGCCGATTGATGGTTATCCAAAGAAGAAGCATGCAACCAAATGGAACTGTATCGAAGGAAAGCCGCTAGATGATAAAGAAAAAAATCCGAAAAGCACATTCCTCCATCCGATTTAGAGGATTTAAGTATTTTAAGGGCAATACGAGGGGTCGTTTTGCACCAGAGATAGTCAGATAGGTTACGTTCTATAGATTTGTAGAATGCCCTTGGAACAAGCTTAGGAAGCATAGAGAGATAATAGTTAACAATAGGAGCAATTGTCATTTTTATAGCCTCCAAGCGCCCCCACCATGAAAGAGAGAGGGGGGACCAGCGTCGTAAGAGCTTATTCACTTTAGAAGTGAGGGCAGTAAGATTAAGCGACATCATAGTATCTCTATCCTGATGAAAGAGGGTTCCAAGATATTTTAGAGAGGAATGAGCCCAACGGAAGGAAATAAGTCCACAGTCTGAAAGATACATGGCATTATTCAGAGGCAGAATTTCAGATTTATCCCCCGAATGAGATGAAAACGAGGAGACTACCTGGAGCAATACAGGAATAGAAGAAGCAATCTGTGAAAGAAATATAAGCAAATCGTCAGCATAAGCCAGGGTTTTAATTAGATGGGGACCAACAGGAATGCCAGCAATGTTCTGATGATGACGAATAGCAATGAGAAGAGGTTCAAGAGCTATGTTGAAAAGAAGAGGAGACAGTGGACAACCCTGATGGGTCCCCCTGTGAAGGAAAACGGGAGCGGAAAGAGAGTCATTAATACGTAACCTAGAGAAGGGTTTAGAATATAGCAATTGAACCCATCGAACAAAATCATCATCACAGCCAAACCAGCGAAGGGAGGCGAATAAATGAGTCCATTCCACCATGTCAAATGCCTTCTTCTCATTGAGAGAAATAGCTACCATAGGAGAAGAGGAAGAATGCGCAATATCTATAACTGCATGGAAGGTACGAGCATTATCACCAATAAAACGGTTTTTCATAAATCCAATTTGATCGGGATGAATAAGAGAGCCTAAAATTTTTTCTAATCTGGAGGAAAGAACTTTAGCTAAAATTTTACTATCCGTATTAAGAAGTGAGATTGATCTATAATTGGCAACTTTAGTTTCATCCCTATCAGCTTTGGGTAACACGATGATATGAGCTTCCACAAAAGAACCCTGATCATCAGGGGAAGAGAAGAGATAATCATACAACAATTTCAAAAAAGGTATTAACACTGTAGAGAGAATTTTATAGAGTTCTATGGGGTATCCATCGGGTCCAGGAGATTTATGTGAGGATAAAGAATGAATAGCATCCAAGATTTCGGATTCTGTAATTGAAGCGCCCAGGGCATCCATTTGAGAGGGAGACAAGGAAGGATGGGGAAGATCTTGAAAGAACTCAGGGGCAGAGGAAGAGGATGATAATAAGGAGGATGTATTTAGTTTCTCATAAAAGGCTGCAAAGAGTGCAGATATGGAGGCATCATCAATGACAGAAATACCATCGTCCCCCACAAGGGCAGCAACTTACGGTTAGCCAGATATTTGGCCAGATACCGACCCGATTTGTTGGCAGACATATAGGTGCCGGCTTTAGAAAGCAAGAAATCTTGTTGAGCTTTAGTCCAAGATAGAAGATTATAATCAACCTTTTTTTGTATTAACTCAGGAGAAGAATGCGGTAATAGGCCCTGAATTTGCTGGGATTCTAAAAGAAAGATGTCCTGCTCCAAAGTAGTCAAGGCAGAGGATTCGGCTTTCCTTTTCCACGTTGCATAGCTGAGAATTTCTCCCCTAAGGCTCACCTTGACAGCTTCCCAAATAGTATTAAAAGAGGACACAATCAATATTGTTTTGAAAAAAAGCAGAAATAAAGCTACAAATCTTTTCCAGCAAAGCAGATCTGAAAGGGAAGTATTCAAGCTCCAGTGACGCTTAGGACAAGTATGTTGAGCTTCAATATGTAGACCAATAGGAGCATGATCCGAGAGAATAATAGGATGTATTACCGAAGCCTGAACCATAGGAAGCAGCGATTTTGACATAAGAAAAAGTCAATTCTGGAGTAAGATCGATGCAGGGCAGAGTAAAAAGTAAAGGATTATTCCTCAGGATGTAGCAGTCTCCAAGGGTCGCAGAGACCCAGATCCTGGATAACGTGATGAAGTTCAGACCACATTTTCGAAATGCGGAACGGAGAAAGGGATTGTCTATCCAGAAGAACATCAAGGGGAAGATTGAAGTCGCCCCCCAATAATAGAGGGTGATCAGAGACTTCTAAGAGGTTCTCTCACAGGGAAATCATAAAGGAAGGCAAGAACACATTCAGGGCATAGACATTCACAATGGAAAGCATCAACGAGCCCAATTTAATAGTAGCCACTATCCATCTACCCTCTAAATCCGTAGACAGTCGCAGCAGATAGAACCTGGTCCCATTTCTCACCTATAGAATGGGCAGAGTTCAACAATCTTTATAATAAATACAGCCATGCAGCCTGTGACCTCAACCATTGCCCCCCATACCTACTGAAAAACTCAAGCATATTATTCCGTTCCCTACTTCTACAATGGATATACTCATCACTACTAGAGGGTTATTTCCCACAAGAACTTAGTGAAATCATAATAACTCCGATATTAAAGGACCCTAAAGGAGCAAAAGACCAACCATCCAATTACAGACCCATTGCCTCAATACCATTGTACATCAAACTGATGGAAGGTCTCGTAGTAAAAACTTTAGCCTCTTACCTAGAGAATCACAACATACTCCACCCCACACAATCGGGATTCAGAGCCAAATACAGCACGGAGACACTACTAGGAACACTAATGGACACTGCAAGACAACACCTCTGTACAGGCAAGAAAATCCTGCTGATACAACTAGACCTTTCTGCAGCCTTCGACTTGGTAGACCACGACATGCTTCTACAAACTCTCAATTCAATAGGAATCTTAGGCAAAGTACTTGCATGATTCAAAGGATTCCTACAATCAAGAACTTACAGAGTCAAAACAATGCAAGAAAAAATCAGAACCATGGTCCAACCCCTGTGGAGTTCCCCAAGGATCACCCTATCACCTTCACTATTCAATATATACATAGCCTCCCTCAGCTACTACCTAGATAATCATGGCATAATTTCATACAGCTACGCAGATGACATCACTATTCTCCTACCCTTCGACCAACCAGAACCCGTCATGACAAGCACAATACACAAAACTCTCGATTCAGTTGCAATTTGGATGACAGAGCACAAATTAAAAGTTAACCCTGACAAAACAAATTCATCCTACTAGAAAACAACAAAACTCCAACATTAACTAATCTTGTAATAAACTCGATCTCATACCCAATACAACCTACACTAAAATTGTTAGGAGTAACAATTGACAGAGGCTGCACCATGCAACCCCAAATTAACAAAATAATAAAGTCATTGTTCATGACCATGAGAAATCTAAGAAAAATCCGAACATTCTTCGAAAAGAAGCAATTTCTACTATTGGTACAATCTCTTATCCTTGGGATGATAGACTACTGCAACATACTATACCTACCTTGTCCTGCGACCATGATGAAGCAATTGCAGACAATACAGAATACAGCCCTGAGACTTGTCTATTTCCTAAAAAAATATGACCATATCACAGAGGCATACCATGACTCGCACTGGCTTCCAATAGAAGCGAGAGTGCACTTCAAATGCTACTGCTTACTTTACAAGGCTCTCAACGGAGAAAGCCCAACCTACTGGAATAACCGACTAAATCAATCCTTCTCAATCAGACACAGAAGATCCCAATCACTATTCACTCACTCATCATCCAAAGATAATAATAATAATAATAACTTTATTCTTATATACCGCCAGCAATCTTGCGACTTCTAGGCGGTTTACAATAAGAGAAACTGTAAATACAATAAAGGGAAACTGTACATATGACGAATTAAAGAGTATAGCAGTGTACATTTGATAACATTAATAATGTTAACGACAGTTTGTGTGCTGCAAGGCCGGGAGGTGCCTAGCTATTTATACAGAAATAGAAATGATCCGTAGATTGAATGTTCATAATTAGTGATTAGCGGTTAGGGTTACCAATTTACAAGTTCAGGTATGTGATTATGTTGCGAGGGGGGCTGATGTTCCGGGTCGTTACCTAGGTATTTCAAGAATAGGTAAGTTTTTAGGTGTTTCCTGAATTCTTCATAGTTGTTTGTGTACGCAATTAGTTTTTCTAGGTCTTTACCTATAGATACACAGGTTAAAATGCGGCAAATCGCCGGGCCCAGACGGGATCCACCCAAGGGTTCTGAAGGAACTAAAACAAGAAATAGCGGGCACAATCCAGCATGTTTGCAACCTATCCTTGAAAACTGGAGAGGTACCAGAGGACTGGAAACTGGCAAATGTCACACCTATCTTCAAGAAGGGATCGAGGGGTGACCCCGGGAACTACAGGCCGGTGAGCCTGACTTCAATTACAGGGAAGATGGTGGAAGCTATGATCATAAGAACATAAGAACATAAGAAGTTGCCTCCACTGGGTCAGACCAGAGGTCCATCTCGCCCAGCGGTCCGCACCCGCGGCGGCCCATCAGGTCCACGACCTGTGAAGTGGTTTCTGAATACCTCTACAACCTACCTCAAGTTCTATCTGTACCCCTCTATCCCCTTATCCTCCAGGAACCTATCCAAACCCTCCTTGAACCCTTGTACAGAGTTCTGGCCTATCACATCCTCTGGAAGTGCGTTCCATGTGTCCACCACCCTCTGGGTAAAAAAGAACTTCCTAGCATTTGTTCTAAACCTGTCCCCTTTCAATTTCTTCGAGTGACCCCTAGTGTTTGTGGCTCCCCACAGTTTGAAGAATCTGTCCTTATTTACTTTCTCTATGCCCTTTAGGATTTTGAAGGTTTCTATCATGTCCCCTCTAAGTCTCCTCTTCTCCAGGGAGAACAGACCCAGCATTTTTAACCTGTCAGCGTATGAAAAATTTTCCATACCTTTTATCAGTTTAGTCGCCCTCCTCTGCACTCCCTCGAGTACCGCCATGTCCTTCTTGTGGTACGGCGCCCAGTACTGCACACAGTACTCCAGGTGCGGGCGCACCATTGCGCGATATAGCGGCATGATGACTTCTTTCGTCCTGGTTGTGATACCCTTTTTGATGATGCCCAGCATTCTGTTTGCTTTCTTTGAGGCTGTCGCACACTGCGCCGATGGTTTCAGTGATGTGTCCACCATCACCCCCAGGTCCCTTTCAAGGTTACTCACCCCTAGTAGTGTTCCCCCCATTTTGTAGCCGAACATCGGGTTCTTTTTCCCTACATGCATGACCTTGCATTTCTGTACGTTAAAACTCATTTGCCACTTGTTTGCCCAGTCTTCCAGTCTCGTTAGGTCCCTTTGCAGGTCTTCACAGTCTTCCGTGTTTCTAACCCTGCTGCAGAGTTTGGTGTCATCAGCAAATTTGATAACCTCACATTTTGTCCCCGTCTCCAGATCGTTTATAAATATATTGAACAGTAGAGGTCCCAGCACCGACCCCTGCGGAACTCCGCTCGTGACCCATTGCCAGTCTGAGTATTGGCCTTTTATTCCAACCCTCTGTTTCCTGCCTGCCAACCAGTGTTTGATCCATCGGTAGATATCCCCTTGCACCCCGTGATTCCACAGCTTTTTATGTAGCCGTTCGTGAGGTACCTTGTCGAAGGCTTTTTGGAAGTCAAGGTAAATGATGTCTATGGATTCCCCCTTATCCATCTGGCTGTTTATTCCCTCAAAGAAGTGCAGCAAGTTCGTGAGGCACGACCTTCCCTTGCAGAAGCCATGCTGGCTCGCCTTCAGTTGTCCATTGTTTTCTATGTGTTCGCAGATTGCATCCTTTACCATTGCTTCCATCATCTTTCCCGGAACCGAGGTCAAGCTCACAGGCCTGTAGTTTCCCGGGTCACCCCTTGATCCCTTCTTGAAGATGGGCGTGACATTTGCTATTTTCCAGTCTTCTGCGAGCACATCGAGAGAAATGGCCTACTGAGAACAAGCCAGCACGGATTCTGTAAGGGAAGGTCATGCTTAACGAACCTTTTGTACTTCTTTGAGGGAATAAGCAGCCAGGTGGACAATGGGGAACCCATAGACATCATTTACCTCGATTTTCAAAAGGCTTTCGACAAGGTGCCACATGAAAGGCTGCTTGGGAAGCTGTGGAACCACGGGGTGGGAGGGGAAGTGCACAGATGGATCAAGCACTGGTTGTCGGGTAGACTGCAGAGGGTTGGAGTAAAGGGACAATATTCTGACTGGCAGGGAGTCACGAGCGGTGTGCCACAGGGATCGGTGCTGGGGCCGTTACTCTTCAACGTATTTATCAATGACCTGGAAAAGGAGGCAAAGTGCGAGGTTATAAAATTTGCAGACGATACCAAACTGTGCGGCAGAGTTAGATCCAGGGAGGAGTGTGAGGACCTGCAAAGGGACCTGGACAAGCTGGAAGACTGGGCAAACAAATGGCAAATGCGCTTTAACGTGGAAAAATGCAAGGTCATGCATATAGGGAAAAAGAACCCGTTGTTCAACTACAAATTGGGGGGTGGATTGCTGGGAGACAGCAGTCTAGAGAGAGACTTGGGTGTGCTGGTGGATGCATCACTGAAGCCATCTGCGCAGTGTGCAGCAGCCTCGAAAAAAGCCAACAGGATGCTGAGCATCATAAAGAGGGGCATAACAAACAGGACGCGGGAAGTCATCATGCCATTGTATCGAGCGATGGTGCGTCCACATCTGGAATACTGCGTTCAATATTGGTCGCCGTACCTCAAGAAGGACATGGCGGTACTTGAGAGAGTACAAAGGAGAGCAACAAAACTGGTAAGAGGGCTGGAACACTGCCCATACGCTGAGAGGTTGGATAGGCTGGGGCTCTTCTCTCTGGAAAAGAGGAGGCTCAGGGGAGATATGATAGAGACCTTCAGGATCATGAGGGGCATAGAGAGGGTGGATAGGGAAAGATTCTTCAGGCTGAAAGGGACAACAGGTACGAGAGGGCATTCGGAGAAACTGAAGGGAGATAGGTTCAAAACAAATGCAAGGAAGTTTTTTTTCACCCAAAGGGTCGTGGACACCTGGAATGCGCTACCGGAGGAAGTGATCAGGCAGAGTACGGTACAGGGATTCAAACAGGGATTGGACGGATTCCTGAAGGATAAAGGGATCGTGGGATACTGAGAGAGGTGCTGGGATGCAACATAGGTATAGAAAGCTAACCAGGTAATAAGTATAGAAACCCAACCAGCTCGTGCATGTGCAAGACCGAAGGGTTAGGACTTCGATGGGAAGATAGGACTCAATGGGAAACCAAGGTGGCAAGGGGGCCCCTTCTAGTGATTCAGACAGGTCGCGACCTGTTTGGGCCGTCGCGGGAGCGGACTGCTGGGCAGGATGGACCTATGGTCTGACCCGGCGGAGGCACTGCTTATGTTCTTATGAGTCTATGTGGTCTTTCATGGTTAGACTTTGGTCTAGTATTACTCCTAGAATCTTCATCGTTTGTTGAATGGGGTAGTTCAGATTGTTAATGTGTAATGATATTGTCGTGTTATGTGCGTGTGGCGTGGCTATGAAGAATTTAGTTTTATCTGGATTGAGCTTCAGTTTGAAATTTGTGGTCCATTGTTCCATCATGTTTAGCGCTTCAGTTGCTGTGGGGGTGATTTCGGAGGGAGACTCAGTAAACGGGATTATGATTGTGAAGTCGTCTGCATAGCTGAATACTTTTATGCCTCGCTGGGTTAGCTGCGTGCCTAGTGATGCTATATAGATGTCAAACGAAAAAAACTTTATGATAACCTAATAGCCTCTAAAGCAGCTAAACTGGACAGACAAATCACCACTCTGTTATCTTCGACTACAGACTACAAAGCCTTCAGGAGAGATATTAAAACCATACTCTTCAAAAAACACATAAAACCTATCCAGCACAACCAATCCCAACCCAATATCCAACACTCTATTTACCCTTAGATCTCTCTAATACTCTTTTTATCTACCAAATGTTATCAAAAACCCATAATTTCAACCAATTCTTATCTCCTAAAGACCTCCACTTCCCTTTGGTAACTCTTTACCCAATATATATTACCTTAAAAATTCTATGTCATCACTTATTCTATTCCTTCAAATTTTGAATGTAATTTTTGTTTTAGTTTGGATGTAATCCGCCTTGAACCGCAAGGTAATGGCGGAATAGAAATCACCAATGTAATGGAATGTAATAATTTGAACGTTTGTAGAGTTCCTAAATAAGATAGAAACACCCCTTTTCTTGTGTACAGCAGAAGAAAATATATGAACTCCATACCCCGGAATTTTGAGAAGGGAGCAATCTCTAGAATTGAGATGGGTTTCTTGTAATAAAAGAATGTCATAATTTTTGGATCTAAGATAGTCCATAATTTTTTTGCATTTAAGGGATTAATACCGTTGACATTCCATGAAGCAAATTTAAGGGACGTCATAGAGATACTGAGAGAAAGAAATAGTAGAAATGCTACAGCACAGGATGCCCGACCCGCTAAAGGTTACATCAGAACAGCAAGAGATACCGATATGAGAGCAAAGAAAATGATGAAAAAATCCTCTCCAGGAAGAGGAGGAGAAAAGAGGACAAACCAGATTGTCAAACAGATGATTGCGGAGCCAGAGAGGCCCACCTCCTAAACAAACATGAAAGTAGAATCAGTCTACATGGTATACAACATAGTATAACACCCAAGAACCGAAGCTCAGAGAGCACCAAGTAACAGTATAATAGCAGAGAAAAAATCTGAATGCATATTTAGCAAAATACGTTATAGCCAACAGACCGGCTTTCAACAAGTCTCACAAACAAGCAAAACAATGGAGAACTCGCAAACTTGAAAGAGCATGTCAGGTAAATACTGTCGTTGCAGAAAAGGAATACAGAACCCAGGAAATCAAAAAAAAAAATTTACTTTCTTCCTACACCTGGGAAGAGGGGTGTGAGGAACAGATCACATCCTTCAAAAGAAAAAACACTGCAGAGTAATAGGGGTGACATATGAAACAAAGGGGAAAAAAAACACACGTGCAACCCTTAGTCAGCACACCCACAAACCAGAATAGCAGATAGTAACAAGATGCCCATAGTACATATGAACATTGAAAGTACAAAGGAGAGTAATAGAAGTTATGCATCATAAAGAGTACATACCACCTATGCCATAGGAAAGAAAATACAAGGTGATAAAGTGTAATTAATAGGCATGAAATACATACAAAGTAAAAAAGGGAAAGACAATAATCAATCTATACACTTAAAAAATACATAACTGCATCAAATCTGGAATAAATATGAGGGAGAGGGAAAGATATATTCAATGAAATATGCAAGATTGTGAGTAAGGAGACATTTGAATTTCATATGGAGAGAGACCAGAGACAACCAACAGTAAAAAGAAGAAACAGCAGGGAAACTAGGAGAGAAAACTATGGACCAGATATAGAGGGAGATGACAGAAGAGACAAAAATCAGTAAAAGGGCAATATAGAGGCAAATCATTCATTTCATAGCATTGCAAAATATTAACAGTGAGAAAGCCCCCACAAACAATGAAGGGAACACATAGTATGTGTGTCCAGATGCAGTTCCAATGGTTCCTCAGTCCACCCCACCCCCACAATCACCACCCAGACATACACATACCACCATGCACACCACACACACCCCAACAGCCCCTCCCCCCTGCCCCAAATACAGATGCAACCCCCTAGGAGACAATCCCATAGTCTACCCCCCAACCAACTCCCCCTCCCCCACCAGAAGACCCCAAATCTGTATCCCCTCAAAAGCAGAACAAGAACAGAGCACAATAACCAGTCCCAACCACCAGCAGTATAATAGTGATCAGAGCCCAAGGTCCTGGAGCCCCCTAGACTGAGATGTCTTCTAAACAAAGATAACTACTCTGGTGCCCAGGATCCAAACCTTAGGCCTCATCCAGGAAGCCCTGAAACAAGATGGCTCACTTGAACTCCTTAAAGGCCATAACACTGGACCGCCAGGGAATGGAGCTATCCATGAAAGGCCCTAGCAGGCGATAGCAGGCTGGTACATTCCATACAGGCACTAGGTACAATGAACAGATCTCCAGGCCCTGCAGAAAGCAGAACCTGGCAATCAGGCACCCAAGCAGTCCACTAAAAAAGGACAGGAAGATCCACAAGTCCAGCTGACCAGGAACAGTAATCAAGTGGGAAGCCATTCCACAAAAGCTCAGGCCTCATCAGCCGTGACAAGGTTAGCAGTCTTACCGGCATGCCAGGCTTTCAGTTTGGCCAGAAAGATCAAGGCAAATTGAATGCCCTTGTTATGCAGGTCCGTGCAGAACGGGGCATGAGCTTGCGCTGGGCCGCTACTCGGACGGAGTAGTCATTGAATACCAGCACCTTGGATCCTTCGTATTTCAGGGCCCCCACCTTCTGGAACATCTTGGGGAGAAGCTTTGTCACGTCAGTTGGTATAACGGGCTATGGCCGTGCGTGCTTGCCCCTCACCCAACGGCTGTGCACCAATGCAGTGGGCCCGCTCACATTCAAAGTGCACCGTGCTATCAGCCTGACACAGTTTCTCTGGCAGCCACTTACTAAAGATCTTGTACAGGTCCTGGTCTATCACCGCCTCGGGCAGCCCCACTAGACAAAGGTTGTTGCGCCAGCTCCAATTCTCGTACTCCTCCAATTTGTCAGCAAGATCTGGTAGGTAGGCTGCATCATGTGACCCCTGGCCTCCAAAACTGAACACAATACTCCAAGTGCAACCTCACCAATGACCTATACAAGGGCATCAGCACCTCCCTCTTTCTGCTGCAGATGGAACAACAAGGTGGAGCCAAAGGATGGAGGAAACAAATTTTATTACAGAACCAAACACATCCTGTGTTTTGGCAAGTGCCTGCATCAGGGGTCAAATTGTTCATTAAAGCAGTACAGCACTTCCTATATAAAAACAACAGTATCAATTATTAGAACAAGATTTAGAGTACTGGCAATCAACGATCTCAAAGTCCAAATGTTGCTGGATAAAATGCTGTACTGCAATGACAAACAATTTTAACCCCTGAACAAACATTAGCTGTGCCCAGTCCTTTAATAAAATTTCCTTCCTCCATCCATTGGTTCTGCCTTGTTGATCCACCTGTGGCACACGTCACTGTCATTACTCTATGTTTGGTTTGTGTTCCTGTATCCCTCTGGTCTGCTTTGCAAAGTACAGGCAATTGGCAATCCTAGGACTCAAGATCATCGAAATCCCTCAGTCTTCCAGGGTGAGTTCTGGACTGGTCTAGTAGAACTCAAGTGAAGGAAATCAAGAAAAAACAATTTCACTTTTATCCTGATAGACCAACTTAAACCAATGGGATGCACCAAACCTTTATACTTGCAGGTTAGGAGGAAGACAACCCCCTCCAGAACTGCCCTACCAAAGGAACTGTTACCTCATATTCCAAGAATCAACCTTGCAAAGCCTGACAAAGGAATGTAGGGAGGACCATGACACAGCCTTACAAATCCTCCAGTTCTGCTGCTTTCACCTCAGGCCAGGGCACAGCAAGTGCCCTGGTGAAGTGGGCCCAAAAATCCTGATGAGCTCCTTTCCCCTTAAGAATATAGGCTGGCTCAGTCAAATTAATCTAGCACACAACTGAGGACTTTGAAGCTGCATGTACTCTTTGAGGACTATGAAACACAAAGAGATGATCTGATATCTGAAAAAGATTAGTCACTTCCAAGTGGTGCAGAAGCACTCAGTAAATGCACAGCTTATAGAGTGCCAAAAAGCTGTTAAGAAAAACCACCTTGTTGCTATGAAGAGAGAGAGATCATTTTGACAAAAAGGAAGAATCATCATTACACAAAAAATATCAGAAGAGAAGGGCAAAAAAGGGTCTCTAAAAGAGTGTAATATTAGCTCAGAAATCCTCTAAACTGAACAGCCAAAAGTGTAAAATCATAAGCATATAAGAGTTGCCATACTGGGAAAGACTGAAGATCCATCAAGTCCAGTATCTTGTTTCCAACAGTGGCCAATTCAGGTCTTAAGTATCTGGAAAGATCCCAAGGTGAAAAATAAATTTTATGCTGCTTATCCTTGGAATAATCATTGGATTTCCCCAAGTTCATCCTAATAATGGCTTATAGAATTTTGTTTCAGAAAATTATCCAGACCTTTTTTAAACCCTAAGCTAACTGCTTTCACCACATTTTCCAATACAAATTCCAGAGTTTAATTGCACTTTGTGTGAAAAAATATTTTCTCTTGTTTACTTTAAATCTACCACTTAGTAAGCTTCATTACATGCTCCTCAGTCCTAGTATTTTTGGAAAAAGTAAACAAGTGAGTCACATCTACCCATTCCACTCAATATTTTATAGACTTCCATCATATCTCCCCCAAGTCATCTCTTCTCCAGGCTGGTGAGTCCTAGCCACTTTAGCCTTTCCTTATAGAGAAGTAATCTCATCCCTTTTATCATTTTTCTCACCCTTCTCTGTACCTTTTCTAATTCTACTATTTTTTTTTTTTGAGATGTGGTGATCAGAATTGTACACATATTTGAGGTGTGGCCACACCATGGAGGGATCCAAGGGCATTATAACATTCTCATCTTTGTTTTCCATTCCTTTTCTGATAATTCCTTACATTCTATTTGCATTCTTAGTCTCTGCCGCACACTGAGCTGAGGGTATCAATGTATCCTCAATGATGACACTTAGATCCTTTTCCTGAACAGTGACTCCTAAAATGGAACCCTGCATCATGTAGCTATAATTTGGGTTTCTCTTTCCCACATGCATCACTTTGAACTTGCTCACATTAAACATCTGCCTTTTTTATGCCTAGTCTCACAAGGTTCTCTTGCAATTTTTCACAATTCGTTTGCAAGTTAACAACTTTGTGTCATCAGCAATCTCACAATTATTCCCATCTCTAGATCAATGATAAATATGTTAAGAAGCAGCAGTTCCAGCATAGACCCCTAGAGAATGCCACTATTTACCCTTCTCTATTGAGAATATTTACTATTTAACTCTACTCTGTCTTCTATCTTTTAGCCAGTTCTTAATCCAAACAGGACATTTACCTCTTTATCCCATGACTTTCTAATTTACCAGAAGACTTTCATGAGGTACTTTGTTAAATGCCTTTTGAAAACCCAAATACACAATATCAACCAGCTCACTTTTATCCACATATTTATTCACCCCTTCAAAGAAATGTAGTAGATTGGCAAGGCAAAATTTCCCTATATTAAATCCATGTTGGCTTTGTCTCATTAATCCAGGCTTATATACTGTATATGCTCTGTAATTTTGTTCTGTATAATAGTACCTACCATTTTACCCACCACCATCAGACTTATTGGTCTATAATTTCCTGGATCACTTTAGAAACCCTTTCTTAAAAAACTGGTATTACGTTGGCACCCTCCAGTCTTCCGGCATCATGCTGGATTTTAAAGGAGACTCGCTAGAGAGGCTAAAAGGGAGATCTGGTCAAAGTTGACAACACCAAGTTAAGGTATGAGGGTCATTTCATAAATAATACACACTATTTTTTTTTAATTTACATGGTGGTTGTTTTTTTTTCAAGTATTTCTTTACAATCCTTCAATAGAGTCTCCCTGCTTTGCAATGACTGAGTCCCAACATCCGGGAAGCTTCATTATTCCATCCAAGACACCGTTTTTATTCAGTTGCTGAATGGTTCGGGTACTGGCGGAAAAAAGCTCTTCTAGAGTTGAAAAACGATGTCCACGCATAGGTTGTTTCAACTTTGGAGAAAGGTCGAAGTCTGGTGGACTCATGTCTGGACTGTAGGGATCATGAGATAACACCTCCCAACCGTATTTGTGTAGTTTTTCAATGACGACATTCTCTATATGCAGGCGAGCGTTGTTGTGAAGAATGAGTGATCCAGCCAAGAACAATTGAGGTCGGGTTTCGTGCATTTTTCACAAAAAATCATGATAATACACTGCTGTGAAAGTTCTTCCGCTTGTCGAAATTTTTTTGGCCATGGGGAAAATGGAGCTCTCCAACTCATCATTGAAAAACTAAACAAATACAGTGCAGACATGAGTCCACCAGACTTCGACCTTTTTCCAAAGTTGAAACAACCTATGTATGGATATCATTCAGCATCTCTGGAAGAGGTGTCTGGTCGGGTCCACATAATACTAGAACCAGTTTTTGGATTTCTATCATTTTTTATGTTTATTATACCTGTTTTTATGATTTTATTTTTTTATTAAACTCCTGCACCTTGTACATTACACTGCAGTTTTGGCTTTGTTTTTTGCTTTGCATCTTCACCTGCAGTTCTTGTTGGGTTTTTTTTGTCTTCCCAGTTTACAAATGCAGAATGCATGTAAGCCTCCTGAATGGAGATGTGGACACAATAAACTCAAAATACAGGATTTGAAGTATACTGATTTTAGTAAAATGAGAGTACTGAAGAGTGAGCTATTGGGGATAGGGAGAATATAAGAAAAATGGAAAGACAAACTCAAAGGAGATGTAAAAATGGCAACAGAACTTTTATGTAAGGAAAGTCAATAAACGTAATTGGATTCTCTAAAAAGAGTAGCTGTAAAAAATAAAGGCCAGAGTTAGCATTAAAGGCATACAGAATGCCAGGAAAACAGAGAAAAGAATACAGAGAATAACTCGGAGAAGTGAGAAAAAATATAGCAGGCAAAAGCACAGGTAGAAGAAAAAATGGCTAAAGATGTAAAGAGAGGTCACAATAATTTTTTCCAAGTATATTGGAGAAAGGAGTAAAGCTAGAAATGGAATTGTGGGACTAGATGTTTAGAACTACTACGTAGAAAATGAAGAAAAAGGGGCATGCTAAATAAATACTTCTGTATTCATTGAAGAAAATCCTGATGAAAAGCCTCAGTTGGCTGACAAAGGTATATATGGAAATGGGCTATAGATAGCACACCAGTCACAGAAAAAAGTATTTACTAACAACCTGAAAACCAAAGTGGAGAAAGCTATGTAACTGGACAAGATATATCCTGAGATTCTGAGGGAGCTCACAGAGGTTCTTGCAAGTTCTCTTAAAGATTTAATATATTTTGGATATGGTAGAGATTTTGTAGGTATTGGAAAAGAGCAAATGTCTTCCTCCACAACAGTGGTAACACAAGTTAAACTACAGGCTGAAAAGCCTCACTTTGGTGGCTGAAAAAATAATAAAAGCTCTGCTAAAGTAAAGGATAGTGAACTTCCTGGAATCCAACTAGATCACACATGTCAAACACAAGACCCTGGGTCCAAATCCGGCCGCCTGATCATTTTATGTGGCCCTCGGTGACTGCGTTACATCTAAGTGCCTGGCTGTGCAGCCCCGGTCTCAGTGATGCTCCAAGCTCCTCACCATGAAGCCTCAGTACTCATTTGTAGGCATAAGGACCCAGTCCCAGTGTATAAGCTAGATTGGAGCAGGGCGCTCCACCGAAGTGCTTGACTTGATTTAATAGAAAATTTGGCCATCGACTTAGCCTGTGTTTTAGATTTTAGCCCCTTATGTGATTGAGTGTGACACCCCTGAACTAAATGAAAGATCAGAAAGATGGTTTTATCCAGGGAGAATCATCTCAAACAAATCTGAATGATTTCATTGAATGGGTAACAAGAACTGGATTGAGTATATGCACTAGAAGTAGTCTACTTGGATTTAAACAAAGCTTTTGATGGTTTTTCTTGGAAGACTCATAAATAGCTGGCCCAGACATTCTGTCCAATGTCAGAATTTTCGTCAGGGGTAAGACTTCTGGGTTGGTGGCGTGCAATCATTGCACCCACCTGGCCTTTCCCAGCAATTCGTTCCGTGCCGGCTCCCTCGACCCACTGCTTAGCCAGGAGTCCAAACCCCCCGCCACTGCTGCTTTGTTGATGTATCCTCACAGAGGCAGCAGCGGGAGGTAATTGAATTCAGCAGGTGGGCGGGCTTAGGGGGGGCAGAAGAGGACAAAGACTGGAAGGCAATGAGGGAAACATAGGAGGGAGGGAGGAAAGGACAATTGTTGGGCCTAAGGGGGGGGGGGGTGAAAGAGGACAAAGGCTGGAAGATAGTGAGGGGAACATAGGAGGAAGGAAGGAAAGGACAATTGTTGGGCCTGAGGAAGGAAAGAAAGAAATCACCAGAAAACCAAAGGTAGGAGAAATTATTGTATTTTCAATTTAGTGATCCAAATATGCCAGTTTTGAGAATTTATATCTGCTGTCTATATTTTGCACTATATTTGTCTATTTTTCTATAGTTGTTACTGAGGTGTCATTGCTTATTTAAAAAGTCATCTGCCTTGACATTTGTGCCCTGTCCCTGCCTACCACTAGACCACCAGAGGGGGGACAGGGTACAGAGCCTGGCAAGGAGTATGGGGTTGGGTGCAGAGCCTGGAAGGAGAATTTGGTTCAGAATATTTTTTTTCTTGTTTTCCTCCTCTAAATTTAGGGTGCATCTTATGGTCAGGTGTGTCTTATGGAACAAAAAATATGGTAAACATGGCAGACTGAAATTAGGACCGAAAGTAGAAACTGGTTCACTGACAGATGACATTCAGAAGAAAGAAATGTGCCTAGTGGAGTGCCTCAAGGATCTGTATTGGAGCCGATTCTAGGTTGAGAAGCACCGGTCTAATGTTTGGCAGTTGAAGTTTAATGTGAAGAAGTGCATAATGATGCTTTTGGGGGATAAAAATTCAAAGGACCTGTATATACTAGGGGGCAAGAAACTGATAGGCATGGATCAGGAGAGGGATTTTGGGATGATATGTGTCTGAGGATTTCAAAGCTGCAAAACAAGTTTGTAGCAAAATTATGTGAGATTGCACAGAGAGGAATAACCAGTAGGAAAAAGGAGGTGTTAATGCCCCTTTTCAAGTTGCTCATGAGGCCCAACTTGGAATACTGTGTTCTGTTCTGGAGGCCATATATCTTTTCCAAGAACATAAGAAAATTTGATGTGGTCCAGAGAAAAGTGACAAAAATAATATCAGGATTGCACCATGAGATATATGAGAAGAGATCTGAATATGTATACAGTACCCTTAAAGGAAGAAGGGAGTGAGAAGATATGATATGGACATCTAAATATTTGAACAGAATTAATCTACAACAAATCTTTTCCTGCAGCAGTAAAACTAGAGGGCAAACTGATGTTGCAAGGTGGTAGACTGAGGAGTAACTTCAGTGATGTATTTGGGGAGTAGAAATCTGAGAGAGCCATATATTCTGGGAGGTGAAAGGTTGATCCACACGGATGGGAGAGGGAACTTGGAATAATAGAGTCTGAAGATCTGAAGATGACAAAACAGTGTGAAGGTGGTATCTTTAGCCAGAATGATGCTAAGCTATATAGAGAGAGGTGCAATCTGCAGAAAGAGAGATATTGATACCCCTGTACAAGTCATTAGTAAGGCATCATTTAGAGCAGGGGTGCCCAACGCGTCGATCGCGATCGACAGGTCGCTCGCTCAGGCGACCCCAGTCGATCGCAGAACGGGTTCCCTTCTTCCCTTCTCTTTTTTCCCCTCCTGACTGGCCCGCTCCTGAATTCTGCTGCTGCCTCCGCTGCTCAACATTTAAAAAAAAAAACAAAAAAAGGCTTGGAGAACTTATGCTCCGGGGGCTAACATGTGCTTGTACCAGCTTCCCTCTGAAACCGGAAGTTATGTCCGGGGAGGGGGAGGGGGTAAGAAGGGAAGCCGGCACGCACATGTTAGAGCCCTGTTCGCGGGCTAAAGCGGGAGACAGGTCAGTGAAGCTTGCGATTTGCTCTTCTTGCTGCCAAGTCCTGCCTACTTTCTGTTTCCTCAAAGGCAGGACCCGGCAGCATTTTTCCCAAAATGTCGATCTTGGGCCGATCAGCCTTCCTCTTCCCGACCTCAATTGTGCCGTCGGAGAGGAAGTTCTGGCCAGCGGAACTTCCTCTTCGACGGCAAAATTGACGTCGGGGAGAGGAATGCTGGTGGGCCCGAAGCAAGGAGAGCTTGGCCGGCGGCGGGCGGCTTTGGAGGCCTGTTATCCGATGGCAGCGGCAGAAGCAGTGGCTTGTGGGTGGGCAGGGAGGGAGAAAGAGGGCAGGCAGGGAGACAGAAGGAAAGAAGAGAAACAGAAAAAAAGAATGGGGGCATGAAGAGAGAAAGAAAGAGAGGGCAAGGAGAGAAGAAGAAAACGTTGGGGGAGGGGAATGAGGTCAGGAGGAGAGGAAGCATAAAGGCTAAAAGAAGGGAAGAAAGATTGGATGCACAGTCAGAAGAAGAAAGTGCAACCAGAGACTCATGAAATCACCAGACAAGGTAGGAAAAATGATTTTATTTTAAATTTAGTGATCAAAATGTGTCTGAATTTATATCTGCTCTCTATATTTTACAATATGGTCCCCTTTTACTAAACCGCTATAGAGGTTTTTAGCGCAGGGAGCCTATGAGCGTCGAGCGCAGCACTGGGCATTCAGCGCAGCTCCCTGCGCTAAAAACTGCTATCGTGGTTTAGTAAAAAGGGAGGGGGTGGGTATTTGTCTATTTTTGTATGGTTGTTACTGAGGTGACAGTGCATAGAGTCATCTCCTTTGACCTCTTTGAAAAAACCCCAGAATAGGAATGATAATTAACAATTGTATGCGTACAGTGTGCGTTGTGTTTTTTTTTTTTAATTTTATTGTTGGTAGATCATTTTGACTTGGTCATTTTAAAAGTAGCTCGCAAGCCCAAAAAGTGTGGGCACCCCTGATTTAGAGTATTGTGTTCAGTTTTGGAGGCCGCATCTAGCTAAGGATATAAGACAATTTGAAGTGGTCCCAAGGAAGGTGACAAAAATGGTAGGGAGTTTGAGCCAAAAGACATATTTGAAAAGATATACTCTAGAGCAGGGGTGCCCACACTTTTTTGGCTTGCTAGCTACTTTTAAAATTACCAAGTCAAAATAATCTACCAAAATCCCCTAGGCCCTTGCCAAAAAGCATCTGCTCCTGAAAAGGAAGCCTGTTTAGTATAGAGGTAGCATCTCCTGCCCACTGAGCATCCATTGAGTGGAGACAGCATAGGCTGAGACCTTGCTCATAACTCTGATAAGATCATTCAGAGCATCAGCAATATAATTTACCCCAGAGGGGAGCTTCTGGGAATCTTCTCCATCTATCGGGTCATAGGCTTAAGACAGGCAAGTATAAAAGTGTGTGCTACAAAGGGAGATGTGAATGCCACCTTAATACCAAGGGCCAAAGCTTCAAATTGACACTTGAGGAGCAAGTCCACTTTGCAGTCCTGAGGATCTTTTAACATCACCCCTCCTTAACCAGGGAGGAAGGTTTATTTATTTAGTTTTATATCCCGTCCTCCTAGGAGCTCAGAACGGGTTACAGCAAAACATTTACAGTATTTGAAGGTACATGAAAAGGTACATTCACAATATCCATACTAAACTAGAGACATGAGGAAGACTCGTTTAGTGACCTGCGCCACCAGCAAATCCACTTTCGGCTGAACAGCCGCTGCAAATCTGGTGCCATTGGATACAGTTTGGCCATAGTTTTAGCAACTCAAAGGGATCCCTCTGGCAATTCCACATAGCGCAAAAATATAAAATCAAAATCCACTCTTATGCAGATGACATCCAGCTGCTCCTCCCCTTAGGCGAAAACCGGCCATCCCAAATTGCTAACCTCGAACTCTGCCTCACTGACATGAAAACTTGGATGTCAAACAACAAGCTTCAACTTAACGCCTCCAAAACCGAACTCCTATGGATCAGAAACAAAAACACCAAATACCTACGACCTACACTAACATGGGATTCCACTCGACTAACGGCAGCAGATCAAGTTCGCAGCCTGGGAGTAACCCTAGACGGACACCTATCCTTATCCAACCACATATCCCAAGTAGTCTCCACCTCCTTCTACTACCTTCGCCAACTGAAAAGGATCAAACCCTACATCTCCACACCAGACCTCGCCCAACTCCTATACGCATATGTCCTCTCCAGAATGGATTATTGTAACTCGCTATTTAACGGACTAACCAAAAATAATATCAAACGCCTCCAACGGGTCCAAAATGTAGCCATCCGCCTCCTACACAACCTCAACTACCGCGATTCCATCTCCCCGGCACTCCATGCTGAACACTGGCTCCCAATTAGCCAACGCTGTACTTTCAAAGCCCTGACAATTGCCCACAAGAGAATCTACTCCACCACCCCCTCCTACATAAAATCCAAGCTTCCCATTTACAACCCCACTCGCACCCTCCGCTCAAAGTCAGAGATACGCCTATGCGTCCCCCCCGGAAGATCCCTGCTCACAGAAACTGCCCACAAACGATCCTACAGCCACTTCATTCCACACCTCTGGAACCAACTCCCCCCCCAACTTAGACAACAGAACTCATTATTAACATTCCGTAAATCGGTAAAGACCCTCCTCTTCAATTAAAGATCTCCTCTGTCTCTCCCCCCCTTAGGCCCCACCCTCCACTCTCCTATCTCCTTCCCGAAATTCCAGTATGACCCTCTCTTACTCTATCCACTAACAAATTGCTTATAACTTTCCCTTAAATTAAACTACTGTATTTCCCCCTTCTCTCTCTCTGCTTACTCTCCCTGTATTTAATTCTCTCCAAAAACTATAAATCCAATCACTAAACCTGTTGTACCACTTATATGTCTAGTTACTCCCCACTGTGTATGTTCATTTGTAAACCGTTCTGAGCTATTGGGAGGACGGGATAAAAATCTAAATAAATTAAAAAAATAAAAATTCCCAGTGGTCAGTGACTAGCTTAGTGATGTCCGGATGTGAGGGGAAAAATGCAGTCGGAGTCATAGAACTGCTCATAACTAAGCATTGAGAAGAAGCCGACATGACTTCCAGCTTTAAACTCTTGCAGCAAGATGGAACTAATGATCAAAAGCAAGAGGCCCTGAACAACCGACAGACTGTAGGGTGTTCCCCTGATCCAGTATCATCATCACTACCTCATGACCACTGTCCTCCTGCAAAGGAATCAGACTCTGCCAGGAAAACTTCATCCTGGGACAAAAGTGGCATGGAATCAGACTTTCTATCCTCCCAGTCCATTACAGACTGAACTTCCTAGTCCAAATATGCCATCTCATTTGTCCAGGGCATCCGTCGCAGGGGAAACACCTATGTCACCGCTAACAATCACTCAGAACCCTTGGCAGTTTAAATAAGCATTCCACATAAGGCTTACAAAATCCAGCATGAAGCCTTGCACTATGGGACCTCAGACTCCAGCAGGGACCCCCGCCAGTCCAGGAGGGTTCTAAGTAATTGTTAACAGTGGCTCCTCTCTGGGGTAAATTACATTGCTAATACTCTGTATGATCTTATCAAAATTGTAAGCAAGGTCTCGGCCTATGCTGTCTCCGCCCAATGGGTGCTCAGTGGGCAGGAGATATTACCTCTAAAGCCCCCATGTGACTGTGCTTGGCCAATATAGATTTGGAGGGTCTTAGAAGGGGTCTCTTCCTCTGGGGACATGCCTCCTATAGATCACCAGCCCTGGAGGATTTGGAGGGCCTGAGCCCAAGGATCCCGTCTCCTCCCCCACATACTCCACCACGCATGGGACATGGACACTCCTTGGCTGGCCATCCAGCACAAATCTGGCATGATATAGGGTGAAAGGACCTGAGGAGTTTTTAAACAAAATCAAGGGTGTTTGAAGCAGATGGAAGCAAAATAAAACAAAGATAATTTAAAATACAAGATGGCCTCCACCAGGAAAATCATGACAAAAAAAGGCCCTTGGAGACACTGTCCCCCCCCTCCGATTTTCCCCATAGGCTTCAATAGCCTTACACACTGTGCCATGTGGATCCTGCCTGCTTCAGCTTAAGATTTTAACTGGAATCAATAGGAGAAGAAATCTGCCTCAGATTCACTGGATGAACTTGGTCTTCTGACTGTCAGTTGGGGAAGGATCATGTAGCTGGCCCAGCTGAACTGCGGAGGACACCCACACAACCTATGCTCAAACTCCTGACTGAATCATGGATGCGAGCAGCTACACGGGGAATGGCCCCTGAGCTTTATAAAATTCCAGTAGGCTGGCTAACTAGATATCCCCGAAGGGCTGATCATGCTAGCAGCAGACCTCTGTCGTGCGAGTCTGCGACTTCTCCCAGGCAGAGTTCCCACCATGTGGGAACCTCCGGGCACCAAACCTCCAAAGAACACTGAGCAAAAATATCCAAATATAATAAAAAACAGAGCCAATCAAAAACACTTCTGAGCAACATACTTGCAAAAAACCAACTGAAGGGGCAGGAGTAGCTCCCTGGGAAGAAGGAGGGGTTGGAAAACATGATTGACAGTTTTCTGCAAGCAACTTACTGGTTGGGATACAAGACCCTAACATTCAGGACCACTAGATACTTCACACTAGAACTCTCAAGAAAATGAATGGTATAAATTGAACTACGGCAGACTTGCATGGTCTATGCCCCATATTTGACTATTCAGTTTAGGATGGGCTGGAGAGGGCTTTGACGAGAACTCCAGTAATTTGGAAGATGAGGAAGGTGCTGGGCAGACTTTTACGGTCTGTATTCCACAAATGAAGAGATGGTATGGATAGGATAGAGTGAGCTTCGATTGCAACTCCAGTAGTTGGAACCAAAGGACAGTACTGGGCAGACTTCTATGGTCTTTGACCCAGTAATATATATTAAAAAAAGGCAATTCAATTTAATCATGAATTTATGGTGAGTATAACTATTGGGCAAACTGGATGGACCATCTGCCATCATTTATTATGTTACTTTTTCATGGAAAGAGTAGTGGATGCCTTGAATGCAGTGGAGATGATGGAAACAAAGTGATGTAATTACAAAATGTGTGGGAAGTGGATAGGGACAGATTCTTCAGACTGAAGGGAACAACAGGTACGAGGGGGCATTCAGAGAAACTGAAGGGAGATAGGTTCAAAACAAACGCAAGGAAGTTTTTTTTCACCCAAAGGGTCGTGGACACTTGGAATGCGCTACCGGAGGAAGTGATCAGGCAGAGTACAGTACAGGGATTCAAACAGGGATTGGACGGATTCCTGAAGGATAAAGGGATCATGGGATACTGAGGGAGGAGCTGGGATGTAACACAAGTATAGAAAGCTAACCAGGTAATGAGTATAGAAACCAAACCAGGTCGTGCATGTGCAAGACCGGAGGGTTAGGACTTCGATAGGAAGACAGGACTTAAATGAGAAACCAAGGTGGCAAGGGAGCCCCTTCTGGTGATACAGACAGGTCGTGACCTGTTTGGGCCGCCGCGGGAGCGGACTGCTGGGCAGGATGGACCTGTGGTCTGACCCGGCAGAGGCACTGCTTATGTTCTTATGTTCTAAGTGAGGTCTGTGCCCCATATATGGCAAGAAAGAAGGACGGATTAGAACAGACTCCTATAGCAACTCCAGTAATTGGGAAGTAGGGCCAGGACCAGGCCGACTTTTGCAGTCTGAGCCCTGAAAATGGCATGGAAAGATTAGAATCAAGTATGTGCATTTTATACCACATTCATATTGTATGGTATGATTGCAGGTACTGAATATCTGAGTGGGGGAGAAGACATCTTAAAGTGGAACTCAAGAGTTAAATAATATTAGTAATACTATTAGATCACTGACTTAGCATCATGCATTGATAATGAATGTGACTGTTGAGCAGACTGGATGGACAATGCAGATCTTTATATGCTATCATTTACTATGTTACTAAGTATGCTTTTGAGAAATTGTGAGAGGACAGAAACTTCATCTTATCTCCTGAGGAGATCACAAAGCACTGGGGCTCTTTCCAAACCCACAGGTTGCATTGATCCCTTTGAGATTCAAAATAGGCTGAAATGTCCCAATCTTCTTGAAGACAACAAAATAAATTACAAATTGCTTTGAACGTTCCCTCATCTAGTGATATATCAAGCATTTTGTAACACAGTGGATGAACACAGAGAGAAAATAGTCACACAAAAGTCCACAATACAAAGAAACTGTAAAAGGCTACAGATGGAGCAACGAAGCGAAGACACTTTCATATGGAATCACCTTTATTTGAAGATCTGACAGCTTGTATGTCAGTGAATGCAAGAGTCATAATCTCACAAGTCAGTGCACAAATCCTCCAACAGAAAATGCATATACTGTAATCACAACAATGAGTTTCAGAGAAATACATCCTGCATCATGCGCAGAGTAGTAACAGGATTTGCTTTTCCTGCTGGAAGATTTGTGCCCGATTTGCGTAGGCATTTGCCGAAACATGGGCTGTGTTGGGTCTTACAATAAAGGTTGCTTCCCTATGAAAGTGTCTTCACTTTGTTGTTCCATATGTGGCCTTTTACTCTTTCTTTTAAAGATAGTAGATGATGACAGATAAAGACTTGTACAGTCCATCATAGAAATCTGCCCGGCACAGGCTTTTCTTCCCAATTATTGGAGCTGCCAAACTGCTTCTCCCCCACCGAAAGGCAGGATTAGCATACCCAGATCCTGCCTAAACAGTCCCTCTCTTGCTAAGCTTGCTTGACCCCTCTGCTGACTTTTCTGAGGGTTCCTCCCCCAAAGAAAAGCAACTTTACTCCTTCAACAAGCAGTAGCAGCTGCCAACAGGGACACCTAAATTTTTTCCCACCAATGAGCAGAGGAGGGCCTGCACAAACAGTAATGGGCCCTGATAAAGAAGTGGCAGGGGGGATTTTCAATCATCAAAATCATAGTACAAATTTTGGCAGTAAGTCTCCTACAAGATTAATCACAAGGATAAGGCCCACAGCACAAAACTCTGGGAATCAGAACCAGAAGAAGAAAATCCTGCTGCACCAATCTAATTGCAGCATATGCTAGAGGCACAGAAGATTCCTGACTCCACCACTCCTTGTTTCATTGATATCACAATCTTCATACAATAAATGTAAAACCGCTTAGACTGACCCACAGAAAGACAACATATCAAATCCCATTACCTTACCTTATCTTCAATGTCTCTGCCTCCATCTGCAGGTAAGGAGACATATCCCCATATGTCTGGACTCGTCTAGGATAAGGAATTTGGGTTTCCTATGACAAAGGGTGTAAGGACTATAAACCATTCTCTTGACTGCATATTCTTAATTTTAACTTTTTGAATATATCTATATTTGTTCTTAAATACTGAAAGTGTTTCACTGACATGCCCTACAGCAAAACACAGCGAAGATGACCAATGGAGTTGCCAACTTTATTAATTCAATAGGACCTATTGAATTAATAAAATTGGGGTCCTATTGAATTAATAAAGTTGGCAACACCATTGTTCATCTTCACTGTGTTTTTCTGCATGCTTTATTCTGTGAAGGTGTTCTCTTCTGTTTGTTTTCACTGACATACCCAACATACTCTGCAAACTCCTATTTTAATGAATTTTGATTATTATTTTTAGGGCAGTAGAATGTGAAAAAGTACAAGGGCCTGAAGTCTTGCACATTCTTGGGCAACATTCTGGGGAAGGGGGAACCTACTCCAGAAAGATGAGCTTCACCGTAACCAGAGTGTAACCAGGCTGTTGGCATCAACATTTTAAAAAGGAGATACAGCTTTTAAATTAAAAACTGGGGGAAGGCTGACAGTCACTCAAAAGTGCATTGTTTCAGAACATGGTATCTTTAAAAGATATCACCAAAATAGGGAAGATAGGGCATCCCAAGAACTAGGTTGCAATAGAGACCATAGTTGAACAGGTGTCTTTAAATACAGAGCAGACAGATTTTAAAGATTGAAAGTTATCACTGCAAATGCCAGAAGCCTAAGAAACAAGGAGAGTCAGAATATATTGAACTAAATTAAAAGATAGATATAATGGGCATCTCCGAGACCTGTGGAAGGAAAATACTGTCATACCAGGGACGCGGCAGAGGAAATCAGGCCAGTAGAAGGACGCGAAGCAGCGTGTTTACTGTGCCTCGGACGCTGCTGGAGCCTGGAGGTTTGTGTTTGTCTCGCGGTTGGAGATTTGGCTGGGAGGGTCAACGGGGGTTTCGGGTGTGCCGGGTAGGGTCAGTGCCGGAGGGGAGAGTCACGGCGTGTTACCTGTCGCCGGTCGTTAGAATAGAACCTAAGCCGCATGCATATTCTTACCTGCCACGGACATACGGATCAGGGAACACGCAGGTAAGAGTGCGCATGTGCACTTAGCTTTTTATTATACTAGATTTGATATAATCTTAAGCTTACACAGGAAATCCAATGTGTTAGCAGTTAACTTTCAAAAAGGAGACTATGATAAAATGAGGAGAATGTTGTGTTTGTGTTTTTTCTACCAGAGGAGCAGCTACAAAACCAAAAATTTACATCAAGCACAATTGCTACTCAACAGCATCCTAGAAGCCAAACTAGATATATTTCATGTATTAAAAAAGGAGGAAGAAAGGCTAAATGACAGCCAGCATGGCCAAAAAGCAAAGTGAAGGAAGCTATTAAAGCTACAAGAAAAATTTTCAGAAGAAGAAGGATCTGACTGAAAATAACAGAAAGCTGCATAAAGAATGTCAAGTCAAACACAAAGCACTGATAAGGAAGGCAAATAATAATAATAATAATTTTATTCTTATATACCGCCAAAGCCGTAGTACTTCGAGGCGGTTTACAGCAAAGAGGGGCTGGACAATCAGCGAATAGGGACAATCAGCGAAATAGATACAATTTAAATAGGTAAGCAGGATATAGGTACAATATATAGATACAATGTATATAGGTAAGCAGGAAGGCATATGAGATCTTGGAAAACGAGAGGTTGGGCATAAGAGGTCTTAGGATCAGTTAAACAGGTTTGTTTTTAATAATTTTCTGAAATTTAGGTAGTATGAGGAGCGTGAGATAATATTGCCCAGCCAATCATTTAGTTGACCTGCTTGGAAGGCAAGTGTTCTGTTCAGGTATCTTTTGAAGTGGCAGGCCTTTAGTGTTGGATGGTTAAACAGATGAACTCTGCGTGTGGGTCTGGATGAACAATCTAAGATAAAATGGGGACCCAAGTATATGGGGGCCAAGCCAAGAATGGATTTGAAACAGAGGCAGGCAAACTTGAACTGCACTCTAGTTTCCAAGGGCAGCCAGTTTTCTATAGAGGCAAAAACATAGTAAAAACTTTAGGTATATTAGAAGCCAGTACAAGAAAAAGTTGAACTGTTAGATGAGCAAGGGATAGAAGAGGCACTCAGGAAAGAAAAGGCTATTATGGAGAGATTAAAGGAATTCTTTGATTCTGGTTTTCACCGAGGAAGATGTGGGAGAGATTTCAGTGTCAGAGAAACAAATCTGTTTAAACCGTGAAATGTAATTTATTAAAAAATTTATTACTTGCAAACATCCAACAATTCTGAGCGCGTAACAATAAAACATACTTAATGTAAATATCACAAACAAAACGTAATTAAACTGTCATTAGCAGCCATGCTCATCAATCATAAAAACACAAAACTGCATCATATAAGTAACGTTTTCCCAAACTCATTCACTTACAAAAAACATTTCTTAAACAGAGTTTTTAACCATTTTCCTGAACTGAAGTAGACCAGAAACACTTATTTCCAATGGCAATGCATTCCACAATATTACTCCCTGCACAATTTGACAGATTCAAGAGTAGCCTGGACCAAATGGTATATGTCTCAGAATACTGACAGAATTGAAAAATGAACTTGCAGAGCTATTGTAAGTAATACTGGAAGACTGGAGGGTAGCCAATGTAACACCAATTTTTAAAAAGGATTCCAGAACTGATCCCGGTTTCAGTGCTGGGCAAAATGGTAGAGACTACTATAGAGAACAAAATTACAAAGCTTATTGGTTAAAAGATAGAAAATAGAGTAGGGTTAGATCAGTGGTCTCAAAATCAAACCCTTTGCGGGGCCACATTTTGGATTTCTAGGTACTTGGAGGGCCGCAGAAAAAAGAGTTAATGCCTTATTAAAGAAATGACAATTTTGCATGAGTAAAACTCTTTATAGTTTACTAGCTGATGCCCCGGCGTTGCACGGGTATTTAATTATAGCAATAACACTGTAAATGGATTCAAATAAAGATACTTTATAGTGGTGAATGAAATTATTTTTTTACAGCTTAATAAAAAGTACAATATTCAAATTATAATGTGAAATATTTGACAAAATGAATACAATACAACTAACGCAAAACGTGATTATAAACAACAATTTTAGTTTCATCTCCTGGAGCAAGAACATATAAATTATTGGGTGAACCCAGCCTTGAGCAAGCAACATAGAGTTGTGGGCCGCGAGACCCCCAGAACATATCACCCCAGGTAGTGAGGGATGTGTAGACCAAGTTTCGTTCAAATCGGTCAAGCCGTTTTTGAATTACAGTGAGAAAGGCAGCTTTTTACATTTTTTCCATTGACATGAATGGGTGAAATCTGATTTTCTGTTTGTAGCTCCGCCCACGTGTGCAGGTGGGCCGCGAGACCCCCAGAACATATCACCCCAGGTAGTGAGGGATCTGCATACCAAGTTTCGTTCAAATCGGTCAAGCCGTTTTTGCATGATCACGGCACATACACACACACATACATACATATACACATACATACCTCCGATTTTATATATATATAGATAAAACTTTCCTTTAACAGTTAAAAGGAAAGATATATAAACTATAAAGAGTTTTACCTCATGCAAAATTGTCATTTCTTTAATAAGACATTAACTATTTTTTCTGCGGCCCTCCAAGTACTCTATTTTTTTCTGCTGTGACATCAGAGAGGCTTCCGATGCAGGAGTGGATAGCGCAAGGAGCCGCCAACCCGCGGCTTTGAGCGAACGAGCCGGCTGCTGCTCCAAAAGGAAGAGGATGGCCTCCAGACCACGGGCCGCAAATAAAACCTGGAGAGCCACATTCGGCCCGTGGGCCGCGTGTTTGAGACTGCTGAGTTAGATGGTCAGTATTCTCAATGGATAAGGACAGATAGATTCCCCAAGGATCTGTGCTGGGACCAATACTTTTAAATATATTTAAATGATCTAAAGATGGGAACAATTAATGAGATGATTAGTTTGCTGATAAGTTATTCAAAATTGTTAAATCAGAAGAGAATTGTGAAAAATTGCAAGAGGACCTTTCAAGACTCAGCAGAAGACATTTAATGTGAGCAAGTACAAAGTGATACATGTGGGAAAGAACCACCCAAATTATCGTTACATGGTATAAGGTACAACATTAGGAATCACCACTCAAGAAAAGGATCTAGGTGTCATCTTTGATGATTAAAAAAACAAACAAACAAACTGTGGATGTTCTGAAAGATGATTTATTATTCGCTCTTCACAGTAAAATACAAATATAAGTCTAAATATGTAGTACACATGTGATTGTCCAACCGGACCCTACACGGTCCGTGTTTCGGCGAAAGGTACACAGATAAAAATATGGACTAAAAGCAGTGTACATGTCTGAGGAGATAACCGAAAATATTGTCTCAAAGCCATTTTCGGTTATCTGCTCAAAGACGTGTACACTGCTTTTAGTCCATATTTTTATCTGTGTACACTATATCATCCAGAACCCTGAGGAAGTCATGTTCACGAAAACACGAAACGTGTAGGGTCCGGTTGGACAATCACATGTGTACTACATATTTAGACTTATATTTGTATTTTACTATGAAGAGTGAATAATAAATCATCTTTCAGAACATTCACATCCACAGTTTTTTTTTGTTTTTATCATTGGATTGTTCTAACTGTGGAATATCAGGTCTTCTTTTTGTTTTTGTTGTGTTGTCATCTTTGATGATACACTGAAACAGCTAAGATAGAAAATAGAATGTTAGGAATTATTTGAAAAGGAATGTAAAACAAAAATGTCATAATGACTTTGCATCGCTCCATGGTGCAACTACACCTTGAATATTTATTTATTTCAATTTCTACCCCATTGTCCCCAAAGAGCTCAGAAGGTGTCTCCTATGACCCCTGTAAACATACATAGTATACAGCAGGGGTGCCCACACTTTTTTGGCTTGCGAGCTACTTTTAAAATGACCAAGTCAAAATGATCTACCAACAATAAAATTTTAAAAAACACAAAGCACGCAGAGAAAATGTTAATCATCATGGGTTTTCAAAGAGGTCAAGGCAGATGACTTTATGCAATGTCACCTCAGTAACAACTATACAAAAATAGACAAATATTCCCCCTCCCTTTTTACTAAACTGCAATAGCGGTTTTTAGAGCAGGGAGCTGCGCTGAATGCCCTGCGCTGCTCTCGATGCTCATAGGCTCCCTGCGCTAAAAACCACTATTGCGGTTTAGTAAAAAGGGGTCATAGTGCAAATATATAGACAGCAGATATAAATTCTCAAAACGGACATATTTTGATCACTAAATTGAAAATAAAATCATTTTTCCTACCTTTGCTGTCTGGTGATTTCATGAGTCTCTGGTTTTACTTTATTCGTCTGACTGTGCATCCAATATTCCTTCCCTTCTTTCAGCCTGCTGTATGCTTTCAGACCTCATTCCCTCCGCCAACTTTTTCTTCCTCTCTCCCTGCCCCCTCCCTTTCCTTCTTTCTGCCTTCCTTTTTTTGTGTCTGTCTCTCTTCATGCCCTCTTTCTTTCTGTCTTCCTGTCCCCCTTCTTTCTTTTGTTTTCCCTTCTTTCTTTCTGTCTCCCTGCTCCCCCTTCTTTCTGCCTCCCAGCCTGCTCCCAAGCCACTGCTGCCGCCATCGGGGAACAGACCTCCAAACCACTGCCGCCTTCATGGAACAGGCCTCCAAACCACTACCGCCCCAAGCTCTTCCTGCTTCCCCACACAGAAGCATCAGGCTGACCAGATTTCCTCTCCCCGACGTCATTTCTGAAGTCAGAGAGGAAGTTCCGGGCCAGCCAGCCAGCAATTGGCTGGCCCAGAATTTCCTCTCCGACGTCAGAATTGATGTTGGGTGGGGAAAGTTGGTCGGCTCGGCACTTCTGAGTCGGGAAGCAAGTAGAACACGAAGGCAATGCAATCAACTCACGTTGCCTTCGCGATCTACCAGTCGATCGCGATCGACCTTTTGGGTACCCCTGGTATACAGTATAGTTAACAGGTTACAATTTACACTAGATTTGCCATAATTTCAGCACAAGTTTCCGATACAAGTTTTTTCCTAGCTAGACACATATTAAGAGTCTAATCCTATATAATAAAACTCTAAGCGCGCATGCGCACTTAGAGTTTTGTGATTCCTGGCTCCATGAGGTGTGCCTCTGTGCCGAATTTGATTTTCGAACATGGAGGCAGGCCAGAACACGGAGCAACTCCCCCCTCGCCGTCACTCACCGCCAGAGTGCCGCCTCACTGCTGCCGCTGATTCGGAGGGGGGGGGGCACAGGCGCACCTGCCAGCATCTTCTCACCCTCCTCACCCGCCCACCGCGGCTCCTCTCTCGAACCGCACCAGGCGGGGATCAAGAGAGGAGCTGCGGCGTCGGCTTTCAATTGAAACACAGACGGGCGGGCGGCCCGCAGACAGGAGGCTGCCGAAACCGGAAACGAAGCTTCCCGGGGGGGAGGGGACGGCAAGCGACAGCAAGGAGGGAGTGGGAGCCGGCCGCAGAGGCTGTCGGTGCCTGCAGGCCGCGGCGGCTTTAGGCAGATGTCGATGGAGGGTAGACAAAAAATAAAGGAGGTAAGGGTTGCTGCTGGACATGGGAAGAGGTGCTGATGGATGGGGGGGGCAAAAAAAGGAAGGGAGGCCTACTGCTGGACAGGGGGAACAGAAAAGAGGTACTGCTGGACAGGGGAAGAGGTGCTGATGGACCGGGGGAGGGGGCAAAAAAAGGAAGGGAGGCCTACTGCTGGACAGGGGGAACAGAAAAGAGGTACTGCTGGACAGGGGAAAAGGTGCTAATGGACAGGGAGGGGGCAAAAAAGGAAGGGAGGCCTACAGCCTGACAGGGGGAGCAAAAAAGAGGTGCTGATGGACAGGGGAAGAGGTACTGATGGACAGGGGGGCAGGAAAAGGAAGGGAGGCCTACTGCTGGACAGGGGGAACAGTAAAGAAGTTCTCTGGACAGGGGAAAAGGTGCAGCTGGACGGGGGGGGGGTAAAAAAAGGAAGGGAGGCCTACTGCTGGACAGGGGGGGAGTTAAAACAAGGGGAGAAGGGCTGCTGCTGGATAAGGGGACCAGTGAAGGGGTGGTGGTGGACACAGGGGAAGAAAAAGGAAGGGAGAATAGCTAGGGGGAGCAGGCAAGGGGTGGTGGTGCACAGCCGAGGAAAAAGAAAGACAGAAAGAAAGAAATACAGAAACAGGCTATGGAGAGAGAGAGAGAGAAAGAAATACAGACACACACACACACACACACACTCACTCACACTCTAGCACCCGTTAATGTAACGGGCTTAAAGACTAGTATACAATATACAGTTTACCAGTTACAATTTACCTTGGTTATTCTTACAGTGCAAGTTTTCCAGTACAAGTTTTATCCGAATTGATACACAGACAGCTTATAGGATGGATATGCCATAGTTATAATACAAGGTTTTACCTTATAAACTTTACTTATGTGACACATACCGGGTTCTGGTACCAATGTACATTTCTTTATAGTCCATCGGTCAATGGAAAGGGGGCTAAGTGAAGAGGTATATTTTTATTGCTTTCCTAAAGTTGAAGAGTCCTTCAAGGGATCTGATCTGCAGGGGCAGTCGATTCCAGCGGCTTGTTATGTAGTAGGAATAGGAACGTTGTTTGGTTTATTGCAGTTCCAGGAGACTACCAGGGGACGTTTTGAGGCACATTTCAGCCTGGGAGCGGAAAGACTGGTTTAGTATGTATGGAGGAAGCTTAGCTATCCTATAGCCTAGTGCCATGTTGAGCAAGGATTTGAACACTAGAATCAGGCCCTTGAAGACACGTTTAGCTACGGGCAGCCAGTGAGCCGATGTTAGAGCCTGTGAGACAGGGTTGCGGGCATGGAGGTTTTTTAGAAGCCTGATCACCACATTTTGAACACACTGAAGACGATGTACGCTCTTTGCCTGAGACTGTTGAATAGCAAATTGCAATAATCCATGCGGGAGAATACTAAGGCATAGAGTAGTTTGGCAGTTGGACTCTGAAAAGTAGTTCCTTATTTTTCAGAGTTGTCATAGGTAGTAATATGAGGGTAATGCTACCTGGGAGATATGGTCGGAAAATGACAAGTTGCCATCAAGGTGTATTCCTAGGCTGTGCCTCTTGGTCTTTCGCAGTTATAGTAGTCAAGTCCCAGCACAGCGAGGGACGGGCACAGTCGCAGCATTCTTTGCAGATCCAAAGGAGTTCTGTCTTGGAGGCGTTCAGTTTTAGTTTGTTGAATATTGTGTGCAATTCTCTGTTCCTTTTATAATTCTGATATATCTTTTTTGAGATGTGGTGACCAGATGGCAATAAAATGATAAAGAGGATGGATCAACTTCCCTATGAAGAAAGGCAAAAGCAGCTAGTGCTCTTCAACTTAAAGATATGGCTTGGGGATTAAGAGTGTTAGCCAATTATAGATTGGATTCAGGAGAGATATGACAGAGGTCTATAAAATACTGAGTAGAGTAGAACAGATAGACATAAATTGCATGTTTACTCTTTCCAAAAATACTAGGACTAGGGGGCATGCAATGAAACTACTAAATAGTAAATTTAAAACAAACTGGAGAACATATTTCTTTACTCAACTCAAACAAACTGTGGAATTCATTGCCAGAAAATGTAGTAAGAGCAGTTAGCTTAGCAGAGTTTAAAAAAGTGGTCGGATAGATCCCTAGAAGAAAAGTCCATAAGGCATTATTAAGATGGACTTGGAAAAATCCCCTGCTTATTTCTAAGTAGCAACATAAAATATGTTTTACTCTTTTGGGATCTTGCCAGATACTTCTGTCCTGGATTGGCCACTGTTGGAAACAGGATACTGGGCTTGATGGGCCTTCAGTCTGCCCAGTATGGTAATGCTTATGTCTTTTGCAAAGAAGTGTATTTACATAAGAACAGCTTTACTGGATCAGACCAATGGTCCACAGCCCAGTAACCTGTCCTCACAGTGGCCATCAGTACCTAGCAAAAACCCAAATAGTAATTCATTCAAGAGAAGCGTCTCCTTTTAAACATTTGTTTTAAATCACATCCACTCTTTTTTTTTAATTTCAAACTGCCAGCCCTTCAGTAACACACTACAGTAGTTTACGGGATATTCATAAAATTCATTTTAATGTTTACAAGATATTCTGGGTTACGCTCATTTATCATCTTTATATCTGCATTCTATTAGTCAAGTATAGGATATGAAGGCTCCATGCACAAAAATCAAGTGCATGCACAACTGCAGTTTACATAACATATACCTTCTTGAATACTGTATTCCAAGATGACTCCAAACTCCAGCACAATATACAATTATGCCAGAAAAAATCCTCCTAGATGCAAGAGAAGCAATAAAAAATGCACAATGTACTTAAGAAAAAAAAATGAATTGCTGAAACAGGGCATACTGCTAATTTAACACTCTGTAAAGCAAATCAATTTTAAATTTAAAAGAAAAATGCAAGCTCTCTCACTTTTTTTTAACCTACAATAACTGCAAAAAGAAATTAAGTGAATATTTTCTAAAACATTTGAGTTTTATTTTCAACTCTAAAAGACCCAGAATGAGCAGCAGCAACAGTCAGAAAAAAAACTCAAGTTTCCCAAAAAAAATAAAACCCCTCATGTTACACACAAGGGTACTCTTCCCAAATGTCCTTGTGTTTATCTTACACATGCCCAGAAGTCTCCCCTACCATGAGGCTCTATTTCCAGCATTTATTTCCGCTCTAACTGCCACAAATTATACAATGCTCCAGCTGAACACTGGGCCCCTTTCCTTTCATCTGCACGCCAAGAGCAATCAGATTACCGTGGTAACCAGTGGTCACATGACCAGCACCTGCTCTTTTGGCTGGATGCCACTGACTAAAGCCATCTGCTTCCCTCAATCAGCTTTCAAACATTTGCAACACCTGCGCTGCTGTGTTCTGTGGTTTCTTTTTATCAAATCAGTGCAAAAAGGAAAAACTTAAACCTCTCTCAAATTTGGTCAAATCAAAGTTTGGCCTTGGCAAGGGAACCTGAACCAATGCCAGGTACAAAAAGTTGACAAAGTGATGGTGCATCCTAACACTGGTGACCTCTGCAAACAGCATATACATTTTAGTGATATTGGGTGCCAAGTGCGTTGTCAGAAGGTCTGCAGCAGGCTTAAGCTTCCAAGGCCAGCACAGCTCACACTGGCTAAAAGGAAATGTGTGTACACATTACCAATTCTCTCTTCTCCTTCCAGATGCTGGCTATCCTTGTCCAAAGATGAACACCTCAAAATTGATCATCACACAAGGGAGGAAAGGAAGAAGAACTGACTGCCTGTTCTATGAGCTTAAGCTGAAAAGATCACAGATTTCTCCTCCTATGGCTTATACAAACTTACAGAAACAATCTCCTTAGCTTTGCCCTACCCTACATGCCAGATAGCTTATCAGATACACTTTAAATGAGTTGGACGATGTACCTATTGGCAGGAGGAAAAGTAGGATTTATGAAAGGACAGGAGACTGAAATAAGTAGCTGCTGGCTGGTTTAATTCTCTCCAATCCATCACCATCCCAGGAAAGAAAATTCCTTGCAACCAAAAACAATGTACAGTACATTCCATTCTTAAAAGATAAACAGGCACACTTCCTGGTGGTGACATCAGTTGACATTGCCATGTGGTGGAGCTTTCCTGACCCAAAAGAAAACCAAAACTTGATTGGGCATTCTGTTCTAGTCTATGATTTTTAATCTACCTTAATAGATTCAAGGCACAGTAAAGTCAAGAAGTCAGATATAACAGAAGAAATATAACATTAAATAAGAATAATATAAAAACCAAATCAGTTACTAGTCAAATCAGAAAAAAATAAGATTGGAATTATATTCCTATCCAAATTAGATAAATTCAGACTTTCATATCCTGTAATGGAAAGGAATGCTCCAACACTATGGCCTAGATTCTTAAAAAAAAACCATGGGCTGCTATCGCAGCCGTTCTAGTAGCAAATTTAAAAAAGCAAGTCATTCTCCAAAAAACACTCATGTAAATGAGGTTGGAGGAGAGTAGCGAAGACTCACTAAATTTGCATGTGCCCATATTCAATCTCTCCCGCTGCCTGCCAACATTCCCCCCTGCAGCGGGAGAGATGCCCATTCTCTCCCACTACCACACAAAACACTTCCTCTGCAGCAAGAGAGATGCCCATTCTCTCCCACTGCCACACAATACGCCTCCCTGCAGCTGGAGAGTTGCCCACTCTCTCCCGCTACCAAGCAAACCCCTCCCCCTGCAGCAAGAGAGATGCCCACTCTCTCCTGCTACCAAGTGAACCCCTCCCCCTGCAGTGGGAGATATGCCCACTCTCTCCCGCTATCAATCGAACACCTCCCCCTGCAGCGAGAGTTCTCTCCCGCTATCAATCGAACACCTCCCCCTGCAGCGAGAGAGATGCCCACTATCTCCAGCTACCATGCGAACCCAGGCAGCAGGAGAGATGCCTATTGAAGGGGCCTTAAACAAATTGGGCCAATCAGAGCCTCAGGCCTCTCCCCAGGATGCACCGGGGAGGGGAAGGCCCATTTTGGAAGAGGTAGGCCAGCTGGCCAGAGGGAGTAGGTATCCCTCTGGTCAGCCATCTAATCAAAGGTATGGGGAAAGGGGACAGAGGCAGGAGAGGGTGTTGTGATGCAGAAGGAGAGAATGGGCATCTCTCCCACTGCAGGGTGGGTGTTGTGTGGCAGCGGGAGAGAATGGGCATCTCTCCTGCTAGGGGCAGTGTCACTTCTCAAAATGGCTTTTCTAGCAGTCTCTGACACTGCCATGCTGGTGTTTTTAAACAGTGCTGTCACTGTCACTTGGACCAGTCATTGATTTTTGTCGCCAAAAGCTGACACCGCTCTTGGGGAACAGTGGATTCTTTCAAGTCGCTGAGCCAGAGTGCTCATTTTAATGTTGAAGAGCCCATTTGCATGTCAGTTTCGGAGACTGCTAGAAACCTCACTAAAAACAAAGATAAGCCGTTTTGATAATCTGCCGCTAAAATGCATGCAGGCTAAACTGTCGGAAAACAGTTTAGCAACAGCATTGAAATTTTGAGAGTCTGGGCCTATGTGTTTTAAATCATTCTTCATTGTTGGATATCCAAGGACTGAAATGAAACATAGCATGAATAAATGGAAATCTCAAACGCTGAATAAGGTTCAAAGATTTAAAAATAAGAGTAGCTATTTTGATTTTAATTTTAATATGTTGTTCCACAAGTAACTATTGCAAAATTTTCAACAATGGAAAAAAGCTTTTTCGTATCTACCTAACCCATAGTTCAGTCTAGCAGAGATATTTTGGAGCAGTTGCAATTTACACAAGAGATTCCTACTCAGCAGTGATAGCTTCTCCCCATCTCAGCATTTTTTTTTTTATCTGCATGGACAACAGGACACTTGCACTCTGCTTACCTCACTTAAAGTTAAATATTTTTACTTCTGGTAGCATAAGAAAGCATCCTCAAAACTTTTTTTTGTCACAGAATAAGATTTAACATCCAGGCTATATCCCCCATAAATCAGCAAACAGCTTTCTTTGCAGCTCTCCTGCCTGCCTGGGAACCACATCAACTCAAGCGGCAGTAAAACCCAGCAGTCTGCATAACAAAAAATTCTTCCTCCCACCCAACCTTTGCGACCATTGAGGGGAGCAAATATGAGCAAAAGCTTGCACTCATCAAATGAACAAAGCACAGAGAAACTTTATTTCAAATAAATAGCAATCAAGTAGTTCATATCAGTTCTGTAAACCTGCCAAACAAAAGACAAGTGACAGATTTCAATGGGAGACAAGGTTAGTAAAAACTAAAAAAAAGTCACTCTTTGGTAAATATGCCCTGGCTGTAACAGCCAGGAAGACTCCAAACTGTAGTTAAACTTGCTCAATACAGTACTTCTGCCAGGTATATTCTACATCTCTTAGATCAGATGACAATCACAGTGTATGTGGTTGCCTTTGATATACTCCATATGCACCCACTTCCATGGTATATCACGTAATAGAATCAAACATATCAGTCCCGATGCACCAGAATCCTTTATCGATGGGAATAAGACATTCTTTCCAATGGTGGACCCAGTCAGCAAACTTTTCTAGGATATCAGTTTCAGACCCCACATCATCAATTAGCTCTCACCCCTATTTTTGCCTCTAAGCTAGGCATCTTAGTCTCTGAGAGAGCGCTATATAACAATCAACTTGACCTCAGGGCTATCTGATATGCCCTCAAAGCATTTTTGCCTGGAATAAACAGCAAAATATTTCTCATTTGAACAGATAGCCAAGTAGCAATGCGCTATGTGAACAAACAAGGAAGGACAGGATACCTCAAACTCTAACAAGAAGTGATGTAAATATGATACCTTGTCCTGTCTTCAGCAATCAACATATCTTCCTGTGTTGCTTTCATATTCAACAGGCAGGCGTTTAATGTTTTTGAAGCACCGAGGATTTCGATTCTTCCCAATCACCAGT
This sequence comes from Geotrypetes seraphini, assembly GCF_902459505.1. Lineage (NCBI taxonomy): Eukaryota > Metazoa > Chordata > Amphibia > Gymnophiona > Dermophiidae > Geotrypetes > Geotrypetes seraphini. The sequence continues at coordinate 111,457,218 of NC_047085.1, forward strand.
GGCTCGAGCTTTTCACTACCGTCCATATTGCAACTAAGCAGAAATGTCAATCTTTCCTTTGTTACCTTAAAGCCAACCGTTTTGCTGCATTTGAAAGCCAATGTTCCATCAGGGATGGCACGCCAGTACAGGCCCATCTCATCGGCATGAAAACGTCGCATGGTTCATATCCATCAATGACTGATGGCAACACTTCCATGACCCATCTTTCTGCACCAAACTCATCTTGTTTTTCGCCATGCTGCTTCTTAAAGTTTATGCTGTTATGAACTTTCCACCTCTCAAGCCATCCATTTGTTGCTTTGAAGTCTTCTACGCCCATTTCTTTGGATAGCTGTGCTGCTTCCTCCATCAGCAGAGGCCCACTGATTGGCAGTTGATGACTTCTATCTTCAGCAACCCTTCGCAGCAATGCTTGTTCAATGTCTCCAGCCTTCCCAATTCTTTTCTGTTTTCTGGTAGGATCGCTGCTGTTATGCCAGCCTTTCAATATGGCTTGCTTTTTTTTGTAAATCCAAGAAATCTGGCTAGGATGAATGCTGTAATGTTTTGCAATAGAGACCTGACTCTCCCGTTGGTCAAATCTCTTTAAGTCATCGATACGTTCAGCCAAAGACAATAACTTTTGTCCAGCATGGTAGACACATTCAGTCAAAGACAAAGATTTTTGTCCACTGGACACCATGGTGCAGGTTCCGAAAGTTCAAACACCTGGCCAGGCCTAGACTGCTGATCTGAAACACGTGGCTTATCCACGTGAGAACATGATTGCTTTTAACCAGAGTGAACATAACGTGAAAAAATAGAAGTGGGACCTATAACATCAGTGCGCATAAGCGGATTGTATGCTTATCAGAATTGCAATTATCCAGAGTTTACGTCCATTGACTTTAATGCAAAAAATAAATAAATAAATAAAACCCCAACAAAAAAACAGAACCATAGTGGTAGGCTGCGGATAACCGAAGCGTGTGCTTAACTGACGTGCACTTAGGTGGAGTTGACTGTATATAGAAAATGTGTCAAGACAAGGCTCAAATGATCCTCATAGCTCCTTAATGGCCCAGACAGGTTTGGTTTCTCTAAACTGTTCTCAAAGCAAATAAACTAATATATACTTCTAAGTCATCAACTAATGCTCCTAACAGCAACATGGGCAACTTCATCCCAACCTGCTCATACATTTTCTAATGGTGTGATTGAACAGAAAATGTTAGTTTGACTACCACCTTCTGCAGAAGTCCTCACTGTAGATCTTCCCCAGTTGCTATTAGGCTAAATGGAAAAGATTTGTTCAGTGTTCAAGACAACGGGCTTTGATGCCTTCTTTTGTCCAGTTCTACTAGTCCTAGTGTACCTTTTCTACCTGTCTCAGTCCAGACTTAAAATTAACTCAGTAAGTCTTCATGGTAGGTCATAATGGTGAAAAATGCTCTGAAGGTTGAACTCTTTCAACTAATCCTCTCGTATCCTATTTCACGATATTTCATTAAAATGCATCCACTGCTAAAGACACCTTCACTAACTAGGGACCTCATCATCTTTGTGCAACCTCCATTTGAACCTCCTGGTAGGGCATTTCACTTGGAAGACACCGTTGTTGGTTCCTCTAACCAGCCAGAAGAGTATGTGAACTTCAGGCACTGGTAAACCCCTTTAAGTTTTTTCAAGCAAGATAACCCTGTTACCCAAGTTCTTCCCCAAATTAACTTCAGAGTTCTATCTATCACACTATATTCTTTTACTCTGCCCCTCACATATCACCTACTGAAGAAACTTTGCATATGCTAAACTGCAGAAGATCACTTCTCTATTATTGCAACTAAACTGAATCAATTCCCTGTTCATCTAAATAGTAGTTTGCAACATTTTTCCATCCTAAAGCGTCAGCACAATGAAGGGAAGGAAGCCGATCGTCCCTCTCACTGCACCAAGACTCCATTTCAAACTTGCATCTTTGATGGGAAGCCCCGCCCCTTCTCCCCAGAGCCTGCCTGCTTATCTTCAGCCCTTTAAAGGGCTCGGGGCTCCAGCATTTTTCCACTCCAAAACTTCAGCACAGTTAGATAAAGGGAAACCAGATTACCCCCCCCCCCCTTCTCTTCAGCCCTTAAAGGGCTCTGGGCTCCAGCGTTTCAATTCTCTATCTTCAGCAGTGTCCCATCTCATAAAGCAAACTTCTTTCAGGAATCTGCTGCCAATCATATCAATCCGCTGATTTTAGCTTTACACTCTCTTGATTTCCCCCTAATTCAAGAGCTAACATGGCCGATGTAACAGGAAAGATCTTAGCCTTACTGGTCCTCTACTTACTAGGTACAAGAAGTCTGATATCAAGAGCTTTAGCATTTGAATCAATTCAAACTCACTTTACATGGGACAGAATCACCAGGTCTGACAAATCTTTGTGCCCCTCTCGCCACCTTCATGACTGCACGGAAATAGGCCCCTTTCCAATCCCTGTGGTTAACTCTTCCCACCGTCCCTTAAGACCAATGCACAGATGACTTCTCCTAAAAAACCTATGACTCTCAGAGCCTTTGGCTCCTCTAGATCATTACAAGCTATCTGGAGCTTACCTGAACATTCGTTCAGTCAGGAATAAGGCACAATTGGTCAAAGACTGGCTGGAAGAAACCCACCTGGATATTCTACTTCTAACTGAAACATGATTAATCTCCAACCAGGATATCATCATACTACTTTTAGACTACAAAATTATCCCTTTATCAAGAAATTAAAAAAGAGGAGGTGGTTTGAGTTCCAAGTGTTAGACTCCAAACTGACTACTGACCTGGAAATTCTCTCCTGTAAAATATCTAAAGAGGATTGCAAAGACAACTTGATCGTCACAATATTTTACATTCCCCCCAACAAATGGCATCTAGCAAAAGAGGAATTCTATGAATTCCTCCTTGCAAACTCAGTAGCCGGTATTTACAACTTTATAGCTGGAGATGTTAATTTACACCTCGAACAGGCAGACAATTCCAACGTAAACTTCCTTACATCATCAGGGTTTTCCAAACCATCCCCAGCTAAAACCCACCAGAAAGGTCACCACTTAGATCTGATCACATTTCTTTCTAATGTCCCAATGACTAAACTAAACTAAACCTTAAGCTTATATATCGCATCTTCTCTATAAAGACAGAGCTCGACACGGTTTACAAGAGTTTAAGAAAGGAAAATATGATAAGAATTAGTGGTTATATAGAGAGCAGTGGAATTTACATTTTTGAAAATAGCCATGTTTTCAGATGTTTTTGAAATAATAGGAAAGAGCCCAAATTACGCAGCTGGACAGGAAAGTTATTCCATAGCTCAGTAATTTTAAAGTAGAGAGATTTCCCTAATTTTCCAATATAGTTAATGCCTTTTAACGAGGGGAAAGATAATTTAAGTTTTTGGAAAGATCTGGTAAATATCAGGTCTCACAGAGTTCCAGGTGAAACCCGATCCAATACTCCCTGGTCGGACCATCTCTTATGCAATTTTGAATTATGCTGGATTAAAAGACAACCTAAAACGAAACCAAGGAACAACTTCAAAGAGAAAACTATTTGCACAAGAGGACAGCTAAACCCAGTAAAATTTTGGACACACTATGGAAAAATTATGTTCTTATTATGTTCTGTTAATTTTCTTTCCTTTAGACGCAGCAGATGAATCCAGAGACCAATGGGATAGCAAACATTTACCAGCAGGCGGAGATAGAGAAACTGAGTAACAGGTGGTCCTATTAACTGGCACTCATCCTGTATCTTCAGTATAGCTCCTTGCCCAAGCATCCATAACCATCAATAGGCATAGCATGTAAAAAACTTCTTTCCCATAACAAATCTCAAAAGGCAATAATACAGAATACAACCATCAATAATAACAAACTTCGAAAGTTGCAAAAGAAAAAACCCGACAGACAATATCCAGAAAGGATGGGGCTCTGGATTCATCTACTGCGTCTAAAGGAAAGAAAATTAACTGGTAAGAACATAATTTTTCCTTCCTTAGCAACAGCAGCAGATGAATCCAGAGACCAATGGGATGTAGCAAAGCAATCCTCAATCTGGGTGGGAAGCAAACACTGCCTCTGCAACAACCGAAGCACTAAACGCATCCACCGCATGCGCCCCCGCATCTAATCGGTAATGTTGAGATAAAGCACTCTCGGAAGACCAAGTAGCCACGAGACAAAACTCCTCCAAGGAAAAAACCTCTGGACCGAGTCCAAGAAGTAGCCATCGCTCTGGCGGAATGGTCATGAAGTTCTTTCACCAACCGCTTCCCTGCCATCAAGCAAGCGTAAATAATGTCCTCCTGGACCCATCGATGGAGGCTTTGGACGCCGCCATACGTTTGAGGCGCCCCTTGAAGAATACAAAAAGGTGATCTAAACCAGTGGTTCCCAACCCTGTCCTGGAGGAACACCAGGCCAATTGGGTTTTCAGGCTAGCCCTAATGAATATGCATGAAGCAAATTTGCATGCCTATCACTTCCATCATATGCAAATCTCTCTCATGCATATTCATTAGGGCTAGCCTGAAAACCCAATTGGCCTGGTGTTCCTCCAGGACAGGGTTGGGAATCACTGATCTAAACAACTAAAAGTCGTTAGAAACCTACCTCGTGGAGAACGCTACGCACTTTCAAAAAAATGGAGGTAAGAAAAGCACGTCTCCCTATTTCTCCTCCCAGGAAGAAGGAAGGAAAAGTGAGTGTCATAAAAGAAAAGATGACCCTCCTTAGAAAGAAATTGTGGTACCGTCCAAACTTACACCCCAGATTTTGTAAATCAGAAAAAGGAATCCCCGCCGAACAAGGCCTGCAACTCAGAAAACTGCCGAGCTGAAGCCATGGCCACAAGAAACCCCGCGTTCAACGGCACAGCCCTTTAGAGTCTCAAAAGACAAGGATGAAATGAAACCTTCAGTAAACTGCGAAGAAGTACCTTAAGACTGTACTCCAGACAGGGCTTTCTAACAGGTGTACGAATATACCGTACTCCATTTAGGAACTGAACTACATGAAGCTGAGAAGTAAGCGAAGAGCAATATACCTAGCTTTGTAACAAGCTAAGAATAGCACTTAAAGCTGAAGGGAATTGAACGCTAAGCCCTTGGCAATATACTTGTGCTAAAAAAGAACTCTGGAAGGGTGCAAATGTTTAGAAGTACCCAAGAAAGGAAAAACCTCCAAAAGGAAACAGAAGCCACAGGTGAAGACTTCTGTATCGCCTGGATAAGAAAAGAAACAACCTGCTTCGCATAACCCTTACACGTCAGCCATGACTTTTCAAAAGCTAGGTCATAATACCAAAGTAGTACGAATATCCATTTTGAACGGACCCTAGGTGAGCAAATTCGGAGATACCAGGAAACTCAACAGTCCGGCTGTCGAAAGACTCATCAGATCCGCATAGCAAGGATGGCGCTGCCAATCCAGAGATTCTAGTTTCAAGTTTCAAGTTTATTAGGATTTTATATACCGCCTATCAAGGTTATCTAAGCGGTTTTTACAATCAGGTACTCAAGCACTTTCCCTCTCTGACCTGGTGGGCTCACAATCTATCTAACGTACCCTGAAAGCGAGCTTGAGATGGCAAATCCAAGCCATCATCAGCCAGGGGAAAACACTGGAAAAAGAGAAACCAGAGGTGAGAAAGAAGCCACGCTGCTACCCCCTCTGACTCCCATTCCCTGTGCCCGCCGAAGAAGCTAGGAAGCTTAGAATTTCGAGACGACGCCATGAGGTCTAGTTCCAGGAGATCTCACTTCCATAAAAAGAGCTGGGATGCCTGAGCCAAAATTCTCAATATCCAGGATGTAGAAGATTACATTATTAATAACATTTACACTTTCTAGAGTGTACACAGCGCTGTACACTGTAACATACAATAAATGGGCCATGCTCAGATTTCACGGAGAGAAAATCTATCCAAACTCTTTTCCTGACCCATAAAATGATCTGCCAACAGAAGAGGAAGATGAGGGTCCACCCATTGAAGTAGAACCACAACTTTACCCACCAACTGAGTACATCACCTACTGCCCAGGCTGTAGAGAAATACCCCCATCATAATACTGACTGAAAAGACCTTCAGCGTCATTCCGGAAGAATGGTCTGAAGCTCCAGAAAGGTAGCCTGACCATGCTCCAGAGTAGAAGAATGAACAAGTACTGAGTCGCCCGGGATGTTTGGTGACCATGAGCTAGTCCAGCAAAAACCGAGGCATGCCTTTCAAAAGAGAAATCTCGTTGAGCCACCAAATCATACAGAGTGATGCTTGAGGAGCCTACCAAATAATTGGAGCACTGAGATACCGGGAACCACCGGAACAAAAGCAACTGCTGTAGCATTATAATGGGAAAGCAAGCCGAAGTTCCCAGTGGAGTCAGCAACATGGATCCTAGAACCTGTACAGAATCCATACTCTTGGTCATGGTGACCGAATTAGAATGCAAATCTGATACTGTGACCCATCGCCCTAGCCTCTGGGAAGAAACACATTTCTCTCCTATATGAATAAAAACATCTCCCCGATATACCTATAAATAGTACAGGAGAAAAGAGCGCTGTGCAAATTCAAAGATTCAAGTCCAAAGAACTGAGGAAAAGAAACCACCCTTTTCATGTCAGTCAAATGGCCCGACTGGAAGGCGTCCGAATCAAGCAGTCAGTCAAGAAGAAATTAGGTGAATCGCCTGGTAGTGCCAAAACGGTACCACTGCCCACATTTTCTAAAATGTTCGTGAAGCCTTGGGTAGGCAAAATGGCATGTGCCAAAACCGAAAGTGCTGCTTCAAGAGAGGCAAGCAAACCTAGTGCCGACTCGGAGTCCATAGTGAAAATGTAAATATTCTCCTAGTTTTTCTGCAGAAATGTATAACCCTGAGAAACTAATTCAGCAGAATGGAATCCAGCCTGCCCAATGCCCCCGTCTTGGGCACCATGCAGTAAGTGGAACAACGTCCCTTAGTTCCTGAAGAACTACAAGAACTGCCCTGAGGACCAGTAACACTTAAAAGGGAAACACAAAACATAGACACTCCAAGAACGAACCGGAAACCTGAGGAGGATGCAAAGTTGCAAGCATCCTGAAAAATGTTCACAGCCCCCTGACCTGACATTATAGCGTCTTCCCCCTCATGAGAAAGCCTGAAGAGTCATTGGAAGAAGTCAAGATCCTCTCAAAATGAAGTGCAGAAGGTCAGGGAACGGTAGGATGAGAACTGTAGGATCTGTAAGAAGAAAGAAATTCTCCTAGGAAAAATCAAGTTTCGCAATGTAAAGAGGAGTATACTGGAACCATAAAAACAGTACTAACTCCATGCAATGTGAGCGAAATACGTATGTCCTTTAAAGTGAATACGTACTAGACGCAATCAAGATGCTGCATCTACCGGCCTGTGGAAAACAGCATCCTAACAAGTATCAGACAGAGCTCACATCACTAATGAGAGCTTCAGGGATGAGGCTAACAGCCACATAGCGCGTGCTCCTATGCGAGTTTGACAGAATAGATAACTGGCTCCTGGGTTAGAAGGAGCTGTACAGCCTTTCCTGTCTGGTCAGAGGGTTCATCTAGCATGTGCCATGAGACAATAGTGACAGGAAAAACCAGCGTGATAAGCATGGAAATCTGAAGTCCAGGCCCCCTCAGAAATAGAGAAAGAGAGTCCTGGCCGCAGGAAGATGCGAAGTGTCATTATGCCCATAGAGACAGCCCGAACTTGGAAACTGTTTGTACTACCTTTAGGCATATATACTATGCCACTACTAGACACATGCAGCGCAGCACAGAGGCCCAAATAAGGACAGTTACCAACAGACAAAGGCTCAATCTGCAAGGACCCCAAGAGAGACAATGAGATACCCGTGTGAAATACAGGGCACTATCTTACTGCTTATCTCACTGTGCCGTGATTTGCCTTATGTCGACCCAGTCCAGAGACAAACCGAGACTGGGTGACCTAGCACAGGTCAGAGGCTCTCTGGTAATCCCCTTGAGTGCTAACACCAGAGTTTGATTAAACATGCATCTTCCTTCAAATGAATACAGCCAGAACACAGACATACACATATAAATCTGCCCAAGCTTGTCCCAAAGCTGGTGAAACACGTACAACTTGTCTGAACCGGAAAGGAGAGAAGCCGCAGCAAACCCTAATCAAAGTCAGCTGGAAAAAAACTACCCGAACGCTGCAGCTCTCCCGCCATCACCAGAGACCCAAGCGTGTGCCTTATTCTCACCAACACGTGGCCGCTGCATCAACGCTCCTAGAAACATAGTCGGATTGAAGCCCCACAAAATTTATCCTGCCGTGGCCTGCATAGAAAGAAAATCAGACTCGGGGAATAACTAGAACAGTGCGGTGCTTCCCACAGTGCCGGAAAAACATGTCCCATCTCCATCCCAGCACCTGCACAATCAGCTTGCACATAGCCGTGACAAACACCGACGAAAGAGAGCCTCGGAATAAACAGGACTACTACTGCTGCACTGAAACCCAACAAGGAGAACAAGTGCGAGCATGAAATCGCACCGCTACTGCCGCGCTGTAATCAACAAGGAAACCAAGCGCGTGCATGCAAAGGGTGGGAAAGTCCCGGCTCCCTCAATGGATTTCTAGTCATAAAACTTAGCCTCAATAAAATATCCATTCCTTAAACGTACTAAGACTCCCAAACAGAACCTGAAGCTCAAACAACAGTAAAAAACACATACATACTCACAAGCTTGTTGTTAGGGCCGGTTGAAGCCAGTAAGAGCTGGTTGTGCAACACTTAACAGAGCAGAATGTAGCAAATGTGGTCTCCCTTTTTTTTTTTTTAAACAAAGAAGGGAAAGAAGAAAAAAAATTGAGACCTAGTCAGGCCCTCTAGCGATGGAGGGGCCCAGGTGTAACCCCTAAAGCCGGCACTGTTCAGCCAGACACCCCTGTCTCACTGAAGAGAAACCTCAACAGAAGAAATAAAATTGCCATCTCTCTGAAGAGAAACCTCAACATGAGAAAATAACTATCCAGCCACAGCCAGAATCCAGGAGCTAGTTGAATAGTGACCATCACCTGCTGGGAAATAGAGCATACTGAAGATATAGGAGGAGTGCCAGCCAATAGGACCACTTGTTAATCAGTTTCTCTATCTCCGCCTGCTGGTAGATGTGTGCTATCCCATTGGTCTCTAGATTCATCTGCTGCTGTTGCTAAGGAAAGCCTAATTTCCAACCCAGCTTTTGACCCTAACTTCATTTTAGGATGGAAAACTTTACTGATCAGATCTTCCTCTCCTTCCGACTTCTGGTTCAATCACTAATCTTGAGCATCCTAGATTACTGCAATATTATATACCTAGGATCCTTTAAAAAAAAAACATCAAACGCCTAAGAATAGTTCAGAATGTTGCCATTCGCTTCATTTACAATCTCAAAAAATCATATCATGTAAGCCCTTATTACAAAAAATTGCACTGGCTGCCGATGGAGGCAAGGATCATCTTCAAATTTGCTTGCCTCTGCTTCAAAACCTTAACAGACTCTTCTCCAATCTACCTGTCGGATCACTTTGAACGTTCAGGCCCCACCTGCACACGTAATGCCCACCTGTTTGCCTTCCCATCCCTAAAGGGCTGTGTCTGCAAAAGATTCCTTGACAGATCTCTGGCATTCCAAGCAGGCAAATGGAATAAATGTCATACCACTCTCATTTCTAACTCACCCTCCTACCAAACTTTCAGGAAATCAATCAAAACCTATCTCTTTGATAAATTTCTCTGACTCTCTCCCTGCCTTGTAACCCTGCCTTGTATCTCCGACATGCCTCCGGATATCCTGACTTCTCCCGACTTGCTAAGTTAAGCTGATTGTCTTGTTTGTAACATTGCTGTCTATGTACAGTCTCTTACTCTGTTAACCGCTCTGAACTGTTATGGTACTGCAGTATACAAAAATAAAGTTATTATTATTATTATCTTAAACGACATAGCCCCTCTAAAAAAAATGTTTAAAAAAAGACAACGTTTTATCAGACAGCTGGTATGATACCGACTTAATGGTCTTAAAGTGAGAATTCCGCAAATTGGAAAGAATATGGTGTAAATCAGGGAAAGATGAGGATAGACTTACTCAGCGACTAAAGGTTGAAGAATACAAAATAGTCATGAACTTTTCAGAATAGTCAATTCTTTGCTTGATATTGAATTTCACAAACACTCCAATACAGACTCCCCACCCACTGCAGCAATTTTAGCTGACTTTTTCACTAAAAAAATCCACAATTTGAGATCGTCTCTTGCAGGTTCAAGCACAGAATTACCTATCACACTTACTGCCTTAGATAAAGAAGGTACAGCTGTTGACATGATCTGGAATCACTTTGAAAACCCAGACTGGAGTCACTTCCTCAAGCTATACTCATAATATGTAAAATCCAATTGCCTACTGGACAACTGCCCACCGACTAATATGAAAACAGCTATCTCCTTCAAGGCTGAACTTTTTAACTGGGTTTCTTGGTGCATTGCGTACCAGTAATTTCCTGGAGGAACTTGGCCATATCCTTGTGACTCCTATTGTCAAAAACCCAACGGAGTCCATTTCCTTGACGGCCAACTACACACCCATTGCCAACATACCATTCTATCTTAAACTAATAGAAGGTCTGGTTAACATCGATCTCACGAAATATTTAGAGAAGTTCAGCATTCTACATGATTCTCAATCTGGCTTCCATACAAATTAAAGCACTGAAACAGTTTTAGCCTCTATGACTGACCATCTTTTCTATTTGTTTTCCCGGGGAAAAAGCGCACTGGTACTGCAGTTCGACTTGAGCAGTGCCTTCGACCTTGTTGATCATGACATCCTGCTTAGGTGCCTTGATTACATCGGCATTTCCAGACAGGTACAAAATTGGTTCACAGGATTCCTAAAAAAATGTACTTACCAGGTCTACAGCAAAGGAATCTACTCTCAAGCTTTGTCCAATCCCTGCAGAGTGCCACAGGGCTCCCCACTCTCCCCCTCACTTTTCAATATCTACATGGCATCACTGGAAAATATGTTATCCGATTTAAAACTAAAATCGTACACATACGTGGATGACATAACAATTATTATTCTCATAACCTCATTGATCCAAGAGACAGAACAATTCATCTCATCTGTCCTTACCAAGGTAGAACATTAGACTTTGCATTCCAAATTAAAACTGAATCCCGAAAAAAGCAAGATTTTCTTGGCAAGTCCCAATAACAAAGATCGTGAACACCTCCTTGAGACTAAATGGATCAGACTACCCAATTAATCCTACAACCAAAATCCTTGGCATCACCCTGGACTGAAGCCTGACTTTTGAAGATCACACTAACGCTGAAGTCAAAAAATGCTTTTTCACTTTATGGAAATTTCGTACCATTAAACATTATTTTGATTTCTTCTCCTTTCGATTGCTGGTTCAATCCCTGCAATATTATATACTTGGGAATGGATCTCTCAAGAAAACCATCAAATGACTAAGAATTGTCCAAAATGCTGCAGTCCATCTCATTTATAGCCTCAAGAAATCAGACCATGTAAGCCTGTATTACAAAAAACGACACTGGCTGCCTGTGGAAGCAAGGGTCATTTTTAAGTTTGCTTGCCTTTGCTTCAAAATCATGACAGGTTAATCTCCAACCTATCTGTCTCGAATTCTCAGGCACAACTAATACACGCAGTACCTACTTGTTCGCTTTTCCATCCCTAAAAGGCTGTACCTACAAGAGATACCTCGATAGAACATTATCATTCCAAGCAAGCAAATGGAACAAATGTTTAACCAACTTCATCTCAAATGCACTTTTGTACCAAATGTTTAGGAAGTCAATCAAAACTTTTCTGACAAATTTCTCTGACCCTACTTTAACCTTGATGTACTTCCAAAACACTTCCAGATAAACTTGACTAAACTTAACATGCCAATGTAATTTTAAAAGTTCTCTGTAATGTCACTGTCTGTATACAGTCTCTTCCCCCTGTAAACCACTTAGAACTGTTTGTGGTATGGCGGTATATAAAAATAAAGTTATTATTATTATTATTAACCTGGCCCATCTCACTGAAATGTGCACTATATCCACTGGGTTTCAGATGGCATCAATTTCTGTTATTCTTAAATTGGAGAAGTTTCACCTTATAGGATCTGAGTCCATCGTCTCCTTGCAAAGATGACATCTACAGCCAACTTAAGAACCACCCCTCTCATTCTATCTCCTGGCACCTATTTGAAGCAGGAAATATATGTGTTGTGCGTAGCTATTCTACGAATATAACACAAAAAGACCAATAATTGGCAGTTATTTATGCAAATCGTAAGCACTATTCAACAACAGACACCAAAGTTGTTTAGCATATACTTATGAGAGAGTGTACACGTGGGGTGGAGCATGAATGGATGATAGGTGTGTCATCGAGTGACATGCACAATTTATATAATACTAACACAGCTGTGTATGCACACTTAAGAGGTACCATCTTACATGCTCAATGTCTTGGAATAATGAGCTGTCTACTAAAGGGCCTGTCACATCAGGAGTACCTTGGGGTCATTATTGTCACTAACCCTTTTTAATCTGTATTTGGTACCTCTAGCTAAGAAACTGGACTCCTGGAACATAAAATTCCATGTCTTTGCCGACAATATTCGCTTAGTATCTGTAGGGAAAAATCAAGAGGAAGTGATTTTTTATCTTAATGTTAAACTGACTGAGTAGTCTCACTGAATAACCAAAAACTATCTCATTCTGAATGCTGAGAAAAGTATTGCCATGTGGCTCTCTCACAATCATTCCGATCTAAGAACGATGCCCAAAATTGAAGGTAAAAGATTAAAGATCCAGCAAGAGATCACTACGTTAGGAGTACATTGCAACTCAGAAATAAGTTACAAACGTTAAATAAGCCATGTAGTGAAAATGTGTTTCTATCATTTAAGAATGCTATACCAGTTACAACCAGTCTAGACAAAGGAAAATCTTACAAAACTAACCCATGTCTTTATCACTAGTCAGTCGTTTAGACTATTGCAACACACTATTGCTGAGACTGAATAAGGCCAATGTATCTCACCTCCAACTTATTCAGAACACAGAACCGGACCACGCAATAATGATCATATAATACCAGTCTTGCTCAAATTATACTGGTTACCCATAACAAAAAGGATCACATTCAAACTGTTCTGCTTAATCTATAAAGCATGGCATCTCTCCTCTCCAGAGTACTTTCACTTTTTTGTGTAGAGGGGCCACATGTACTCTTCTCCAGTCCTCCAGTACCATTGCCGACTAGGATCTGAAGAACTGAAATGAGAGACAGAAAACCACAAACAAACATGAAAAAGAGAAAAAAAAAGTCTGCGAGTCCCTGGAGTGGACAGTGGTCCACAGAGCTCATATCTCTCTGTGAGGTATGAAAATCACTGTCTCTGGTGAACAGGACTGGTTTTAGACATTTGTGGGCCCAGGGCAGAAACTAAGAAGAGAGCCCCTCGGATCCCCTCAAAACCCATTGCTGTTCCTTGATTTATTTTGAACAAGTCACTTATTCCTCCATAGTGCTACTGACTAACATGCAATGGGAATTGAATGAGCTTCTTCACATTTAATCAGTAGCACAGCTTTGTAAAAGGAGCCCTTTGAATGCAAGCTCTCCATGAACAGGAAAGGCCAGATTCTGTAAAAGACGTCGAAAAGTTTTAACACCAAAGTACATTTTTACAATTTCTTGTTATACTTTCAGGCTAATGCAATTCATTCTTAGCCTAATTCTTAATATAGGCCTATTGCTCATGTTATACCTTGCTGGATATAGTGTGGGCATGTCCAAGCGTACATTCAGAGCAGGTTGCAAAACGTCCATGGAAATGATGCAGTCTGGGCATGCTTGTACTTGGGCATAATGGATGCTGCCTGAAATGGCTATATAAAAGCAGTTCACACATAGGGATAATCTTCATAACGTGTCTTTCAGTTCAGGTGTATTTTGATGCTTCAAAGTATTGTATTGTCTATGTAAGTTAATTAGGAAGCCAGTTAATTATTAATTGCTATGGGATGATTTGTGACAACAGAAATGTCTTGCTGATGTTGTAACAGCTTTGATACATTCTCTACATTTGTGGCATGGACACACTTAAGCCTCAAGTCTCGACTTGTTAAGAAAGCATATGAGCTGTACTTCGGTTGCAAGATTGGTGATCAAGACAAACCATGGGCGCCTCACATTTGTTTTGCAAGATGTGCCATCGATCTTAGAACTTGACTCCAGTGTACTTGGAAGTCAATGCCATTTGCTATCCCAATGAAATGGCATGAACAGAAGATTCATTTGACAGGCTGTTACTTCTGTCTGACAAATGTATTTGGGTTCTCTAGTAAAAATAAGAAATCAATTGAATACCTCAATCTTTCTTCATCCATGAGACCAATGCCTCACGATGACAATCTTCCGGTACCGAAACCACCAGAGAAATGGAGTTTAAATGAATTTGAAGTGTACCATCCAAGCACTAATATTGACATTGATCCTGATTTTGAACCATGTAGGTCTGGTGAGCCTCGTCATATAACACAGTCAGAATTATCAACTTGATCAGGGACTTAGATTTGGCAAAAGCAGAATTATTGGGTTTAAGACTGCAGGTATGAAAATTTCTGTCTTTCGAAGCCGCCAAGACTATTTAACAAATTTCTTTACACAGGTTGAAAACCTCTGTATCTGCATTGACATTAAAGGGTTGTTCCCAGCTTTAGGTTGTAAGCATGACCCACAGGAGCGGATTCATCAGTGTTTATCCTCAATGCTGTTTTGTTACACAATGGCAAAGTCTATCCATCAATAGCTATTGGCTATGCTGCACACATGAAAGATATAATCTTGTTAAAATGTTTATTTTATTTTTATTTTTCCTCTAACTCTACTTTTCACTTCTCTATTACCCTCCAGGTACTTTAGTTAGATTGTGAGCCTTCGGGACAGTAAGGGAATTTTCCAAGTACCTTTCTTATTTCTAATCTTAATGTATATTTTCTGTAAACCGCTTAGAACCTAACGGATGTAGCGGTATATAAGAAATAAATTACATTACATTACATTACATTACAGTACTTAGGGGAAAAAACTATCTAAATATTCACATGGAGCGTCTAAATATCTAAATATTCACATGGATAAACTATCTAAATATTCACATGGATCCTCACAAAAGGAACAGTTCAGTGTTAACAGTACCACGAGAAATCAGGTTAGATTCAACCAGGAATAGAGCTTTCTCTTATGCAGAACCACCCTCTTGAATTCTGTTCTGTCTGAGTTCCATGAAGGACTATCATATTACGCCTTTTGAAAACAACTGAAGACTATTTCACCAATATTAAAGACCTTAACTAATCACGCTCATAGGTCTCTTAGTATATTTTATCAGGACAGTAGATCCAATCAAAATTTCAAATATGTGTAACTGTACTGCTGATTTTAGATTATTATTTTGACAAACTTAGAATTTATAAACCACTTAATACACTGAGGGGCTCATAATCGAAAGAGAAAAATGTCCAAAAACCGGCCTAAGTCAGCACTTGCACTTATTTTGACAATGTTCATCCAAGTGCCGATAATAAAAACGGGTTTTGGATGTATTTCTAAACGACCTAGGCCTTCATAGTGCCGCTGAACAACCATCGCTAAACGGGGCGTTTCAGGAGGAGTGTCGAGGGCGGGAGTTGAGGGGACCTAGGCCGACTTAGATTTAGTCGTACTGCATGAATAACCGAAAGTTATACAGCACAGGATCGACGGAACTTGGACGTTGTGACTTAGACCATTTAAAACATGGTCTAAGTCACAAAAACCCACCTAAAGTGACCAAATAAGCACTGCAGAACAAACAAACCAAAAACTGCAGATTTTGTACACGATGCAGGCAGTCTTTATTGAGACAAGTTAATCTTTTGATTAAAAACCTTTAACCAGGTAAGGGACCCAACACGGTCCGTGTTTCGGACTAACCTTCGTCAGGGGTCCACTTTTGATAAAAGGGGAAAATTATCAAAAGAGAAAAGAGCCTTGGACAAGTAGCAATAGTTGACACGCTAGGAGGACCGTCAGAGTGGCATTTGAGAAAGTCATGAAAGACTTCTGAGGAAAACAGAAAGTCATGGGATAGGAGGATATTTATCAATGCTAGAGATAAGAATAACTAGTGAGATAATCAAACTTGCTGATGATACAAACCAAAAGAGGATTGTGAAAAATTGCAAGAGGACCTTGTAAGGTTGGGCATCAAAATGAAATATGACGTTTAATATGAGCAAGTGCAAAGTGATGCATGTGGGAAAGATGAACTCAAACTATAGCTACGTTCCACGTTAGGAGTCACTGCCAAGGAAAAGGATCTAGGTATCATCATACGTTGAAACTCTCAGCTCAATGTGCTGAAGCGGCTAAGAAAGCAAATAGAATGTTAGGAATTATCAGGAAAAGAATGGAAAACAAAGATGAAAATGTTATAATGTCCTTATATCTCTCTATGGCACAGCTGTACCTTCAATACTGTGTGCAGTTCTGGTCACCGTATCTCAAAAAAGATGTAGCTGAATTAGAACAGGTACAGAGAAGAGCAACGAAAATGATAAAAGGAATGGGATGACTTCCATATGAGGAAAGGCTAAAGCAGCTAGGGCTCTTCAGCTTGTAGAAGAGATGGCTCAGAGGTAATATGATAGAGGTCAATAAAATACTGAGTGGAGTGGAAAGGATAGATGTGAATTGCTTGTTTACTCTTTCTAAAAATCAGATAAAGCTACTAAGTAGTAGATTTAAAACAAACCAGAGAAAATATTTCTTCACACAACCTATAATTGAACTCTAGAATTTGTTGCTGGAGAATATGGTGAAATCAGTTAGCTTAGCAAGATTTAAGAAAGGTTTGGATTAATTCCTAAAAGGGAAGTCCAAAGGCCATTATTGAGATGGCTTGGAGAAATCCACTATATTCTTAGGATAAGAAGCATAAAATCTGTTTTATTACTTGGGATCTATTTAGGTACTTGGGACCAGGGTGGGCCACAGTTTGAAACAGGATACGGGGCTTGATGGACCTTTGGTCTGTCCCAGTATGGCAATTCTTATGTTCTTAGGTTAGGGTTAAATGGTCGGTTATTCCCCAGGGGTCTGTGCTGGAACCACTGCTTTTTAACATGATTATATATGTTCAAAAGATGGGAATAACTAGTGAGGTAATTAAATATGATGATGACTCACAGTTGTTCAACATTAAGAGAACCTTGTGAGACTGAGTATCAAAATGGCAGATGATGTTTATATGAACAAGTGCAAAATGATGCACGTGGGAAAGAGGAATTGAACTATAGCTAGATGATGCAAAGTTCCACATTAGGTATCACCACCCAGAAAAATGGTCTAAGTGTCATTGTTGATGATACAATGAAACTCTCTGCCCAGTATGCAGCTGCAGCTATGAAATAAGTAGAATGTTAGGAATTATCAAGAAATGAATGGAAAACAAAAATGAGAATGTTATGATGCCTTTGTAACGTTCCATGGTGGAACCATGCCTCGAATACTGTGTGCAATCTCAAAAAAGATGTAGCAGAATTAGAAAAGGCACAGAGAAGCGTGACAAAAATTATAAAAGGGAAGAAACAACTAGGGCTCTTCAGCTTGGAGAAGAGATGGCTCAGGAAAGGTACAATGGATGTTTATAAAATATTGAGTGGATTGGAATGGGTAGACATGAATCGTTTGTTTATCCTTTCCAAAACCACTAGGACTTGGGGTAATGCAATGAAGCTACTTAGTTGATTTTAAAACAAACCAAAGAAAATATTTCTTCACTCAATGTATACTCATAATTAAACTCTGGAATTTGTTTGCAGAAAGTATGGTAAAAACAGTTAGTAGGATTTTTAAAAAAGTTTGTTCATTTCCTAAAAGAAAAGTCCATAAGCCATTATTAAGATGGACTTGAGAAAATCCACTGCTTTTTTCTAGGATAAGCAGCATAAAATCTGTTTTAGTCTGTTCGGATTTGGCAAGGTACTTGTGACCTGGATTGCCTACTGCTAAAAGCAGGATATTTGGGTTTGACTGGCCTTCAGTCTTTCTCAGTATGACAACTCTTATGTTCTAACAGTCTGAAAATCATTCAAGTATACCCACTTCTATGCCTAAATTTTTCTTCTTCTGTGGTCCTACTCCCAGCCCTTCACCTGAAAAGAAATATCTGTTAAAGAGTTCAGCTTTATTTTCATTTGCTTTTACATATTTCTTCTCTAAATCCTAACTGTTCCAAATGAAGGTGTCATATACAGTAGAATCTGTTAACCAGTACTTGGTTAACCAGCACTCAGCACTCTCATTCAACTGGCAAAAAAAAAAGTCACTGGGGAGAGGGGGAAGCATCCCCCGAAGCACCAGCCAACACCAACAGCAGTCCTGAGCCGCAAACCCACCTCCCTCCCTCAAGCCCCGAAGCAGTAGAAGCAGCAGCAGTCCTGAGCCGCGAACCCCTGAAGCACCAGCACAGCAACACTCCTGAGCTGCAAAGCACCCCTCCCTCCCTCAAGTCCAAAAGCAACATAAGCAGGCAGTGGTCCTAAGCCACGAACCCCCTTGCTCCCTCCCTTCTCTTCCTTATCCGAAGGGGCAGTCAGTCAGCAGGAGGCAGCACTCAAAACAGGCTGCTCGTGGCCAGCCCTGACAGGGCCTTTCCTCTGACGCATCCAACAAGGAGAGAGATTGCAAATGATCATATTATTCCTAGAACATTTCAAACAGCAAATTAAATACAAACCGCTATATTTACAGTGCTAGAGGGTTTGTGATCTCTGCTATGTGCGTGATGTTGTGTCGGAGGAGGGAGTGCCTCGTTCTTTCCAGGATCTACAGGCGGAGGGTCTCTTGGAGGCTCAGGATTGGCTTTTCTATCGCCAGGTGTCTCATTATCTCCACTCAGTGGATGCTGCTACCTTGAACAAAGACTGGGCGTACGTAGTGTGTGAGACTTTGACTTTGTCCTGTCGGACTCGGATTAGTTTATCCTTCCATCAGGTCAGTTTGGGCTGCTTCGCGGCCCCTTGGGACCCTGAGGTGGTGGTGGCTGTGTGGAACCAGGATCTCTCCCCATCTGAACATATCACAGGCCAAGGGATTTGTCTTCTGATAAAACACCTTCCTCGACTGACTCATTCTGTGGTCCTGCAGGAGCAACACTTCAAGTTTCTTCTGCGACTGCACGTCTCCCCATTCCGGGCTTATGTTTCTGGATATGCCTCACATGCTCGGTGTCCTCGGTGCCAGTCCACTCCTGCAGGCTTGCTTCATATGTTCTGGTCGTGTGACCGTATTCAAACCTTCTGGTCTTTTGTAGCACTGTACCTGCAGTCTGCTCTGCGCAAACAGATTCCCTTGAGGGAAGACGTTGTGCTTTTTTTCTCAGGGGGCTCATTTAGGATTGTCTAGAGCAGTGTTTTTCAACCTTTTTTGGGCAAAGGCACACTTGTTTCATGAAAAAAATCACGAGGCACACCACCATTAGAAAATGTTAAAAAATTTAACTCTGTGCCTATATTGACTATATATAAAGTAATTCTCTTGAATAGGAATCAAATAAACACAGAGAAAGTATTTTATAATGCTGCCACCGCCAACAACACCATTGGCGGCGGTGGCACTCAAGTGGCTAAAGAGCCGCAGTTTGCCGGCCTAGGGACAACACTGGAGGGTGGCCAGCTGTGCACCCCCTTGGGACGTAAACCCGGGGTGGGGCAGACCGCACCCCCCCCCCACCCTGGTATGCCACTATCTGTACCTCACTCCCTCCCTATGACCAAAAATTCTCCTTTCTTCTATTCCCCGTGTACACAACCATCTCTTTCCCTCCCTTCCTCTCTCCAAAGTCCATGCCTTCTGTGTCCAAACACTCATTCCCTCCCCCACCTCAGCATCTCTTTCCCTCCCTTCCTCTCTCCCAAGTCCATTTCTTCTGTGTCCAAAAACGCATTCCCTCCCCCACCTCAGCATCTCTTTCCCTCCCTTCCTCTCTCCCAAGTCCATTTCTTCTGTGTCCAAAAACGCATTCCCTCCCCCACCTCAGCATCTCTTTCCCTCCCTTCCTCTCTCCCAAGTCCATTTCTTCTGTGTCCAAAAACGCATTTCCTCCCCCACCTTAGCATCTCTTTCCCTTCCTTCCTCTCTCCCAGGTTCATGCCTTGTGTCCAAAACGCACACCCTCCCCCCTTTTGTGTTCCGTGTTTGCCTCCCAGACCATCTTTGCAACTTTCTCAGCAAAACGAAGCTCAAGCCGCGAGGCTTGTCTTCTGCTTCCTGCCTGCACTGCCGCGCACAAATAGCCGAACGGAAGTATTCTCCGACGTCAGCGCTGACGTCGGAGGGTAGGCTTTGCTTAAGCCCTCCCTCCGACGTCAGCGCTGACATCGGGGAACGCTTGCGATCGGCTATATGTTAGCTGCAGGGCAGGCAGGAACAGAAGACGAGCCTCGCGGCTCGAGATGTATTGAACTCCGCGGGTTCCCCGTCCAGCTCTCTCCTGTCCACGTGGAGCGGACCGCCCCTCTCCCTAGACTGGTGGTACTGGCCTGATGGCGGCACACCAGGCAACATCTCGCGGCACACTAGTGTGCCGCGGAACAGCGGTTGAAAAACACTGGTCTAGAGGGGGCAACATGTTATTGCAAAAGGTTTCTTTGTTAGCCCGGAAGTGTATCCTTTTGTTGTGGTGCCAAGCAGATGTGCCTACCTTAACTATGTGGAGAAATGAATTGTTTACTCTGTTAAAATTTGAATACCTGAATGTTCGGAGGGGAGGTACTGGGCCCTGGAGGAAATTTAGGAGAATATGGGCTCCCGTTTGGGAGGGATTGTCCCCAAGAGCTCATAATTCTTTATTGAACTTTTGACACTGGAGTGTGTGAGGTGGGGGTGGGGATTCTGGTGGTATGGGGGGTTGGTTTTTGTGGGTCTTGCGTGAAGGACGACGTGAAGGACCTGACTGTTTCTGCTTTTTGTCTTATTCATTATGGTTGGTATGTTGTACTGCTTGATTTTGTATACTTGAAATAAAAAAACTTAATAAAAAATGATTGAAAAAAAATAAATAAATACTAACCGCTTTTAAGAAGCGATCCCCTCCCCTGATGTTATACCCTTCCCCCATCTTCCCTCCCTTTAAAATTGTTTTCTTTTTACAGATGTATTTATCAACTTTCCTTTTCCCCTTCATTCTCAAGCTCACGTTTGTACTTGTAATTTGTCCAATTAATGTTTACACTTCTCCCCCCCCTTTTTTTTTTTATAATAATTTACTTTTAACCTTTCATTGTAAACCTTTCATTGTAAACCGGCCAGATGTCTGTCGATGGTCGGTATATTAAAACTTAATAAACTTGAAACTTGAAAACAAAGCACGAGGGGAGATCTTTTTCAGCAGCCCATTGGTTAATACATTATAGTACTTGTAACCTGCCACATGCTTCAAAGATGTTCAAGTGCAGCTAACAAAAGAGAAAACTAGGAATTCATAGGAATAAACAAAAGACCAAATCAAAAAGTATTAGTCAATTCTTTTACAACAGAAATATATGAAATACAATTTTTATTTGTTTTAACCACTGCGCCACATTCTCCTCAGTAAAGGTGCTGGGAGAGGACTTCCAGAGAGGGAGAGAACTTCACTGGTGTTTGTTGGGAATTTGCTTTATATTTGGGGAAATAAAGAACTGGGTTTTTTAAGTTACTTTGCTTATTTAGCAAAGCCAATTCAGGGAATAGTTATTCTGCATTTAAAGTCTCTGTTACAATTCCACAGACTAGCATTTAAAGGTATCATTTTATAGTTTACCACAATATCAATTACAGAACACAGCTAATAGTCACAGAAACCTTCAGTTTAGAGATTAATTCCTTCCCATCCATCCCAAGTCTCATCTCTGATTTATAGGCTCTTGAACCAATTAGGAGGCTAGAAAGATAATTACAGCATCTCTGCCAGCCAGTAATTAGCTCTTAGAAATTGAGTCTACTTAGGTCCACAGAGGTAAACCTACAGCTACTAATAAATACTAAGTACTATATATGCTCCACTATATTGAGAAATTTAGTCCAAAAAATCCATTCAAAAACCCAGTCGGCTAATCTATAGGAAACATCTGTAAAAGCTTAAAAAAGTAAAACAAAAAAAAAACACAACCCCCCCCCAGTAATTCCGTCCCCACCCCCTGTCAGCAGCATTGCAATTCCCGCCCACTGGCCTTGTACCTTTAATTCTCAAATGCTTCCCATACAGCACAGCGCTACAGCAGTACACCATATTTTCCTTTATGCTGGGAAAAAAGCTCCTTTCCTCACCCCAGGAAGATTGTGACCAATGAGTTCCAAAAGGAACTGCAATTTCTCCTTCTCTCCTCTCTCTCAGCAGTGCTAGAGGGCAGATCCTTCTACTCTTCTTCCTGACCAGGGAACAATCTGACCAATCAGCACTAAAAGGGGTAGAGAACCAAGAAGAGACTGTACATCTTTCAAAAGGCTTAGCTCCCACTCAGCCTAAAATTCTACTCTTTCCTTTGTGATGTCATCAGTCTGTGCGGGGCAGGATGTATGGCGACTTGGAGCCAGTCCAGCAAAGACCGAGGCAAGCCAATGAAAGGAGTAATCTCGCTGAGCCACCAAATAACATTGAGCGATGCTTGAGGAGCCCACTAGAAACTACAAGCGCAGCCTTGAGACACAGGGAACCCCTGGAACAAAAGTGACTACAGCGTCCCCATGTGACAGCGAGCCGAAGTTCCCAGTGGAGTCACCCCCAAAGGTCCTAGAACCTGTACAGAATCCCATATTCTTTTTCTTGGTGACTGAAGAAGGCAAACCCGAGACTGTAATCTGGTGCTCCAGACTCTGGGAAGAAACACATTCCTACGGGAACAATATCCCTAGATAGTCCAATTAGTACAGGAGAAAAGAGCTCTTTGGAAACTTAAAGATACACACCCAAAGAATCAAAGAAAAGAAATCACCCAGGTGTGCCTGACAAATCTACCTTGCCGTAAGACAACCGAATCAAGAAGTCGTCTAAGAAAGAAAGAACCTGAAATACCTGGATGCGCCAAAACGCCACGACTGCCTACATTGTCTAAAATGTGCATGGAGCCGGGGCTAGTTCAAATGGCATCTGCCGAACTGATAGTGCTGTCAATGATGGCACAGCGAATACACCAGTGATATGACGGTCATATGGGGATATGGAAGTAGACCTCTGTGAGATCTGTAAAACACTCCCACTGTTGCCCCACTGCAATAATCGATCTTACAATTTACTTCCAGAAACATCTAACCTTGAAAAACTAATCAACTCAAATGAGATACAGCCCCTGACCGACCGATCCCCCCCTTTATGGACACTACGAAGAAAACTGAATAAATTCACTTGCCCCTTTGTTCTAGGGGAACAGGAACTACCGCCCCATGTTCCTCGAAGCCTTGAAGGGCACCTTGCACCCATATCACCTTAGGCTGCTCAATATACATTGAGCCCAATACACAGCAAGTCTCAGAAAGAATCAGGAAAGGGAGAAGAGTATTCAAAGTTGATCAGACATTCTCTCGTCTCCCCCTCTCCCCTCCCATAAGAAACCTAAAGTGTTGACAGACCCCACGCAAATGACGCACGGGAGGTCAGGGAACGGGCTGGACAAGAGATGCAAGTTCTGTATGAAAGAAAAGAACCGTCCTGAGCAAACTCCAGGTTTGCGGTGCAATAAAGAAGAGAAGGATAAGATAATGGCTAACCTGGACCGTACAGAATGAAATTCCAAAAAACAGGGTCGGGAGGGCTAGGAGGAAAAACAACTCCACAAAAGCCTCTCCCCGTTACTAACGGCTCTTAAAGTAAAGACACCTTAAGGGAAAAGTAGAAACAATACAGTGCCCCTAGGAAAAGTATACGTACCCGGATGTCTGAAAGATAAGACACCCATTCCAAAAGAGAAACTTCATGGAAGATTCAAACTGACATATAGCCCTGGTTCCCCCTTCTGAGAGTCGCCCGGTGCATCGCTGCAAGTTTAAATGAACCCTCGAACAACAGAGAAAAATAGGGGGGCTGAGCACCATACGTCAGGAGAAGATGGTAGCCTCATAAGTCTGATTAGTATCCTGTAAAACACAGGACCTTGCATCACTCCTGAAAACAATAAAACCTCGTCCTGCCTGTAGGAAAAGGCAATGCGCCACCCGGCTACCCCACTCCATCCTTAGAGTGCAGCCCACCAGGAAACCTAGCACTCAAGGCAAAAAATTATTTCTATAGCACTAGCAGACACCCGCAGCGCGGCCCTAAGGCGCAAAGAAGAGGAAAACAGACAAACTGCAGAAGCACCATACAGGGACCCCGGGAGAGAGGAGGATAGATCCGAACCAAGACCCGGATAACCCCCTGTTGCTGACCTCAGTCAGTGACAATTTGACTGCTGCCACCCCAGTGCAGGAACAAGCTGCAACCCAGGAGCCAAGCACACAATGTCACTCCCTCTCCAGCGCCCTCAGACCATTCAGGATGGCTCCCATGCCAGAAAAAGCAGATAGGCCCAAACAACAGCCTCGGGAGAGAGTCCAACTACCGCATTATCAGCAACTGCAACCCGCAGACGTGGCTATGTCCAGAAACCGGGAGATCACGGAATGCGCAGCGAGAGGTTAGATGCTGAAACAGACACCAAAGACACCGCGACGCTCCCGCCAGTGTCGGAACACAAACGCGAGCCTCCGGCCCACCAAAAGGCACTGGATCCACAAACAGTGACCAACTGTGCAAAGGAAACACAGCCGCAGGATACGCTGTGCAAATAGCAGCCTCAGCGACCAGGCCGTAACTGCCAGGATTCTCCCGCCCACGCATGAGGACAAGCTCGCACTCCCCGCGCGCGGGAAGGCACCGGCTCGTTCAACTGAGCCCAAAATACATATCTGGAGCCCTCCATCGAACATTTCCACACATTCCAAAATTTAACAAAGCTTAGCATTTGAGAAATAAATCATCTAATTGTTGAACCACACGACCACACAGCTGCAGTTTCCCAGAATTACAAAACATAACATCAACAACAAAACCCGCAGCTCTAAGACAACGTCAAAAACTAAACTCACAGCTCCAACACCACCAGAAAATATAACCCGCAGTTGTAACAGAAAAAAAAAATACTCACAACCTGGTTGACAGGGCTGGTAGAACCGATAGACACCGGTTGAGCCCACAGACAGGGCACAATCATATATAGCAAATGCGGTCTGTCTCTCTCTTTTTTTTTTTTTGTTGTTGTTGTTGTTGTAAGGGAAAGAAGAAAAAAACAGAGACCCAGTTAGACCCTCTATCACTGGAGGGAGGGTGAGGCAGGGACCTGGGTGGGCCCAGGTGTAACCCCTAAAGCCGGCACCATTCAGTCGGACACCCCTATCTCACTGAAGAGAAAAACACTCAACAGGAGAAATATAATGGTTGTCTCACTGAAGAGAAAACCTCCACAGGAGAAAAGCATGTCACAGCCACAGCCAGAATCCAGGAGCTGGTTGAATAGCGATCATCACCTACTGGGAGATAGAGCATACTGGAGAGGCAGGAGGAGTGCCAGCCAATAGGACCACCTGTTAATCAGTTTCTCTATATCCACCTGCTGGTAGTTGTGGGCTATCCCATTGGTCTCTGGATTCATCTGCTGCTGTTGCTAAGGAAAAAGGGGATATGAGGAAAAGTCAGAGACTAGCGGCTGCGCTGCGCTAACGGCCCCGAAGCCTATAGAGATTTCAAGGCTTTGGGGCTGTTGCCGCTAGCAAGGCTTTATAAAAGAGGCCGTAGGTCTCTGTAACTTGAAAAAGAAATGGCCGAGGGGAGATATGATAGAAGTCTATAAAATACTAAATGGAGAGAAAATGGTAGACGTGAACCACTTGTTTATTCTTTCCAAAAATACAAGAACTAGAGGGCACACAATGAAGCTACCAAGTAATAAATTTAGAACAAATCAGAGAAAATATTTCTTCACCAATGACATGGGGACAGAATCTGGCCCTGTGGTTAACCACGGGAAACCATCCCCGTGTTATTCTTTAAAGAGAGTGGGAAGAATCAGAGTATGAATGGGCACAGCCACTGACCTCAAGCCTTGCTGGTATAGAAGGACTGAGGTTGAGATAGACACTAAAGAATGACCATATGATTTTCCATGTTTATCCGAGGGGACAGGGAGAAATTCTGTCCCTGTGTCATCCTCAGACTCCATAAGCCATTACTGAGATGGACTTGGAAAAATGCACAACTGTTTTTCTTAGGATAATTTTATTTATTTAATTTTTTAGCCCGTCCTCTCCAAAGGAGCTCAGAACGAGATATAAAATCAGGTACTCAAGCATTTTTCTCTATCTGTCCCGGTGGGCTCACAGTCTATCTAATGTACCTGGGGCAGTAGAGAATTAAGGGATTAAGTGACTTGCCCAGGGTCACAAGGAGCAGTGCGGAGTTTGAACCCACAACCTCAGGGTGCTGAGGCTGAAGCTCTAACCACTACACTTTTGGTATATTGTCAAGTACTTGTGACCTGGATTGGCCAACTCTGGAGACAAGATTCCGAGCTTGATGGACCTTTGGTCTGTCCTAGTATAGGCAAGACTTATGTTCTCAATATGAAAAGTGTTTCACCATTATGCTGCCTGATACATTAATGTAAGCAAAATAGATCACCTTATTTTTACATCACTTCATCTCTTTTTTCACTTATCACATCACCAATGATTTGACCAATGACAAAATCACCGAAGCTAAAGCATTTGCCAAATAAGGAACTGGTCTGATGAAGCAGAAATAAATATTACCAAGCTAAGACAACAGTGCCAATTTATACGTAATATACAAGAACCAGCCCAATTGATTTAGGTCTTAAACAGTTGTCCTCGTCTTTGAAAATTCAGAAATACAGAATCTATCAATGTGCAATGTTTCTCAGGGTCCAAGTCCTTATTCTCCTTGAAGTTTTCAAGTCAACCTTAGCTCACCCATATCTGGTTAAGCCGCCACATTTTGGCATACAAAATCTCTGTGCAATAAACAGACTGTTAACCTGATTTGTTAATCTGAAGTATGTTTTTAATCCTAATAAAATACAGGTTTGTTTCTTTAGAAACCAATTTGAATTAACTAGCACTAACTTTGCTCTCATCTGGAAGTTATATACTTCCTAAATGCTAGCTACAATTTGAAAACCAGATTCAGATGTTTGGATACAATTCAAAACAGTTGTAAGAAATTTTATGTAACTAATAGCAAAATTGGCTTTCAATTTATTACCACCATCCCCCTATCTGTGCTTTAGTTTGAGCATTTATACACAATATATTTACAGGTCTGTTAGCTTCAGAGTTTCCAAATTTGCATTTATGAAAGGAGGGGAGTATAGAAAGGACACAGATAAGCACATAGTTGCAATCTGTATTGCTACCCTTTAACTGCCAGCCTGCAATTGAACTTTACAAAGCCTGTGAGAGCTCTTCAACCTCACTGCTACCGTGTTTCCCTGAAAATAGGCCCTATCCCAAAAATAAACCCTAGCATGATCTTCAGGGTGGGTCTTAATATAAGCCCAACCCCCAAAATAAGCCCTAGTCCCTGGATTTGCCGGCAGCAGTGCTTCCCCCCATGCAGCCGAACCCCCACTGACCCTCCCATCTTTCCATTTCTTCCTCCCGTCTGAACCCTGCCAACTGCGAAACCTACATACCTCCCTCCACAGAGCAGCATTGGCAGCACTCTACACAGGCTGCTTCATGGCCTTCCACCACTGGGGCATTCCTTCTGCCACATCACTGATGATGTCATCAGCAATGCGGCGTATGGAAGGCCACGAAGCAGCCTGTTTAGAGTGCTACCAATGCTGCTCTGTGGAGGGAGGTATGTAGGTTCGGATTGGAGGGAGAGAGGGAAAGGTCAGCGGGGGTTCAGCTGTGTAGTGGGGGGGGGGGGGAAGTAGGCTGTCCAAGGGTTCTGCTGCAGCTACACGAAAGGGAAGGATAGAAGCTAGGCAAGTGTTCTGCTGCACGAGGGATGGGAGGGAGGAATAGAAAGATGCTGTGCAGTGCACAGTGAAAGGGTTCTGCTGCACAGGGGGATGGGAGGGGAGGAAAGATGCTGCACATGGGGGGGGGGAGAGAAAGGAAAGATGAAAATTTGGGGTAGAAGAGAGGAAGGGAGAGATGATCATTGTACATGAAAAAATAAGACCTGGTGCTTTTTTTTGGCCCATGGGGAAACACGATAGCAAGTGACAGACTGTAAAATGTCATTGTTCTCTCTATGACTACATTCTTACATTAGTTCAATTAAGGCAGGAAGAACATGCAACAGTCCAAAATATAGTAGCCTTGATGGCTACAAGTAGTGCTACGAATGAGTAACTCCTGGGTGTAAAGTCCCAATGGTATAGCCTTT